>NW_007253366.1:0-19189 GCF_000164805.1 Carlito syrichta | reverse complement strand
GACTATACTGCAAATAATTGTAAAAATATAGTACAGTAAATACGTAAACCATTAACATAATCACTTACAATCACCATCAAATATGTAGTGAATGTACTTTTATGATCTGTACTTGTATCTGACAGACTGTGCAGTAGATTGTTTTATACCAGCATCACTAAAACATGTGAATAATATTTGTGCTACAACCTCCCAACATCTACTATGTCACTAGGCAATAGATATGTTTCTGCTCCAATGTAAACTTACAGGATCACTGTCATGGATACGGTCTGACGTTGTGTCACATGTGTCATTTCTGTGCTTTAAACTATGATGTCATCCATTCATAGTTTCTAATAATAAATCTGCAGTTATTCAAATCTTTGTTTTTTCACATAACACTGTGTTGAAAAGTGGCATGTATATTTCTTCTCTATCTTGAATATTCAGCAGTTTACAAAAATATGTGTAGGTATAGCTTTGGGTTTATCCAGTTTAAGATTTGCTTCTTGAATTTCTAAACTGACAATTTCACCAAATATTTGAAATATTATTTCCTCAAATTATTTTTCCTGCATCAATATATTCCCTGTTCAGGACTCCAGTGGAATGCCTGTTAGACTCTTCCTTCAGTTCCTTAAAGTAGTGTTGATTTTTTTCAACATATTGCTACTTCTTCCAGATTGGATAATTTTAAAGATTCTTTCCTCAATTAACTTTTTCTAGTGTCCCTTTTATTGTACATTAAAAAATATTGTATTCTTTTATTTTTAACATTTCTAACTTTGTCCATCACCCACACGTTATATCTGAAAGATGAGTTTTCAACCCTCCTTCTCTTCTGACCCTCCCCTTTGGAGTCTCCAATGTCCAAGGTAGCATTCTTTTTTCCTATGCTGACTCTTATCTTAGCGCCATTAATAAGTGATACATGCAGAATTTAGTTTTTAATTTCCATTTCTGCATATTTCTCTTAGGATGATGGTCTCCACTTCTATCCAGTATGCTATAAAAGCATTATTTCTTCTTTTTATGAATGAACAATATTTCATGGTGAGATTAAATTGATGATAAGTAGACAGAAAGAAGAGGGAGATGAGGAGGAATAGAAGGAGATAAAGAAACTGTTCATGAACGACAAAGCCCCTGCAAAATTTCTGTCAAAATCTGCCGCCAAGCATCTGGCTTAAAGTAGATTATCAAAGGAGAAATATGAGAGAATCAGTCGCTGAATGTATTATCAAGTGATTGGTGTTGACAAATATCTATGGTTTCATTCCCAAACACTACAAGAAGGACCATTCATGTAAATTGAGCTATTGAATAACAGTCTGATTTCCAAAACAGTAAAACAAAAGGCAGTGTCTAACAGAACATACCATAAAAAAAGTACAGAGTAAGAAGAAACAAACACAAAATAGAACAAAACATATTTATATTACTTATTCATTTTCACGCTAATTGCTAAATTTAATCTTCAAATCAGTAACACGGGATGGGTAGAATTTTCCCATTAGAAACTATCATATTTAAAATTCTTAGTGACTGATTGCTCAAGGAATAACATGACGGTAATTTATTGTTTTAGGAGTCTCACATGTGATCATGTGTTTTCTGAGTTCTTGTAGGAAATCTGGGTCCAACACCTGTTCCAGTTGATTATTTTTTTCATACAAAATCAAGAGATTATTCCTTATAAACTCACCTCAAATGATATCAAAGATCTATAGTAGAATGCCATCACTTGAAGCCATTTCTGATCTTGGAGACGTTAGAAAGGACTTATAGTATTTCTCCTCTTTTCAAACAGAATTTGGGTCTGAGCAAACTGGTTTTGTGTCTTAACAAATTTCAACCATGTTTGGAAAGGAAGTGCAAAATTTCTCTGACATATGACTAAATAAGTATTATGA
This sequence comes from Carlito syrichta, assembly GCF_000164805.1. Lineage (NCBI taxonomy): Eukaryota > Metazoa > Chordata > Mammalia > Primates > Tarsiidae > Carlito > Carlito syrichta. The sequence continues at coordinate 17,294 of NW_007253366.1, read as the reverse complement.
GTATAAGACTAAAAACAATTGTGTTGTATGTTAATTATGGCAATGCAATTTTTACTTTATTTATTTATTTATTTATTTATTTAGAATTGGAGTCTCACTCTGTCACCCAGACTGAAGTGCAGTGGCCGCTCTTGGCCACTGCAGCCTCGACCCACTGGGCTCCGGCAATCCTTCCACCTCAGCCTTCCAAGTAACTGGAATTACAGGCACACGCTACCATGCCCGGTTGATTTTTTTTATTTTTATTTTTTTGGTAGAGATGAGGTCTCACCAAGTTGCCCAGGTGGGTCTTGAACCCGCGGGCTCAGACAATCCACTCACTTCAGCCTCCCAAAGTGCGGGATTACAGGCTGAGCCACCGAGCCCGGCCTCTTCTTGTCTTAATCTAGCTAATGTTCTATCAATTTTGTTTACCTTTCCAAAAAAAACCAACTTTGTGTTTTATTGTTCTTTGTAATTTTTGGTCTCCATTTTGATTGCTTCTGCACTAATCTCTGTTATTTCTTCCTTCTGCTAGCTGTGGGTTTGGGTGGCTCATGTTTTCTATTTCCATGTAGTGGGATGTTAGGTTGTCCATATATGACCTTTCAGTTTTTCCAAGGTAGGCCTTAAGCACTAGATGAAAGTCATGGATAGGATCTTCCGAAATCCTGTGTCATGCTGAATCTTCCAACTCCTAGGAAAATAATACATGTTTTTTTGAACCTGACAACCAGGAGTCAGTGTTTCCTCTCTTGGGCATAAAAATATGGAGAGTTCTATTTAGTTGTAGGCAAGGGTGAACCTAGCTTGTATGCTCACAATGACCATACTGTGTTGATCATATTTTCATCCAATATATTGCTCCATTATTAACTTGCAGATAAATGTTGGATTCTCTTTCTACTCATATTCAAGGAAGGCCAATGAAACTGACTTCTTATCCATGTGGAATAATCTACTGGTGAATTTCTTTCAGGATAGACTAAAAGTGATGTGGAATGTGATTTTATATATCTTATCCTTCAAAGCAGGCAAAAAAGAAAACAAACAAAAACGTGGGCTGCAAAGTTGAATGAGAACATGTGCTCTGGAATCACACCGCCAGGGTTCTAAGCCTGGCTTTGCTACTACCACATGGATCATCTGAGGAACTTTCTAAAGCTTAAGGGATTTTACACAATTTGTAAAAAGAAATGAAGAGACCCCACCTACTGAGAAGAGGTGTCACAGGGGCAGCATCCAGTCGGTTCCCACAACCACATCACCTCCAGGGAACCGTTTCCAGCTGGGCTAGTGTCACTCGCCATCAGGGCAGCCAGGGTGATGGGAGAGGTCCTGGATGAGCCTGGCAGGAACTGGGCTGCTCGGGTGCTGAGCTTCGCTCAGGCTCCACCCCTGTGACCCAGAGGACAGACCAAGACACACAGCCACTGATTGCCCACACCCAGCAGTCCCCACTCATCCCCACAGAGTGACCCATCACCTGAAAGCAGAGCAGGGAGCCCCTGGGTTAGAACACCCACCTGCACTGGCGGTTGAACGGTAGGGCCTCGCGCCGTGCCCTTTGTCGCCTCTTCCTGGCGCTCGTCTGGGCCCACGCGCCTTCCCTGGCCCTCTGTCTTGGTCACGAGCCCCCTTGACATGTCACAGGCGCAGGGCTGGTCAGTGTGTGTGGCTGAGCGAGGAGTTGGCTTGTCTCCTCGGATTACCTTTCCTCATGATCACAGACTGTATAACACGCTCTCAGTGGATAATTTTCTTACCCAGTGGGTTTTGAGGTTCTGCCGGTTGCCTCCGTGGCACGGACCACCGTCCGTTCCCCTGTTCCTACAGGTTCCCCCGTCTAGCCAGGGCCAGCCCGTGCTTCTGCGCCTGACCCTCGCCGTGGTCCAGCATACAGTCTGCTCAACACGCATCTGGGTCTTGCGTCTCTACATCGCCGGAAGGAGTGGTGTCTTCTTCCACACGCCACAGGTTTCTCCCTGCGGACCTTACCGTCTGAAAGTTGGGTTCAACCTCCAAAGAAGGAACCCACGCTGTCCGCTGGGAACTCGCTGATGGATGCACACTTGACATCTGAAGGATCGCTCCTCTCACTGCAAGTATACCCTCCTGCCTTTCCACCTGAGCAGGTGATCCTTCCTAGGAAAGTGACACGATCCAGGCTCCCCAGGGAGATTAAGGGAGTGCCCATGGCGCGCCTCAAAAGGTGACAAAACTGTACGAACAGGTTTACACCAAAGAGCAAGGGGACAAGAAAAGAGACCACCCTAGCAAGGAGGAAGTGCCATTGACATCCAGGCCCCTCGAGACCCAGGGATAACTCTGTTCTCTGGGTGCAGTCCTGGGTTTCTGGCGGGAACTCTTCCCTGCCCATACTCAAAAAAAGGACTTGAGAGAGAAGGCCCAGGAGTCCCCGCTGAGCTCCTTCTGTGAAGAACATAGGATCCCAGGCACACATCTCTGCTGGAGAAGCCCTGCCTTTTGGGACAAATGAAATCGTGTTCCTGGATTAAGCCCCAGGCTTCTGCTGGCTGGAGAAGTCCAAGAAAATGCTTCAGTATCCAGCTCTACCGGCTGGCTGATGTTTCTGGTGCTGGAGAGGGTGATGCACAGCACCAAGCCATCTATATTCCAACATGACCTCTTCCCCATCCAGAACTGCCAATCATAGACCCTGCTGTAGACAAGGTTGATTCCATTGCTAGTGCTGGCCACCTCCAGTGTAACTCCGAAGAAATCCAATGCCCCCACCTGGCTATTCAGAATGATCTATCCTTCTTGGGGAAGAACAGTGGATGTAAAAGAAACAGCAAAATCTTGGAGGATAAAAAGAAGGCTTTGGAGGATAAAACAGAAACCATGGCAAACGGCAGTGCCACCCAATCTATCTCTTTTCTTTCCTTATTTGGTGGAAAGAAGGCAGACTCTCTGCCTCTGGTCACCTGCACTTTCCAATCACAGTTCCTCATAGCTCTACTGACTTGGCCCACCTGGCTGCCAGCTCTTCTGTCCTGCCTGTCCCTCTGCTCTTAGCCCCGTACCCTTCTCCTCCAAGTGTCACTATTGGCAGAGGGATAGGCAGGATAGAAGAGCCAGCTGCCAGGTAGGCCATTTCAGTGGTGCCAAGAGCAGCTGAGACCTGCAAAGTGCAAGTGACCCGAGGTAGAGAGTCTGTGGTCTTTCTAGCAGGTGAGGTAAACAGTAAGAAGACAGATTGGGTGGCTCTGCCATGGTTTCTGTTTTATGCTCCAAAGCCTCTATCTTCTCCTCTAAGCGTTTGATTTTTCTTTTACACCCAATGTTCTTCTTCAAGTAGCCTAGCTCTTTCTGAATTCATGCAGGGACATTGAGTTTGTGGAGGCAGCTCACCTCTATCCCATGACAGTTGTAGTAGACATGGCAGCAGCAGTAGCAGTGGAACCGACTTCGTCCTTGGTAGGGCATGTGCTCTGGGTGGAAAAGAGCTCATGGTGGTATATTTGACAGCTTGTTGCCACACAACTCCTTCTCCAGCATCAGCAGCATCAGCAAGCTTGGAGATCTGGACACTCCAGCATCACCTTGGTGGACTTCTCTATGTGAGAAGCCTGGGCCTGGGTCGGTGAGCATGGTTACATCTGTCCCAAGGGCAGAGCTGTGTTCTGGGGATAGATATACTCTTTCCAGAAGGAGCTCATCAGGACACCTAGGACTTCTCACTCAAGTTCTTTTTGAGTATGAGCAAGGGAGGTTTCCCTCCAGAAACTCAAACTGCACCCCAAGGAAGAGAGATCCCCCTGAGTCCCTAGGAGCCTGGATGTCAATGGCACTTCCTCCTTGCTACGGTGGGCCCTCTCCTTGATCTTCTTGGAGAGTTTGGATGGTGTCAGTTTCTTAGGACTGACAACCTGCTTAGGGGAAGAAGGCAGGAGGGAGGGTACTCCTATGGCTGAGAGGAGGGATCCTTGTGGAGGTCAAGTGTCCATCCATCAGCAAGTTCACAGCCGATAATGTGGGTTCCTTCTACCGGGCTTGACCCCAGGATTAAGTTGGTAGGGTCCCCAGAGAGGAGTTGGTGGCCTGCAAGAGGGAACATGTCTCCTTTTGGGTGATGTAGAGTCTAGGTTGTGGAGGCACATGACCCAGATGTGGGTTGAGCAGCTTGTAAGCAGGACCAGGGCAAGGGAAAGATGCAGGCGCTGCGGGGTAGCCCTTGATAGGTGGGGGAGCCTAGAGGAACAGGGGCACTGGTGGCAGTCGATGCCAAGAGGGACCCAAAAACCAACTGAGTAAGAAAATTTCCCATTGAGAGCATGCTGTACAGTTTTGGATCATGAAAAAGAGTAAGTAACTGAGAAAATTCTTCTTAGCGATCAACTCCTCTCTCAGCCAAGCACCCACTAGCCACTACCACACTTGTGACTTTTCAGTGGGGCTCCTGATGGAGATAGGGTGCCAGGAAGGGTGCATGGGCCCCACCAAGCACCAAAAAGAGGCGACAAGAGGCAACACACGAGGCCCTGCCAACTGCCAGCACAGGTGGACGTTCTAGTCCTGGGGACTTCCTGTTGCTGCTGGAGGAGATGGGCACCAGGGAGGCCACTTTGTGGAGATGAATGGAACTGCCCAGTCTGGACACTCAGTGGTTGTGCGTTCTGGACTGTCCTCTGGGTCACAGGGGTGGAGTCTGCACAAAACGCAGCCCAGGAACCAGTATCCAGCTACTATCAGGCTCTTCAAGGACCTCTCCCATCTCAATGTATATCCTGGTCCAAGGGTCATGAGCCCAGCTGCAAAGGGTTCTGATGAGGTGACGCAGTTGTGTGACCTGACTAGATGTTGCCCCCTATGACATCTCTTCCCAGTAGGTGGAGCCTCTTGGTTTCATTTTGCAAATTGTTTAAAAATCATTTAAGCTTTAGAACGTTCCTCAGGTGATCCATGTGGTGGGGGCCCAGCCAGGCTTTGAATCCTGGCAGTGCAATTCCAGAGCACCTGTTTTGGCCTGTGGACCTCTGTCATGTACACTCATGTGTTGTTTTGTATTATCTCTCTCTGTAGTCCTTCATACTTAGTAATGTGGTTTATCTATGATGAGCTCATGCGTGCCTAGGAGGAGGTTTCTACTTCAACGTCTAAGAGGCCCATGGCCAGCACTATGCTACAGTCACCTCAGAAAATATGGGGCAGGGTCTCCCAGTTGTCACTATAGCATCATACCACATTTCTCTCTCATTCAACATTGCAGCCCAGGTTTGTTTTTTTGTTTTGTTTTGCCTGCTTGGAAGGGTGTAAATATATAAGAACATACTCTAGATGAATTTTAGTATATTTTGAAAAAAATTCTCCTGTAGAATATTCCACATGGATAAGAAGCCAGTTTCCTTAGTCTTCCTGGAATATGTCTAGAAAGCAAATATTATTTTAAAGTTAATAGTGGAGGAATGTATTGGATGAAAATATGATCAACACAGCATGATCATTGTGAGCATACCAGTTAGGTCTACTCTTCCCTACACCTTATTGCCAACTAAATATAACTCTCAGCATTTTTATGCCCAAGAGAGGAAACATTGACTCCTGGGTGCCAGGACCAAGAAAACATGCATTATTTTCCTAGGTGGTGGAAATTTCAGCATGATGAAGGTGATTTTGAGAATGCCATAGATGACTTCATCTATTTTAAATCTTGTTTCTTTGGGTTGTTTCACCAGCTTCTTTTCTCTCTTGGACAGAGGTTGTGTACCAGACAAATGGCATGCAAAACCAAGAGTCAGAAACCAGGAGTCAGAGATCAGTAAGAATGTTTTTCTTGTTTTCTACTTTAAAAAAATCTGTTTAAAAATTACGATGATATAATTAGCATACCACACAATTGTTTTTAGCCTTCTGCTCATAATATTTCTTTAATACTATGGCAGAGAACATTTGGAGATCATCCTCACCAAGCTGAAGTTGTTAAGACACAAAATTGTTTTGCTAAGACTCCAGTTCTGTTTGAAAAGAGGAGAAATATCATAAGCCCTTTCTAACATATGCAGGAGCAGAAATGGCTTCAAGTGGTGGCATTTAACTATAATTCCTTGATATCATTTGAGGAGAGTTCAGTTAGGAATAACTTCTTGAGTTTGTGTGTTTGAAAAGATAACAAACTGGGGCAAATATTGGTCTCAGATTTTTTATATCATGTTGTTCATTTTAGACAGTGTCTTTTGTTTTACTGATTTGGAAAACAGATTATTGTTCAACAGTTCAGTAGAAGTTAATGGTCTTTTTTGTGATGTTTGGGAATGAAGTGGTAGACATTTCTCAACAACTATCAATTTTCAACATATTCAGTATGTAATTCTCTCATGTATTTCTCCTTTGAATTTTGTTGAAAGCCTACTTTCAGCCAGATGCTTGACTTAAGATTTTAGCAAATATTCTCTAGATTCCTTTTTCTAAAAATTATTATTTTAAAGATATGGGATAAATTCAGGGTTAGATATACAAATGTTCATTATGCACATATTCTTGTTGATAAGGTTTGCTCCCCCTTCCTTAGCAGTTTCCCACTACTGCCAATCCCTTTCTTATAGGATTATGATCATTGTTTAAGTTCCACGTATGTGTGAGAATATGTGGTACTTAGTGCTTTGTTTCTGTGAATGATCACTCAGTATTGTAGACTCTAAGCCCATCCAAGTTGCTGTGAAGTTCACAATTTTGTCCTTCTTTATGGCTGAGTAATATTCCATCGTGTATATGTACCATATTTTTTTATCTACTTCTCTTTTGATGGGAAGTATGGTTGGTTCCATGTTTTTGTGATTGTGAATAATGCTGCTGTAAACATGCATGTGCAGTTACCTTTTTCATAGAGTGATTTGAGTTCCTCCAGGTATATTCCCAGTAAGGGGATTGTGGGGTCATATGGAAGGCTGATTTTTAGATCTGATTTGAGTTCCTCCAGGTATATTCCCAGTAAGGGGATTGTGGGGTCGTATGGAAGGCTGGTTTTTAGATCTTTTAGGAATCGTGACACTGTTTTTCATAGAGGTGGTACCAGTTTACACTCACACCAACTATATAGAAATGTTCTCTTTCCCCACATCCTCTCCAGCATCTGACAAAGGCCTAACATCTAGGATCTACAAGGAACTCAAACGTGCCAAAAAGAAAAAAACAAACAAACAACAACAAAAAAAACAGCTCCATTACAAATTGGGCAAAATATATGGCTAGACACTTATCAAAGGAAGATATAGGAACAGCCAACAGATTTCTGTTGACTTCAAACTCCTGGGCTCAATCCTCCTGCCTCAGCCTCTCAACTAGTTGGGACACTAGGTACCCACCTCCATGCTTAGCTAATTTTTCTATGTTTTGTAGAGTCCAGGTCTCACTTTGTTGTGTAGCTGGACACTTCAAGCAATCCACACATCCTGGCCTCCCAAAATGCTGAATGTGAGGTGAGAACCATTGAACTTGGCTCTGTTTATTTATTTCCATTTCCTCTCCTTCACTTGTTGGTTATTGTTGCTTCTACCATTTTTGGAATCTTGAGAATTCTGAAATCTCTATCAACTGTAGTATTTTGTGAGTTTAATGCAGCAGGTACTGCTCATCTCTGATGTCATGTAACTGTCTGATAACATCATAATCTTGGGTTCTCTAGGGTGATAAAATGTAATACATACAACTTCCTTCTAAACTTGTGTCTGTGTGGTTCATATGTCCTATGTCCCTGTGTAAAGGCTTTTCATTCTCTTTATAAAAAGGATCAAACTCATTTTTGGTCCTGAATGCAGTCAACTTTATCTTTATACACATCTCCAAAACTGAATTTCTGCTTGGTTCATGCTGAGGACAATAACAGCTCCTTTTTACACATCGCCTTTCATTTTATTTGGTTCATCTAAAGAGTTTTTAAGATGAGAACTATAATGAATCTGCCTCACAAGACAGGAAACCAAGGTTTATTGATTATAGAAAACTTGGCAAGGTACTCCAACAGCATATTGTAGGCATGACATTCAGAATCATATTTTTTTAATTGAATAAAACTTATTGATATCCTACCAAATTCCAGGTATTATTCTTGAGTATGATTTATGGATCTGTTCAGAATGATGACAGTGAATAATAAAGAAATTATCCTTATCCTCTAGTTGCAGGACAGAGGTGAACCAAAATAAGCAAATATATAGACACAAGTATAAACATATAAATAAAATTAAGTAAATGGTTAAAATAAACAAAATGTAAGGTAAGTACACTCATAAACGGTATGCAGGGGAGGGGAATGAAGAATGTTGGTAGCATAATGGTAATGTTGTCAATTCCTCAAGAAGATTACCCATTTTAAAAGTGTCTGTACCAAACTACAGATCTTGAAAATACATGAAAACATAAACTGATAGAACTGAAAGGAGAAAGAGATACCCACAGTTATTGTGTCCAACTTCATCACTACTCTCTCCATAACTGATAGAATACACTTGACAAAAACATAGTAGTTATATAAAAACTTTGAAAACCACTATCAATAAAATTGATCGAATTTAGACAATACCCTGTCCAACAATAGCTAACACACCTTTAAAGTCAACATGAAACAATTGCCAAGATAGACCATATTCTGGCCCATAAAACAAATGTAAAAACATTTTAAAGTATTAAAATCCCACAAGGTATATTTTCTAACTGCCAAGTGTTAAAGAAGAAATCAATAATCAAAAAGTATCTTAAAAATTCCAATTACTGAAAATTGAACAACATATTTCTAAGTAAACCACAAGACCAATAGAAATAACAAGAAAATTCAGAAATATTTGGAATTGAACAAATGAAAACATAAGGTACAAACTCCAAATGGGAGCCCCAAACTTTACTTGTAGAATTATCACTTGTATACCTAGTCCTGAATAAAGATATCACATGTCTTTAAAATAAAATAAAGTATATACAAACTCTGTGGGACAAATTTCAAACAGTTTTTATAATTAAAAGTCTATATTTAAAAGACGTGTATAATCTAAGTTTCTCACTTAAACTTGAAAACAATTTCAATAACAGAGTAAGACTGGAAATGTAGATCAATACAAGGAAATAGAGGGTCCAGAAATTGACCTATCTTTTGATCTTTTGAAGGAATTCCAGTCTTTCCAACATGCAGTGTTGGAAAAATTGGGCATTTTTTCAAAAAAAAAAAAAAAGGCTCTTGTCATTTCTTTACATCATATGCAAAAAATTGTGTTTCATACCTAAGTGTAAAACCTAATGCTACAAAATGTTTTTTAAAAATTGGAAACCTACGTATGGCAAAGTTTGTTAGGTAAGATTTTTAATAGAAATTTTTGAAAGACTCATTGTTTTTCATCAAAACTAAGTAAACTCTGTTTCTTAAGGGACACAATAAGAAAAATCACAAAAGAAGGGAAAATATTTATGAAACACATATCCTTGAAATAAATAAGCCACATTACATGTAAACACACTCTCAATAATAGGAAAATAAAAAACTCATAAAAAGAGGGAAAAAACGTGGGTAAATATTTGCATAGCCATTTTACTAAAAAAGAGATAGGTGTGAGATAAGCACACAAAAAGAAAGTTGTTTGACAATATTCATTATGGAGATTCAAATTATTTATGGAAGATAGGGATATAATATATTTTATAAAGAATTAAACAATGAAAATAGGAAGCAGAAAAATTCAAATCCACACATATAGAATATAGAAGCAAAATATCTAATAAAATATACAGCACACTAAGTCCAGAAATATCTGTAAAAGAATAACATTACTATCCAAGATAGATTCATTTCTGAGATGCAAAGATTACTTAACTTTAGAACAGAGATAAAAATGACAACAGACTTCTCATTAGAAACCATGCATGCCAAAAGACACAAAGTAGCATCTTTTAAGTACTAAAAAAATTAACACATTTATGACACTGATAAATTAATGGAGAATGAAATAGTCCTAAACACTGAAAAATTATTTGTTTAAATTCACTACTTATTACTGATTCTTGATTAAAATACTGTAAGCAAACTAAAATGGAAGGCAAATTTCTTAGTGTGTTCATGGAGTTTATAAAAGATATATGGAATTCAAAATTAGCAGGAAAATGGTAATGAAAATCCTCAATATTTAAGAGTGCAAAAAGGATTTCTGTGGTGGATATGCCTCCTCTTCAACATTGAATTGAATCCTCCAGCCAGTGCAATAAACAAACAATAGAACGTACATATTGAAAAAAATATTAATATTCATAGATAATATATGAAAATTGACATAAAAATTCAACATGTATACTAAAGTATAATTAAACACAAAAAGTATGATACATATAAAAAGAACATTAAATAGCCAGTTGTATTTCTGAGTGCCACATCCAAATGAAAAGTTCTGCTGACAGTGAAATCATTCTGTAAAGTAAACAATAATACGACACTCGGGTTTAACTCTAAGAAAATAAGTCTGAGTGCATGCAAATGCTTTCATCCACAAGAATGTACTGCATGCAGCACAAGAGCAGACAATACAACTTCAATGATCATACACTCAGGAGAATGAGGCTATCATTCCTTGATGCACTTGCTGTTGCAGCAGCACTGTTTACAGTCCTCCCAGTGTAGTGACTCTGCTGTATTGCATTGCAGCCTCTCTGCTTCATTTTCATATTGCTCTTTGCTTCTTTCTTCACTTCATGTAAAGTCTCTGAAAAGAATCAGATTGATTTGATTATTATCTCTTCAAGGGAGGGTGCCTGTTGCTCAGAGTTACCTAAAAGACAAGAACAATAATGATCACTAATATGTAATAAACTCTTACTAAGATCCAGCTGCTTTTTAGATAATCACATATAATGTAGTAACAACTGTATTAAATATGTATAACTAGTATCTTTTAATTTAATTGTGCAATTTTTTAAACTGATGTTTAAAGTCACTAAATAAAGGTGCCAAATTCACACATCTAGTGAGTGGTGGTGTTTGGGTGAGCCCAATTTCCAAATTCTTAGTCCCTCTGCACATTTTCCAAATCACTGCTTTTCACTTGCCCGGTCTCTACAAAGTTCCATTTCTGTAGGGTATAGGTTCTTCTTCTAACAACTTGTGGTCAGGAAAACAAAACTATATATTACAAACCACAGTATTTTCACAAGAACTTCCAGTTGCCAATTTTTTGGAAGTGCCATTGAGGTAGCACATTTTTAGAGTACTGCTCAGGAATGGGTTGTGCTGAGCCAAGTTGAAACTTCATTTCTACTTTACTATTGAGTGAACCCTGCATGTTAAATATTTCCCAGAGCTCAGGCACTCTAGGCCCAGCTACAAGGAAGAACTTAAGGTTCTATGACATATAAAAATAAAAGACATAACAATACACTGACTGAATGACTGACTAGTGGAATTTTGGTGTCATCCAGAAATAGATTCAGGCAATAAAAATGAAGGTATTGTATTGAAAAAGAGTTTAAGTGACAGAGTGAGATATAGGTATATAGAAATCAATATATATTTTTTTCACATTTTCATTATTTCCAAGTATTTTAAGTCTAGGGAAGAAATATATTTGAGTTTTTCTTAAACTTTTCTTTAAGATTGAAGTCAAAAACTTTAATATTCTAGTCTCTTATGCTGGTAAAATCACTCCAAGGATTCTTGAGATATCTTCACACCCTTATATATTACTCTTTTTATTGCCCATGTATTGTAATATTCCTAAGTGGAATACTATAGAATTTTCTGTTATTGTAGTTAGTTTTAATAGTTAAAAGAATATTAATTTTCCTAGGTCTAATTTCCATAGACTACGATGCAGTCTTACCTCCACTCTGCTATGACTTCTCTTTCCACCTTAATCCCCTGCTTCTCCACTGTGTAGATTCACAGAACCATAGAAAATATTGTGCCAGAACAGTGGCTGAGAGTTTGGCCAAACTTGTTCTATCACATTTTAGCTGACTGATCTTGAAGAAACTACTGTAGCTGTTTGACAGTGTTTGTACATCAGGGCTTCTCAAAAATTTATTCATATTTTATCACCTGAGAATCTTGTTCAAATGCTAAGCTCCTTAACCTTTGTGTTATGAAGCCCAATCATTTGCATTTATAAACAATATTCAGATGAAACTTGTTAAAAGTCACTGATTAGTGCCATCCTTTCCTTTGCAAGGGTCTACGTAATGGGGTCTGCACAACAGGGTCATTGTGAAGAGTAAATAAACTCTCAATGTAAAATAATTATCGCAGTCATTTTCACATAGCAAGCACTCATATATTAGCATTATAAGGTAAATTTAAATTATGTGACTTAGCCGGGCTCGGTGGCTCAGCCTGTAATCCCGCGCCTTTGGGAGGCTGAGGTGAGTGGATTGCCTGAGACCGTGGGTTCGAGACCCGCCTGGGCAGCGAGACCTCATCTCTACAATAAATCAAAAAATCAGCCGGGCGTGGTAGCACATGCCTGTATTTCCGGCTACTTGGAAGGCTGAGGCGGAAGGATCGCCGGAGCCCAGCAGGTCGAGGCTGCGGTGGCCAGGAGCGGCCACTGCACTCCACTCTGGGCGACAGAGTGAGACGCCAAATCAAAAAAAAAAAAAAAATTATGTGACTTATATTTATTTTCCAGATGATGTGTGTTAACAAGATGATTGAAATAACTTGTCATTGTCACATTGTCACATAAAATGACCCCAGAAAAGTCTGGGTGCCAAATATTTTTTGGCCGTTACTTTCTAAAAACTATGATCACAGTATCCCTTTTCCAAAATAAGTTTTACACTAGTTTTATTCATCAAACTCATACATTGTTATCACCCCTGGGAAATCTTTCACAACTGGCCCAAATATCTGTTGTCTCTCTGCTTCTTTGAACTGTTAAATGCTTTCTCTACTCTGCCCATCCTTTGGCACCTCTTTTTTTAAATTAATATTTATTTATTCATTTTTGTTGGAGGATAAAAACAATAATCATCATGAAGTATTTGGAAAATGCCAAAATGTCCAATAAATGAAATAGAAATCCCCTGCAGTGATCTCTTCTTTCTTTTTAAATTTGAAAATTTTTAAAACAACAAAAAAATTATTATCTCACAGTTTCAGAAGCCAAAAATCTGAAATTATGATGTTGGGAGGGTTGGTTCCTTCTGAGAGATGTGAGACAGAATCTGTTCCAGTCCACTCTCCCAACTTCTGATGGTGAACAGAAATTACCTGGTGGTTCTTAGCTACAAACACATCACTTCCATCTCTGCCTCTGTCATTACATGACTTTCTCATTGAGTATCTGTGTAATTTTTTTCCTTTTTTGCTGATATATAATATTTGTACATATTTATGGGGTATATGTAATATTCTGATACATGCATACAATGTATTCAGATCAATTCAGAGTATCTTGGATATCCAGCACCATGAACACTTGTCATTTCTATGTGTTTGAAACTTTTTAAATATATCTTCTGTACATTTTAAAATAGGTTTATTATTGTTGCCCTATTGTGTTATCAAACACAATACTTTAGTCTTTCTATCTAACTTTATACTTGTAGTCATTAACTAAACTCTTTTTTTCCGCCTTCTCCCAACACACACCCTTCCCAGCTTCTTGTAACTATTATTCTACTCTCTGTCTCCACAAGATCAATATTTTTAGTTTCCACACAAGAGTAAAAACATGCATATTTGTCTTTCTGGGCCTGACTTATTTCACTGAATATAATGACCTCCTGCTATTTCCATGTTGCCACAAAGGAAAGTATTTCACCCTTTTTATGACTGAATAGTATTCCATTGAGTATGTATGCCACATTTATGTATCCTTTTCTTCCTTGATGGACACGTAGGTTGATTGCATATCTTGGCTATTGTGAATAGTGCTGTGATAACATGTGAATAGAGGTATCCCTTTGTATACTGGCTTATTTTTCTTTGGATAAATACCCAGATTGGGATTACTGAATTATATGGTAGTTCTATTTTTCATTTTTTGGAGAAATCTCCACTTTTTTTACCATAATAGTTGCACTAATTTATTTCCAGACCAACAGTTTTTTTTTTTCTTCACAACCTCACCAGCTTTTGTTATTTTGCCTTTTTGATAATAGCTATTCTAACTAGAATAAGATGATATCTCATTGTAGTTTTGATTTTCATTTCTCTAATCATTGATAATGATGAGCATTTTTTCATATTCTTGTTGGTCATTTGAATGAGAAATGTTTTTAGATTTTTTGCCCACTTTTTAAGGAGATCATTTGGTTTTTGTTATTGAATTATTTTAGTTCCTTGTATAGTCTAGATGTTAGCCCCTTGGCAGAAAAATTGTCTAAAAATATTTTCTCCTATCCAACAGGTGGTCTCCTCACTCTGTTGATTGTTTCTTTTGCTGGGCAGAAGATTTTAGTTTAATATTGTACTGTCTATTTTTGTTTTTGTTGTCTGTGCTTCTGAAGTTTAGTCAAAATATCTCAGCCTAGACCAATGTGCTTTAACAGTTCTTACCTACACATTTCTTGAAAATGTTTAAAATGTATCGCAACTAAGATCCACGAATGCATGGACTGATTTTTTTATTCTTGTGAGTACCCGTGATAATTTCTTTATAATCAGTAAGTGATAATTACTGATTGACCAAAAGATTGCTCATACTCAGAATGACGATAACTCCAAAAAGTTAGCTAGGTAAATTGTCCAGGAAAAGATGAACATCCATGCTTACTTTGTAACAAATAATTTATTCTTTATTTACTTCATGAATCTCTAGGGGGAAAATATATATATATACATGTGTGTGTGTGTGTGTGTGTGTGTGTGTGTGTGTGTGTGTGTGTGTGTACGTATATATGTTTTATAGTTGGAAAGCTTGCGTTTGCAAACCCTGCCTACCACATAAATATACATAATGGTCACTTTAATTTTCTTAATGTTTTCTGTATTAAATGAACATGTTAAATGTGCCAGCTTATCTCTTATGATTCAAGGTGTATAAGATCTCTACCTGGTTCCAGAAGAGGCCACACAATTCAATGCCCAGAAAACTAGAAACAATTTGTGATATTCTCAGAGTTGTCAGGAAATAAATATGCTGTTTCCACCAGGAATAGGGAAACAATGAATTGCAACACTGTCAGTTGCTGCTGTTGAACAAACTTCCCTAAAGTACTGAATAGAAAGCTGAAGGGAAAGAGAGACAGAGACAGAGAGAGAGACTGAGCCTGGCGGAAAAGCAGACGGGTGGGAGCCGAGGCCTGGGGTACCCGAAAGTCAATTAAGATGGGATCCGAGCTTGGGATCCAGAGAAAGAGTAAACCACGGAGACAAGTCTCCTTAGCGACCAACGCCTCTCTCAGTCGAGCACACACTGGCCAGCCCTGCGCCTGTGACGTCTCAATGGTGCTCGGGACAGAGACGGGGCGCCCCAGGGGGGACGCGTGGGCCCAGACTAGAGCCAAGAAGAGGCGACAATGTGCACCGCGTGTGGCCCCACCAAACGCCGGCGCAGGTGGATGATCTAGCCCTGGGGACTTACTCCTACTGCTCCCAGGTGATGGGCACCAGTTGGGCCACTCTGTGGATAAGTGGCGACAGCCTGACTGGATTCAGCACTCTGTGGCTGTGTGTCCTGGACCTATATCTGGCTCACCGGGGCAGAGCTCAACCCAGGACCACCCCAGCTCCTGCCAGGCTCCCCTAGGCCCTCTCTCATCATCATGGCTGCCCTGCGGCAAGGGTCAGGGACTAGCTGGAAGGGTTCTGAGGAGGCACGGGAGTTTGGGAACTGACTGGATGCTGCCCGCTATGACATCTCTTCCCAGCTGGCAGAGTCTCTTCATTTCTTTTACAAATTGGTAAAATCCCTTAAGCTTGACAGCAGTCCTCTGGTGATTCATGTGCTAGTGCCCCAGTCAGATTTTGATTCCTGAGTGATGATCCCTGAGTGCCAGCTCTGGCCTGTTTGCCTCCCTATAATTCGAAAGTGTGTGTTGTTTATTTTTTCAACTCTTGAATTACCCATGGCCAGCACTGGGCTCCAGTCTCCTTAGAAATATAGCGCAGAGCCGGGCTCGGTGGCTCAGCCTGTAATCCGCGTCTTGGGAGGTTGAGGTGAGTGGATTGCCTGAGCCTGAGGGTTCGAGAACCGCCTGGGCAACTTGGTGAGACCTCATCTCTACAATAAATAAAAAATTAGCCGGGCGTGGTAGCCATGCCTGTAGTTCCAGCTACTCGGAAGGCTGAGGCGGAAGGATCGCCGGAGCCCAGCAGGTTGAGGCTGTGTTGGCCGGGAGCAGCCACTGCACTCCAGTCTGGGCGACAGGGTGAGACTCCAACTCAAAAAAAAAAAAAGAAAAGAAAAGAAATATAGGACAGGGAACCCCAATTGTCACCATAGCATCATACAACATTCTCTTTTCATTCAATTTTACAGCCCAAGTTTTTGTTTGTTTTGTCTCTCTTTGTTTTGGGTTTAGGTTTTTGCTGCTGTTTTGTCATCTTTTAAAGATGTAAATATATAAGAGCATATACTAGATCAATTTCAGACTATCCAAAATGAAATTCACTGGGAGGTTATTCCATATAGATTAGAAGCCATTTTTTGTTGTTGTTGTTGTTGTTGTTGTTGTTTCGCCTCTCTGGAATATATCCAGAAACCAAATTCATCATTTATTTGCATGAAAATCGTGGAGCAATGTATTGAATGAAAATATGATCAACACAATGTGGTCATTGTGAACGTACAAGCTAGGTCTTCTCTTTCTTGCACATTTTTGCCAACTAAATATAACTCTGGATATTCTTATGCACAAGAGAGGAAACTTTGACTCTTGGTACTAGGAAAACAAGTATTAATTTCTTAGGAGCTGGAAGCTTGGGCATGACCAAAGAGAACTGGAAGATGTGATACATGGCTTCATCTAGTTTAAATCTTGTTTCATTGACTTCTTTTCTCTATTCAGCTGAGGTCATGCACCAGAAAAATGCCATGCAAAACCAAAAGTCAGAAACCAGGAGTTGGAGATCAGTAAAACGTCTCTACCTTTTTTATTGAAAAAAAAAAACTATTAAAAAATTACATTTAGATAATTAACATACTACACAATTGTTTTTAGCCTCCTACTCATAATATTTATTTAATAATATGTCAGAGAACATGTGAATTTCCATCCCTGAAAAAGGTTGAAGTTGTTAGTACACAAAACAGTTTTGCTCAGGGCCAAATTTTTTTTAAAAAGGAGAAATATTATAAGCCTTTTCTAGCCCCTCCAGGAGTAGAAATGGCTCCAAGTGATGGCATTTAACTATAGTTCCTTGATACCATTTGAGGAGG
>NW_007253365.1:318120-319092 GCF_000164805.1 Carlito syrichta | reverse complement strand
GTGCTCAGACACATAAAGGTCACCTAAAACCAATTTCATGGATTGAAATAATTCAAAACTGGGATACAGTCTCTAGGAGTGCTTACTACTGAATTACCTTTTTTCCTAAAGTCCTTCAGAGTTTTAATCCAGTGTCAGGAGAGTTCATTCACCAGGGTTCCCATTCCCCAATGGACACTGAACACCAGTCTCTGTCACCTGAGTTCTTTGTGGCTTTCAAAACCACAACTCAGCCTTATGGTCTCTCAACCTTTTGGACTTGGTCCTAGGGGAAAAATGTATTGAAATTCTAGGCTGACCTCTGTGGGCCTACAAACTTCCTCATGCTAGCTCAGCATTTTTCAATATCTTATTAGCACTCCCGTACTTTGAATAAGATTAAAAAAAAAAAAAATCCCTCTAGCTTTTCTAGTTGTCACAGCAGAAGGGTTAGTTTAATTTAGTCAACCATTACTGGAAAACTGATTTAACCTTTACAGCAATTCTATAAAGTATGTCTTTTTATTTCCATTTTATAGAAAGGAAACAGGTTGAAACTGACCAAAGAATGGGACCGAGGTCATAGATACAATACAAACACTGCTGATTTTGCTAATTAGAGTAGGTGGTCTCCGGGCACTCAAATACCACCACATAAGTAAATCACCTTTAATAATCATGGGGAAAGTGTATCTGCATCAAAAATATTTCAACAGACCCTCACAAGATACATTACATTCCTACATTGAGTTATCCCTCAAGATATAGCTTTGAAAGGATCTGTTTAAAGATCTATTTAACTTACATGTAGCTAAGGAGTGCTCAATCTAGGTCTTCATCTGCCTCCAAGAGTTTTTCTCAAATTAGCTATCAGGTTGCAGAGACAGTTTTTATGTGTATAAAATGGGTTAAGAGCAAAATACAATTCTGCCACAGTTACTTTGAACATTGCTCTAAAACAGAGTCTTAGTTTATAGTATAACATAGAGGGAA
>NW_007253365.1:315211-316887 GCF_000164805.1 Carlito syrichta | reverse complement strand
GTCTCGAACCCGCGGGCTCAGGCAATCCACTCACCTCAGCCTCCCAAAGGCGCAGGATTACAGGCTGAGTCACCGAGCCCGGCTTGAAACTAATTTCTTAAAGGTTATTGTGAAAGTCCTACAATTACTAAAATAAAAAGATCAGCTGGGTGTGGTGGCTCACACCTGTAATCCCAGCACTTTGAGAGGCCGAGGTGGGAGGATTGCCCAGGAGGAGTTCAAGACCTCACTGGGCAACATAGCAAGACCTTGTCTCTACAAAAAATTAAAAAATCAGTCGGGTGTGATAGTCCCAGCTACTCTGGAGGCTGAAGCAGAAGGATCGCCGGAACCAAGGAGGTTGAAGTTGCGGTGAGCCACTATCGATCATGCCACTGCACTCCAGACTAGGCAACAAAATGAGACCCTGTCTCAAAAAAACAAAACCCAAAAAATTGATGGGGGCTGGGTGCAGTGGCTCACACCTATAATCCCAGGAATGGCTCAGGCCAAGGTGGGAGAATAACTGAAGCCAGGAGTTTAAGACTAGCCTAGGCAACATAGCAAGAACCTGTCTCCACAAACCATAACAAAAATTAGCCAGGTGTGGTGACATATGCCTGTAATCCTAGCTACTTGAGAGGCTGAGGCAGGAGGATCACATGAGCCCAGGAGTTTAAGACTGCAGTGAGTTATGATCCTGCAACTGAACTCCATCCTGGGAAACAGAGCAATAACCTGTCTTAAAAAAATTTTAAAATTAAAATAAATAAAGATAAATGAGATCTTTTAGTTTAAGCATTAGGATCTGTGAAGCTACTAAAAATAAAAAAAATTGGAGACAATTTTAATATCTAATATGTAAGCATGACTAAGTAATTATGGTATTCTTACACAATAAATTATTGTGTAGGCCTTAAACATGGTGTTTATAAGATTTGAAATAAGATGGGCCTTAAAAGTATGTTTTAATATTAAGCTAAAGAACCTGAATGCTATGTGTAAAATATCTCCTGAATATACAATATGAAAAATTTTAACGATTAGAAATATTAATTTTGGTTAGGGAGGAAAACAAGGTGGCTGAGGCAAAAAAGATCAGAAGCAGCCTCCTCATTCTATACCAATCTGTTCTTTCTGAGCTTTAAAATGTTTGAATGTGATGGGGATTGGGAGTGACAGGAGAAAGAAAGAGTCTAAGAAAAAGTTTAGGAATGAGGGAGACAGAGATAAGAAAGACTGAGAACAAATAAACATAGGAAGAAAGGGAAGAAAAAAGGGAAGGAAGAAGAAGGAAAGAAAGGAGGTACTGAGCAATGAAGGGAGGCAGAGAGGCAGGGAGAGAAGGAAGGGGAGGGAGGGAGGAGGGAGGGAGGGTGGAGGGAGGGAGGGAGGAACGAAAAGAGGCTGGGGCCTCTGGGGTCTTCAAGTCTGTCATTCCAGAACTTTGGGGGGCCCAGGCGAGAGAATTGCCTAGCCTGCTGGTTTGAGACCAGTCAAGGCAACAGGGTGAGACCTTGTCTCTACAATAAAATAATAATAATATTAAAAATTAGCTAGGTGTAGTAGCGTGCCTGCAGTTCTGGCTACTTGGAAGGCTGAAGTGGGAGGATCACCGGAGCCCAGCAGGTCGAGGCTGGGGTGACCTTGAGCCTGCCACAGCTCTCCAGCCTGAGCAACTGAGTGAGACTCCAACT
>NW_007253365.1:304373-314909 GCF_000164805.1 Carlito syrichta | reverse complement strand
GGGGGGGAGAGAGGGAGGGAGGAAGGGAGCGAGGGAGGGAGGAGGGAAAGAGAAAAGCCCTGGCATCCAGAGAAAACAAATCAACTAGAGTCAGGGAGACAAAAGTTTAGAGAGGAAAGGGAAGTAGAGAGACAATGAAGACAAGACTCTTAAACTTAAAACGTGCCAGACTTGCTCAGCGCAGGAAACTCTTTTGTAAGCCTCACATGGGGAAGATCTGTGCACAGGGGAAAATGTGCTGACTCCTGCCCAGGGCCTGTCAGAGGACAGAAACAGATCAATTAACCTGGGTGGGGTTCTCCTGCCAGTGCTCAGTCCTGGCCATGCCAAGCCAAAGCTCTCACATGATCATGAAGCTGTTAAAGGGCCATCAGCTGCAGGGTGGAATCAGCCTTTTACCCTGTGGAAAAACCCTCTTCCGGTTCCCATGTCATCTCCGCTGGCTCAGCCATCACCTCTCTGCCAGTCTCTCTCCCTGCGGGACACGGACCACGCTGCCTGGCCTTGGGAAAAAGGCCATCCAGAATCTGAGCCTGTTTCAAGGACCCTCTGTGGTCAGCACAGCCTGGTACAACGAATTGGTGGGACAATCTTGGGGCATATTTGTGAGTGAAAAAAAAACAGGCATTTGGAGCAGAAAATTCCCATAGATCTTAGAGCACTGAATGCACGTTATAGAGAAAAATGACTCAGCACCAGAAAAGACTTTGAAATCAAAGCTAGGCCAAAGATGGGCTCATGAATTCGTATATTCATTATTCCAACAATTTTTGAGCATCTACAATACATGGGCGCCGTGCTGGAGGCTGAGAATACAGAGGTACAGAAACAATTTCGGTGTCTTACGGAGAGAGAAGGTGTGCACAAAGTGCATGGGGGCTTTAGTGGAAATGGAAAATATGATTAATTTTTTTAAAAATAGAGACGGTCTTGCTTTGTCACTTAGGCTGGAATGCAGTAGCACAATCATAGCGCACTGCAACCTTGACCTCCTGGGCTCAGGTGACCTTTCCACCTCAGCCTCCGGAGTAACTGGGACTACAGGCACATGCTACCACACCTGGCTAATTTTTTAGTTTTTTTGGTAGAAACAGGGTCTCGCTACGTTGCTCAGGCTGGTCTTAAACTCCTGGGTTCAAGTGATCTTCACGCTTAGGCCTTCCAATGTTGGGATTGCAGGCGTGAGCCACCATACCTGGCCTGTGCCTAATTCTTTTTGAGAACAAGCAAGGTTTCTAGGAAGGGGACATTTGAGCACAGCCTTAAAGATTGAGAGGAATCCACCAGGCAGAGAAAGTAGAAGGATCCTAGGCAAAGACAGCCACAGTTAGAAGCCAACAGGTGTAAAAGAACATGTTAGGATCATCTGGAGTATGAATGGTGGTGGTCTGGCAGATCTGGCAGGGAATATGGGTGGGGCAGCAAGGAAATTGGAACCAGGTAAGGTCAGGCACATATAAAGGCTCAGGGACACCCACAGTTAGAAGGGAGTTTAGCGATGATAAAAAATAAAAAAGCATTTTTTAAAATTTGTACCCCACATCTTTAAAATAAAAAAAAAATTCTTTCTAATTAAAATGAATATTTAAAATGAAGAATCAAGGCTGGGTGCAGTGGCTCATGCCTGTAATCCCAGCACTTTGGAAGGCTGAGACCAAAGGATTGCCTGAGCCCAAGGGTCTGAGACCAGCCTGGGATACTTGGCATGACCTTGTCTCTACAATAAACCAAGATATTAGCTGGGCATGGTGGTGGGCACCTTTAGTTCCAGTTACTTGGAAGGCTGAGGTGGAAGGATCACCTGAGCCCAGCAGGTCGAGGCTGCAGTGGCTGTGAGTGTGCCACTGCACTCCAGCCTGGGCGACAGTGAGATTCTGATTCTAAATAAACAAATAAATAAATAAAAAGAAGAATCAGGAAATATAAAGACATATGTAGTATAAGTTCAATTATGCAAAAATATGCAAAGAAAAATAGCAGGAACTATGCTGAAGTAGTAACAGTGATTTTTCTCTGGAATCATAGGGTTGTTATTCCCTCTTCCTGTATTTCTTTATTTTCTAGAGTTTTATTTACACAAATATATTCTTCATGAAAATTAATTTTATTTGAAAATAAACAGAAAATATGAAATTAGAAAACTGATTTTTAAAAACTTTTAAATGTATATATAGCTTATACTCCAGTGTATTTCATTTTGTGATAAAGCCATCTTTTGAGAGAATTTTATTAAATTTATCATTAATGAATAATATTTATACAATGCCTTGTCTTCAAAAGTTGTAGAAAAGACAGTTTTTCACTTAGAGAATGAGGCATATTCTGCACTGAGAGTTAATAGAGTTGAATTCTCACATTGAGTCTACTAATGAATCATGTGACCTTGGAGACAAGTAATTTAACTTCTGCTAGTCAAATAATTCTCAACTCTAAAACAACTTGGACCCTTGAGATAAAGTGGACCTGTAACATTTTCAAAACTACCATGGAAATCAACATCAGTTTGCCCACTTGGTTTTGTCAAGTAAAGTAATTACAGCAACAACAAAAACCACCACCTCTGTCCTCCACCATCTATCATCCCCATTGTTTCATGAAACAAAGGAATTTTAACCCACACAAAAAGTAGGAGAGTCATTATTGCCAAATACAGGATAATCCTTTAAATTGCATTATTTAGTTTTATGAACAAAATCATTATTATAGAATTTTTCTCATTTTCTTGCATCTGTATTTGGATTAAGATGAGAACCATTTCAACATTCAAGTTATATTTATTTCTTTTTTTAAAAGTTATATTACTAAGTAGAGAAATATGCAACAAACTTAAAAAAAGATAGTCTGAGTTTTTATTCCAAATATTTATTCATGTCAATCAGTTGTGGATACAGTGGTGGCTCAATCATTTTTGCTCACAGAGGCCTTAAAAAAACAGCGACACTCTTCAGTTAGCAAACAACCATAATACTTTCATTTTTCAGTATACAGAGATTGGGATACATGATCTCACAATATGCTGTTAACATTATAGTCAGCTATAAGGTGACAAAAGTAACCCCGTGTTATTAAAAATTTTGAAATTGACTGAATTCACACAACTGATTGGACCAGAATTCACATAGTCTTAATTCCTAATTCCAAAACTCTTGTTCTTTTCATTATAGACTATTGTAACATAATGGCCTTTTTTTAAAAATAGGAAAATATAGTTTATTTAGAAAGTAGATTAGAGAGAGAGAGAAAGGAAAGATTCATTTCCTCAAGGTAGGGGAGGCGGCCAAAGTTTAGGGAAACATGACCCAGCCAGAGTTCAAAGATCAGCATGTCTAAGCCAGAACTTATCAAAAACATGGTTTTTCTTTGAATATCATATTGTGTATGAAGTGATTTACATGATAACTTATTTCAAATAGCTGAAGAATATAGAAAGTGTTTGAAAACCATCCTTGCTTTCCAGGAGTTTAGAATCTGACTAAGAGGCTGAGTGCAGTGGCTCAAGCCTGTAATCCCAGCACTTTAGGAGGCTGAGGCAAGAGGACTGCCTGAGCCCAGGGGTTCGACACCAGCTTGGGTAACTCGGTGAGACCTCGTCTCTACAGTAAATGAAAAAATTAGCCGGGAATGGTGGTATGCCTGTAGTTCCAGCTACTTGGAAGGCTGAAGTGGAAGAACTGCCTGAGCCCAGCAGGTTGAGGCTGCCGTGGCTGTGAGCGTGACACTGCACTCCAGCCTGGGCGACAGAGTGAGACTCCCACTCAAAGATAAAATAAAATAAAAAAAATAAAATAAAATCTGACCAAGAAGGCAAGCTACACACACACACACACACACACACACACACACACACAGTTTTAATTACAACACAAGGCAACATATACTTGTGCTGAATGAGTAATGCAAATAACAAAGACAGTAGGTGAACTTTAAAGGAAGGTAAAAACCACAGACCCAACTCAGTGATTTGAGTTGGACATTTTTCAGGAAAGAGGTAGGAAAAGGATATTTATTTCAAGGAAAAAAAAAGACAGTGTGAACAAGAGTTTAAAAGATGGAAAGTAAAACACCTATTCTAGAGAGAGTGAAGAGAGCAGAAGATCAGAGGGAGGTGTATGTGCTAGGCTGTAGTGGTTGACAAACTTAGAAAAGTAGCTGGGATTGAATTGTAGAACGCCTGGACTGTCATGCTAAGGACTCCAAGATATTGTGTCAGCTGAATACTTATTTTATTTTATTTTTTTAGATTAGAAAATATAGTTTATTTAAAATTAAATTAGAGAGAGAGAGAAGATTCACCTCCCCAATGTAGGGTAGGGGACCAAAGCCAGGAAGCATGGTGACAGCCATAACTCAAAGAGCACATGGCCACACCAGAGTCTAGCAAGGCAATGACCGACTGAAAGATTCTGATCAGCTAAACGGCAGGGCAACTTCTACTCTCCAGTAGGTTCTTCAGTGGCCATTCAGGGGAGGAGCAGCTAAAAGCAGAAGACAGAGGTTTACTGGAGATGAATGAGTAAGGGTGTGGACTAGAGGAAGGAAGAAAGGAAAATTAGTATTATAGGATGCAGCAATAGATTTGATAAGAAAGGCAATGAGGAGGGAAAAAAAATCAAAGAAATATCCAAAGTTTCAAGCTTCTATATTAAGGAGAATTTGGTTCCATAGGCAAAAAATGGGGACACAGGAAGAAAATGTTTCCTATGGAGAAAACAAATTTAATTTAGTTTTAGATATAATTTTTGAAAGGTAGCTTGACATCATGGACTTGAGTTCAAATTTTACTTTTGCAATCTCTCACCCTAAGACCAAGGCAAGTTTCTTTGCCTCTCTTATTTCCAATTTCCTAATAAATAAAGTGAAGGTGGTAACTCACCTATAAGATGGTTTGAAGGATTAAATGAGACTTGTTTTTAGAACACTTGTTGTAGCATATAGTGTATGGTTGATAAAAGATTCTTCTAGTTATTGCTAAGTTTTGTGATACCACTAACAAATAAAATAAACAGTAATTAATAGCTGATATAATGAATTTGAGTTGTCAGGGGAAGTAACCAGTAGATAATCTGAAATACATTTTGGAACGCAAGTGAATATTCAGGATTGGAGAGTCATCTGTTAAGAGTTGATGCTTGAAGGATTAATTATCTTAGCAAGCATGAAGGTAGAAGTGCTAAATTTGGGGACTGTCCACCGTTAGGGGTGTGAAGAGGAGGAGGCAATGTTTAAGAAGACAAAGGCTTAATCAGAGAGAAAGAACAAGAAGAAAGAGAATGCAATAATACAGAATTCAAGAGAGGGACAATTTCAAGAAAGGAGTAGGCAGAAATTTCCAAATGTTGCAGAAAAGGCATGTACCATGTATTACTTATATGTCAGAGCTAGTTCAAGAACTTGGAATGATTTTCAAGACCATATTAGTAAATGATTGTTTTTTTTGAGTAGGGATCTCACTCTGTTGCACAGGTTGGAGTGTAGTGGCACAATCATGGCTTACCACAGCCTCGACCCTCCTGGGTTTAGGTGATCCTTCCAACTCAGCCTCTCAAGTAGCTGGGACTACAGGTGTGCAACACCATGCCAAGCTAGATTTTTTTTATTTTTTGTGACATGAGGTCTTGCTATGTTGCCCAGCCTGGTCTCAAACCCTTGGACTCAAGGGATTTTCTCACTTAAGCCTTCCAAAGTGTTGGGATTACAGATGTAAGCCATCACACCTGGCTGCATAAGATTTAATTTATTTAAGTATATTTTTCAAGGGTACATATTTATCCTCTTCAATGATAGATTTCCTTGGGAATTAGAGTAATCAAATATTTTTTATTTTATTTTTTTAGAGATGAGGTCTCGCCAAGTTGCCCAGGCTGGTCTTGAAACCCTGGGCTCATCTTGAAACCCTGGGCTCAGGTAATCCTCTCACCTCAGCCTCCCAAAGTGCTGAAATTATAGGCATGAGCCACTGCGCCTGGCCCATTAATCAAATATTAATTTAACAAATAGGAAGGGTTGCAACCAACATATTAAAGTACCAGTCAGAGTAGACCTAGATTATGAAGATACTCGAATGGTATTTTAATATACAAACAGGAATAAAAGATCTTGAGAAATGTCCCTTTAATATTGAAATATTCCTTCTTACAATTCTTATTCTTCATTTGTTTAAGATACTCATAGAGGAAAGAGTAAACTTCAATAATTCTTTGTTCAAATTGCCACAAAATCCAAATAACACTTCAACTAACTGAGATTTTATTGTTTTGCATGTCGGTGAGTCCAATAACTAAAGGTTGAAGATCAGGTACCATCTATCTACTCCTCAATGTCTGGCTATACATTTAAGAGATCTTATGGAGCTAAATATGTCTTCTGAAATAAAATCTGCCAACCTCATAGACTTGGAAATGTGATGAGTTTGCATTCATGACTTATATACACCTCTGAAAAAGCATAACTGAGCATCATCCCCAAGGCCTGGCTACTAGAAGTACTTGGCTTAAAGAATTTGATCTGAGTTTTCACTGGTAAATGATGTTAGGAACTCAATTCAGTTGAAATTTATGAAGTTATCACAACTGATTTTTAAAAACAAGTTGATTTACAGAAATAGGTATTCAAAAAGATAAAACAGATTGCCAAAGGGAAAAGGGGATAAGTAAATTAAAGCCCAAGATATGATTATTACAGAGCAATGTAATCCATCTGCTAAACAAATTTGGTTCTAAGTTTCCTAGTGGTCAGAGCAAAGAGGAAAAATGCATTCCTAGTTATGGGGTTAAAGCTATTGTTTAAGAACAAAACTTTTTTTAGTGCAAACCAAGATTCTCTTGAAGCTGCAAACCTAGGGAAATTTCTCCTGCACGTCCTCGTAAAGAAGAATCTGGCAATCTATCAGATCGGGCTATCAATGAAATTCCTGTGTTAAATATAGTATCGAATTTCGTAGAGCTGAGTCTGATAGCACCCTTTCATGTGAGCACAATTCCATCAAGTCATACTACAAGGAGGCAAATATCTGTGATCCAAATACACAGTGCTCTGACAATCAGGTATGATCCATAGGTAAATTTTAGGATATGCAGCAGAATGGAGAATTTGCATAACCTTCCAGCGAGTCTCCACAAACATTATATCTCAAAAAGCAGCATTTTGCTAAAGGATTAGACAGCAAGGAGTTCAAAGTTGTATTCTCTAGTGAGAACCTGGTTACAGATAATCTGTATTATCACGTGCCTTGACCACTGACAACCCAAGAGGAAGGACAAATTTCTCTTAGGAAAATTACCTAATCTGGTTGAACACACAGGTAGGTGAGTATCTTAAGGAAGCTCCTGTCTAGTCACCATTTGACTCCTTTTAGCCTATTTTCTGCTTAAAATAATAATAAAGATTTAAAATATATACATATTATTTTGGTTTGCAGACATGAAGGGGTTTTCGTATACAAACTCCCACATTGTCTGATTTGGTCCTTCCTGCCCTGTGCTGAGGCATGGCAAGTGAAATTCTCTTTTTATAGACAGTGACCAAAAAAGGAGCGTAGTCTAAAATCTCTTTGAGGACTTTGATTCCATGATTTTACTATGAACTGTCTTGCCTGTCTGGCCTTTCAGGATAACAGCTTTGATTGTTTTAGCGCTCACCTATTCTATTGGAATATAAAATCCTAGGAGGCAGGGTAATCGTTTATTCTAGGAGAGCCCCAGGAGAGTGCTTATTCGATATTATCCTGATTTCGGCCCAGACTGTGCACTTAAATCGTCCCCATTCTAATTCTTCTTGCCTGAAGTTATGAGGAAAGCCTGTTAAAGTACAAGTTTAGAAATGTAAATTTTTAAAGTTGTCAAGCCAGCAGGCAAAAGAGACTATGACTGAATGACTTACAGCCTTAAAGAGCCCTACAAGAGCTTTATTTGGAGACACTCACATCCCCCTCATTGCTCTTCACTACATTCATTTTGGGAAGGCAGGGAACGGCTGCCCAGAAGCTGCAACCATCCCTATCCTTGCGATTTCCAGACCCAGTGACAGTAACAGGGCATTAGTGGAATTCTCAGGAGCACCCACCCGGGATATGCTGCGAATATTAACATGGGCAAGAGTCTGCTAGGAAGACCCGCTGTCCCTGTGCTAATTGCCCCAGACTCTTTATTGTTGCTTCATTCTACAGGGAATTGATTCATCAGGTCACATGTGCAGCAACACATGTTGGAGATTGGAGAAGCTATTTAATGCCTGCAAAAATAGAGATGCGATGCAGGCCGGCATGCAGCTGTGGCCTTACCCAATATTACCAAACTCATGCCGGGCCCAGAGCCAGCAAAACCGTCACAGGAAGGATGAGCAAGGCACCCCCCACAGCATGTTAATATTCCTTCAACTTGTGAACTATCATGCCTTTGTTCAGTATTTACAATGAATGGAAGTGAAGATTTCTTGGAATAGTTTGCATTTACAAGTATAGTTTCTTTCTCTATCATTTTCTTTCCCCTCTTGGGAGAAGTTTTAAAAATTAAATTGACTGGATAGAGTTAAAAGCTGGTCTATACCAGAATGGAGCAGCTTATTACATGGATTTGAGGATTCTCCGGTCGTTACCCCTGAATGGAGAGTGCATTTGTAGGAATATAGGGTGTTCATTCTATTTTTACTGTAAACAACTGTCCTCCTCATTGTCATCACTACAGTTCTAAATACTTAAATGGCTTAAAAACAAAAGGAGGTAGACTTTAAAAACACTTTATAAAGGGGAACAGGAGCAAAATAGGAAAAGTGTATTTAAATGTTTAAATACATTTTACACTTTTGAAAGAATTAATGTGGTACAGAGCAACACTTCTCAAAGTTTAATGTGACTACACATCACCTGAGGACCTCCTTCCTCACTAGAAGGCAGATTCTCACTCTATGTCTGGAATGGAGCCTGAGAGCCTGCATTTCTTTTTTTTTTTTTTTTTTTTTTTGAGTTGGAGTTTCACTCTGTCGCCCAGACTGGAGTGCAGTGGCATGCTCCCAGCCACTGCAGCCTCAACCTACTGGGCTCCGGCAGTCCTTCCGCCTCAGCCTTCCAAGTAACTGGAACTATAGGCACACCCTACCACGCCCGGCTAATTTTTGATTTATTGTAGAGATGAGGTCTCGCCAAGTCACGCAGGCGGGTCTCGAACCCACGGGCTCAGGCAATTCACTCACCTCGGCCTCCCAAAGCGCGGGATTACGGGCTGAGCCACCGAGCCCGGCCGAGAGTCTGCATTTCTAACAGATTTCCAGGTGATGCTGACACTGCTGTCCAGGGACCACACTTAGTGTGGCAAGTATAGAAACCTGTCTTTATTAGCAGCATTTCTTCTATTTAAAAATAAATGCTGGACTGCTCTCATTAGACCATTAAAAAGGGCATTTTGTTCAAAGCCAAATATCTGGAATTAAAAACTCTGCAAAGATGTGTCTGATATTTGTTTTGAGATGACAAACTCCTGTCTATAAATGTACAGCTTGCAAAGATTCTCCCTTTAATTCTTTTACTAACCTTTATCATTCACACGCACTTTAAATATCTATTTGAATACATCATACTTACTAATTTTAAGAAGACTAAGTAGCAGTTATCTAATTAAGAATGAGAAGAGAAACAACAAAACCATAGGACCACAGGACCACAAATGCACAGATCTAGAGGCTTCTCCCAACACATGGAATATCTGTCTCTAATTTGAACTCTCTACTTTGACCACATGGACTGGTTAGTTCCTATTGTCTTGGCATATTAACAAGGACCCTTTTCACTCCCAAAAGTGAACTAGTTTAGGAAATAAATTATAGAATCACACTACTTATAGTCTGTGTTGCTTTGATAGTCATCTGGCATTTGACACATTGTTTTCCTGTTTTGTGAATTATTTCAACGTGTGTCCATGTCTCAGGTTTCCAAAGAAAGCATAACTTATTTGAGAACATCACTAATCTCACGTATTCGTTAGATCAATATTTACCAAGCATTCTTTAAAACAGCCTGGGATAATTGCCCATATGTACAAGTAAGTTGGATTCAGATAACTTTCAGAGACAAAAAACACTCAAAAAGTCTATTCAATAACTGAGTAGCAGTGGCAGCCTAGTAGAGCTTATCTGTCCTTCCTTCCTCCATTCCCTCCTCCCATCCTCCCCCTTCCTCCTATCCTTCCTTCCATTCTTCCTCCCATCTTTCCTTCCCTCCCTCCCTCCCATCCTTTCCTCCCTCCCTCCCATCCTTCCCTCCTTCCCTTCCTCCCATCCACAAAACTCTATGGAAAACCACTTTGAGCTAGGCTCTGGGCTAGGTCCTAGAAGTACAAAAGCAATCAAAGCACAGTCCCTGCCTCCTAGGCCTACTGCTGCTTATTCCTTTTCTTTTCTGTTTTTGAGTTGGAGTCTCACTCCGTCGCCCAGGCTGGAGTGCAGTGGCCGCTCCCGGTCACCGCAGCCTTGACCTGCTGGGCTCTGGCGATCCTTCCGCCTCCGCCTTCCCAGGAGCTGGAACTACAGGCTCGCGCTACCACGCCC
>NW_007253365.1:265492-303967 GCF_000164805.1 Carlito syrichta | reverse complement strand
CACTGCACTCCAGTCTGGGCGACAGAGTGAGACTCCAACTCAAAACAAAAAAAAAAGAAAGAAAGAAATGTAGAGACTGTGATTTTTGGCTCAGGCTCCTAGATGAGCTCCCAGTGTGTCTACAGTGAGGTAACCTCCATCCTCTGGCCCTCAATTTCCTCGTGTATGAAATGAAGGAGCTTGCTTTTCGTCTTAGGGTTCTATTATAGGAGTTAAGATGTTTTCTTCTCTGTTGTTAAACACTTCTAGAAAGAGAAAAAATTTAGAAAAGTTTTTAATAGCAGAGGGAATAAGATTGTAGAAGTCTTTGGGGATAGGTAATTATAAGCTAGGAGACTTTTTGCGCGTTTTCCTTTTTACCTTTCTCTTTTTCATCTTCAGCTTTACAGTTTGGCAAGATTCCTTTTCTGTATTTTTTAAATTAAAATTTGTTTTTCATGTCTTCATCATCAATCTCTCTACCTAACCACATACATCTTCCTTTCCTGGTCTCCCCTCCCATGTCCATTCATCCCCTTGGCTTTCCTAACTTCCCTCGCATCTCCCCATGCCATCGGATGGTGTGGTGGGAATTTTGTATCCTCTGGAAAATCTGCCAGTGTTACTTGATGTATCAAGAAGCTCCCTGATGTGCCCGTGAATGGTATAGATCTCTGCAGATTCATTCATTCATTTACGTGCTCAATGTATTAAACACTTGCTATATATGACTTAGTGTTATGGCACAGGGACAGAAAGTAAAAAGATGGATATGATATGACATTTCTCTTCTTGGAATTTACTGTATAGAATGAAAGACATTGTAAATAAAAGAATTACAATGCAGTATGCCAAAGGCCACACTGCCATGGGAACACGGTGGAGGTGCCCTTAGTGATTCCTGGGGAAAAGCTTCCCTGGGGCATTTAACTTCACAGTTGTTTATTTTCTGCTACCCACTGCCAGGTGTCCCTGACTCACTGGCCTCACACTGGTGAGAAACAGATACACTTTTCAATTCCCCTTTGTTTATGTCCTGCGCTAAAGTAGCTGCTCAGAGTTGTCTGATACTACAGATAAGTGAGGGCACTAAGTGCTCGCACAGGTTCTCTAAGATAAAAAGAATTTGGCTGGGCTCAGTGGCTCCTGTAATCCCAGCACTTTGGGAGGCTGAGACCAGTGGGTTGACTGAGCCCATGGGTTCGAGACCAGCCTGGGCAACTTGGTGAGACCTTGTCTCTCCAATAAACCAAAAATTAGCTGGGCATGGTAGCACATGCCTGTAGTTCTAGCTACTTGAAAGGCTGAAGTGGAAGGATTGCCAGAGCCCAGCAGGTTGATGCTGGGGTGGTTGTGAGTGTGCCACTGCACTCCAGTCTGGGCGATGGAGTGAGACTCCAACTCAAAAAAAAAGAATTTAACTTGAGAAGCAATGTATACTTATTCTTTATTTTTATTTTTTTTTTTTGAATTGGTGTCTCACTGTGTCGCCCAGACTGGAGTGCCGTGGCCACTCCCGGCCACTGCAGCCTTGACCCACTGGGCTCCAGCGATCCTTCTGCCTCAGCCTTTCAAGTAGGCAGAACTACAGGTGTGCACTACCACTCCTGGCTAATTTTTTTTTTGATTTATTGTAAAGATGAGGTCTCACCAAATTGTCCTGGGGGATCTCGGACCCGCGGGCTCAGGCAATTCACTCACCTCGGCCCCCCAAAGCGCGGGATTACAGGCTGAGCCACCAAGCCCGGTCACTTATGCTTTCAAAACAGAAAACCAAGCACTGGAGTTTTGGAAAATACACAATTGAGGAAATGAGAGTTTCAGTGGTAGGGGTGGAGGCATGAGGGACAGGTCACCTCAGTAATAACTACTTATCCAAAGTAAATTCATTAACGAGAAAGTAAAACATTGGAGCTGTCTATGAATCCAAATCCTACTGATTCTCTTCTATTAAAATTCAGAAATGTTTTGGGTAATAGTATATTAATGTCTATGCATTTTTAGTATTAAATCATTTACCAGAGTAGCTGAGAGAGAGACTCTGAGAGAAAAAGATGCAAAACTAATTATGGATGGAGATCAGAGTAACTTTCCTCAGTTTGGGGCGAGACCCCAAAGAATAGACAGGATGAGGGGTGGCATAGTGAGAAGACCTGGCCAGTGTGTGCAGTATGTGGTGTAGGGGCGGTGGCTGACCATACTCTTCTGGGCAAATCTTGTCCTTCTCCGGGTTCCAGTTACTTGGTATGCCAACAACTCCACACCTTCTTCTCCAAGCCAAGTTTCTCTTGGAAACTCTGACCTCTTGTGACTCCTATTTGATTTGAACTTGTCCCAGACCTGCTTCTCCCCCCTCCCTGTTTCTGGTTCCACTCACCTAATTTTCCTAACCAGAAATCTACGTGTTTGAACCTGACTCCTCATCCTCTCTCACCCACCATGCTTGAGGGTCACCATGCCATGGTTGCTCCACATTCTTAGTAGCATTCTAGTCTCTCCATTTCTGTCCATTCCTGTTTCTGACTTTAATTCTGGCCATTTCTGTTTCAAGACTGCATTGCCTTGATAGACTCCCCATCAATTTCTTGCCCTAAAGTCATCTTTCAAACCATTTCTTCTACCCTGCAGCTAGAATGAACTTTCTAAGGCACAAATCTGATGTCCACTTTGTGTCTGACATCTCCTCTCCTTAGGACAGAGTCTATGCTGATAGTGTGGCATGCAAGGGCCTTTAGGCTGACTTGTCACATCCTACCAATGGGTCTCAGATTCTAGTTATACACAACAGTCCCCTGAACATACACTTTCTCTTGCTCTGTGTTTTTGCACATGCTGGGATTGCTTTCCTGCCGACCTATGCTTGGCCAGCTTTTATTTATTCTTCTAGGCCTCAGTTTGGGCATCATCCAGAGGAAGTTTTCCTACCCATTTCCCCATGACACTGAGAGCCTCTCACACGAAGACACAACACCTATACTTACCCTGGCTAGCACTGAACACCCTGTTCTACGAGTGCAGAGCTATAGTTTTTCTGTGGTGACATTTCCAGTCCTAAGTGCTGTAGCTAGCACAAGTGGACATTGAATGTTGATGAAAGGAGGAAGGATGGTGCGAAGGAAAGAGGTTTTCTGAAAGAAATAATATTTTATTCAAATCATACTTACTCTATATTCTCATTTTTCTAACCTTCTCTTTTTTCCTCCTTTCTATTCATAGAGCCCATGATATGTGGCTTAAAAATATAAATTAGAAATACACGGCTGGGGTCATATTCCTCACTATGAAAGCAGACTGGTTATGCAGGTGATGAATGATTATCTAGTGCTGAATAGTTAACATGGTTAGGAGTCATTCCTTTAAAGAAAAACAAAAACCTCAAATCTACTTTATGAACAATATACCATAGTGGCTAAAAGATTAGCTTTGGTCTCTGAGAGATCCAAGTTCAAGTCTTAGCTCTGCCATTTGCTATGACCTCGAGTGACTTACTTAACCTATCTTTGCTTTAGTCTTTTTTATCTATAAAATGGAGATCATAATAGTAACTATCTCATAAAGTTCTTGGCGATTAGCCAAGGCAACATGTAGCTCTCTCTTGTTGCCTCTCATAGTTTAGCAATTTTATAGTCAGATTCTGGACTGATAGGCTCCAACTGATGAATTTCCTCCATGTTCACCTTCCTGGCTCCCATCTGACCTTTGTCCTGCTCAGCAGTGGTTAAACTCCCCAGCCCTCTGTGGCCAGCCTTCACTGACTTCTGGGTCAGAAATTAGTCAACATTATCATAAAATCTTTGAATCGCTCCTTATGAAAAACATCATCTTAAATCCTGTTTGAACTTGAGAAAAGGCTTATGAGCCATATAGGAAAAGAAGCTATTATCACATACACTCATGGGTATTTTACAGGCATAAGTGATTAGAAAATATTATAATTAATAAACAAATATGTGGTTCTTATTTATTTATTTATTTATTTTTTGAGTCAGAGTCTCACTTGGTCGCCCAGACTGGAGTGCAGTGGCTGCTCCCGGCCACCGCAGCCTCGACCTGCTGGACTCCGGCGATCCTTCCGCCTCAGCCTTCTGAGTAGCCAGAATTACAGGCATGCGCTACCACGCCCGGCTGATTTTTTGTGTAGAGATGAGGTCTCGCTACACAGGCGGGTCTCGAACCCGCGGGCTCAGGCAATCCACTCGCCTCAGCCTCCCAAAGGCGTGGGATTACAGGCTGAGCCACCGAGCCCGGCTGTGGTTCTTATTATATTATACATCTGACAAGCCACATCTGTGAGGTGAGCACCTTGTTCTGTGAGTAAACCAGTATTATTTTGCATTTTCCTGTTTTATATAGCTAAAATTTATCCTAATCAATATGAAAATTGGTATCTAGTTGTTGAATGACAAAACTAATAAAGTTCAGTTGTGTCACTGACTTAGTGAGGAAGGTCAGATATGGAGCAATGATGGAGTGGATATTGTTGGTTGGAAAGTTAGTGACCCTTGTTATGCTGTAGCAAAACATTTAGCCAAAATGTCATTTCCTGAATCATATAAGGCAAGCAACATGCAAACTGAGGGTGTAGCTAGGGGGAAAGGAAGGAAATTTAACATTATGGTTTGTTTTGGTTGCATCTTGTGGCTTTTAGCTAAGTAGTATGATAAAGACATACACTCGTCTGGGACTATCCTGCCTGCCAGCAGAGATGGAAGGAAACTCAGCTTTGTAAAGGGTAGTCTCTGTCTACGATCTAAATGAGTCCTGTTCTTGCAGGAAGAAAATTCCAGTTACTTCTTCACCAACATAGAAGTAGTTGCAAGAACTGACTCAAGCCCATCCAGCCTTGGCAGGAGATCTGTCCGTTGCCCCAGGCCCTTTCCAAGCATCTTCCCTCGGCATTTGCTGCTAGACAGTGGAAACAAGCCCAGCCACAAAGATTAAATTAAGGGTGTTCCCATCCCACCCAACTTTTTCTTTCTTTGTTTCAAACAGTCTCAAGGCAGCCAAATCAATTTGAGAGGGAAGAGATGGGCAGAGCTTAAAGAGTTATAAATAAAAGATCAGAGCCTGCAGGCTCAATGAGTGTTTCTGGACTCGGTGTTAGACTGCAGTAACTCACACTTGGAACTGAAGGGAAGCAAATAGATTGAATGGAAGCTTACTACATATGGACAGAAACGTCAAGCTTGGCCTGCAAATACTTCTGATTATTCAACTCTCAAAAGAATCCCTGGGAACCTACATCTACACAGGCTGGAAGCTGGCTGTGAAAACCATACAACTCCAAGATGAATGACTCTCCAATGCCCATGGCTCAGGTATAACCATGGAGGAAAATGGCCAAGGAAGAACCTCCTAGAAGGCAAAGTCAGAGGTCATGGGGGACAATGGACAAAAGAGTTTCTCCAGCTCAGCAGCTGCCAGAGGACCAAACAGGAAATGCCCTCCACTGCCAGAAAAGGGAGCCTTTGCCATTTTTACCCAGTATGATTAGATAATCACTATGGACTAATACCCACAGTATTTCTCCACCCCCACTCCTTTTTTAATGCGAGTTTTTATTATAGTTATTCCTCTTACTCCAGCAATTATATTGATTTGTAAAGGCAGATAGCATTTTTTGGTTTGCAAATGACCACATCTGGATGTGATAGAGAAGACTGCATGTCACCTAGAGATCCTGGATTTTGAGTGAGATGCACTACCTGGATGGGCTGTCTCCTCTGCAGATGAACATGCATGGGTCTACACAGGGGAAGGGCATTCTTAAGTACTCGAGGAGTCCAAACAGCAGACTGTGGAAGAAGCTGCTAGCTGTCTTCCAAAATTCACTATTCTCCTTAAAAAAAAAAAAAGTCTTGACTCTTACCCCAAGCACATTGCTGCCCAACTAGAAATCTATATTTTCCTGCCACCATTACCATTAGGTATGTTCAGGCAATTAAATTCTGGCCAAGGAGCTAAAAGCAGTTGGGTTGAAAAGAACTTCCTGGAAGTATCCTTACACGAGGAGAGGTATGGTCTTTTTTGTTTTTGAGTTGGAGTCTCACTCTGTTGCCCAGACTGGAGTGCAGTGGCCGCTCCCGGGTGCCACAGCCTCGACCTGCTGGGCTCCGGCGATCCCTCCACCTCAGCCTTCCAAGTAGCCGGAATTACAGGCATGCGCTACCATGCCCGGCTGATTTTTTGATTTATTGTAGAGAAGAGGTCTTGCCTGCCCAGGTGGGTCTCGAACCCATGGGCTCAGGCAATCCACTCACCTCGGCCTCCCAAAGGCGCGGGATTACAGGCTGAGCCACCGAGCCCGGCTGAGAGGAATGGTCTTTTCCCTCTCCCCCCATGCTGATTAGAACTTGGAAATGTGGATGTTCTAGTGGAGCATCAGCTGCCATCTTGGACTATGAGGATGAAGGCCACAGAGGACGCAAAGGAACATGATGAAGTCATGGAGCTGCCAAACCAGTTCTGGATTGCCTAGCTTTAGATTTCTCTGAACGGAGAGAAATAAGGTTCAATCTTGTGCAAGTCATTGTGTTTTAGGGTTTTCTGATATAAAGCTATCCATGGTTGATACACTCTCTGTGTATGATTTGGCCAATTGAACTTTCAGAATATGGAGCAGGTTACTTCATAGTGGCGATTTGAGGTCTGGATCATGGATCAGCGGAACTATTTCTTGGGAGGTGGAAAAGAAATACCTATGTTGTGCTTCCTTTAGCTTTGGGTTAGACTAAATTAGGATGCAAGCCTGATAAATTGTCAGGATTGAAACAAATCTCATCATGTTTTACCCAATTAAAATGATTATAGAGTACATGCCATGCCCTCTCTGGCATTGTGTCTGCTGCGGATATAGAGGAGAACAAGAGACTGTGGCCTGGACTTCACCACACTCTCTTGTCTAGTCCAGTGTCCAATGTTAGAACGAAGGGTGGTTTCATTTGTCTAATAATTTAGAAGAAGGACTCATCACAAAAGTAGTCAAAGTTAGTATATTAATTTATTATTTTTTGTAGTCAGAGTCTTACACTCTGTTGCCCAGGCTGGAGTGCAGTGGCATGATCATAGCTCACCACAGCCTTGACCTCCTGGGCTCAGGCAATCCTCCTGCCTCAACCTCCCTAGTAACTGGGACTACAGGAGTGTGCCATCATGCCCAGCTAATTTTTTGATTTTTTTTTTCTTTGAGTTGGAGTCTCACTCTGTCTCCCAGATTGGAGTGCAGTGTCATACTCCCAGCCACCGCAGCCTCAATCTACTGGGCTCTAGTGATCCTTCTGCCTCAGCCTTCCAAGTAGCTGGAACTACAGGTGTGCACTGTAGTTTTTGATTTACTGTAGAGATGAGGTCTCGCGAAGTTGTCCAGGCGGGTCTCAAACCCGTGGGCTCAGGCAATTCACTCACCTTGGCCTCCCAAAGCACTGGATTACAGGCTGAGCCACCGAGCCCTGCCAATTTTTTTGATTTTTTTTGTAGAGACGAGGTTTTGCTATGTTGTCCAGAATGGTCTAGAATTCCTGGGTTCAGGCAATTCTCCTGCCTCAGCCTCCCTAGTAATTAGGACTATGGGTGCATGCCACCATGCCAGTCTAATTTTTTGATATTTTTGTAGAGATGAGTTCTTGTTGTGTTGTCCAGGCTAGAATCAAGCGACTCTCCTGCTTCAGCCTCCCAAAGTGCTGGGATTGTAGGTGTGAGCCACCACACCTGACCAGTATATTAATTTCAATTCAACAGATATTTATTACATTTTCTATGGGTTTACATTGGATTTCTCAATCTTGTCAACACTGACATTTTGTGCCAGACAATTTTTTGTAGTGGGGCTGTCCTGTGCATTGCGGGATGTTTAGCAGAATCCTTGACTTCAACCCTTTACATTCTAGTAGCAATAACCTTTGCCCCAATTGTGACAACCAAAAGACTCCAGACTTTGCCAATGACCACTGGGGGTGAAAATTGCCCGCAGTTTGAGAACCACTGGCTCAACATGAGGCTCAGGGCCGATTTCATGTTGTTCTACAATACACAGAGCCTGCTGTTAGCTGGTGTGCTGGGTAGGAAGAAGCCACCAGTTGGTGAGGTTGAGATAGGACCAAGGTACATTTTAGTACTTGGGCTTGATAGATAACTTCAAAAACAGCTGTAATTTAATAAGTACCTAATAAACGTTACACACTCTCCTTAGTAACTTCACATTTACTACTTTTTTGGGAAATGTTTCTTAAGAGTATAGGAAAGTACACTAATAATTCTATGTTTCCTTCGCAACTTCCCAACTTCTTTTCCATCACAAATTTAGTGTGTATCCAGATCTTTTCTTACTTTACTATAAAAATATGCATTAGTAAATAACATTTAGTGTTGCCTTGGGTATTTGAAATTTTTTACATAAATGATATCATACTGGATAAAACTATCTGTAGCATTTTTTTACTCAACATTATGCTTTTTATAATTCCCTGATATTTCTACTTATAAATCTG
This sequence comes from Carlito syrichta, assembly GCF_000164805.1. Classification (NCBI taxonomy): domain Eukaryota; kingdom Metazoa; phylum Chordata; class Mammalia; order Primates; family Tarsiidae; genus Carlito; species Carlito syrichta. The sequence continues at coordinate 295,502 of NW_007253365.1, read as the reverse complement.
ATTAATTTGTTTTAAGCTGTATATATTGTTCCATTATAGTGTATTTATCCATCCTTCTATAGACAGACATTTGAGCTAGTTCAAGTTAATTTTCACTATAAAGCAGCACTGCAGCAACATCCTTATCTATCTCTTTGCACACTTGTACAAGTGTTTTCTCAGAAGTAGATCAGAGGTTGTACCCATTTTTTTACTTTATTGAGTAATGCCAAATTATTGTTCAAAGTAATTGAATCAACTGACATCTCCACTAGCAGTACATGAGAATCCTCAGTTCCCCATGATCCTAACACTTGTATTTTATTTTAAAAGTTTACCGAAAATAATTTTACACAGTAGCTCAAGCCTATAATCCCAGAACTTTGGGAGGCAGAGGTGAGAGGATTGCCTGAGCCTAGGGGTTCGAGACCAGCCTGGTCAACTTGGAGAGAGCTCGTCTCTATAATAAATCAAAAAATTAGGCCAGGCTAGGTGGCTAAGTCTGTAACCCCAGCACTTTGGAAGGTCGAGGTGAGTGGATTGCCTGAACCCGCGGGTTCGAGACCCATCTGGGAACTTGGTGAGACCTCCTCTCTACAATAAATTAAAAAAAAAAATTAGCCGGACGTGGTAGGGCGCGTGCCTACAGTTCCGGCTACTCGGAAGGATCACCGGAGCCCAGTGGGTTGACGCTGGGGTGACTGTGCGCGTGCCACTGCACTCCAGCCTGGGCGACAGAGTGAGACTCCAACTCTAAATAAATAAATAACGACAGAGTGAGACTCCAACTCTAAATAAATAGATAAATAAGTAAGCAAGCAAATAAGTAAATCAGTTGGGCGTGATGGTGCATGCCTGCAGTTCCAGCTAGTTGGAAGGCTGGGCGGAAGGATCACCTGAGCCCAGTAGGTGGAGGCTTGGTGACCGTGACGTGCCACTGCACTCCAGCAGCCTGGGCCACAGTGAGACTCCAACTCAAAAAAAAAGAAAAAAAAAAAGAGAAAACAATTTTAGTATGTTCCATATACGAATACTATTTGTCTTATATATTGCAAATACCTTTTCGGAGGTTTTAGTTTGTCTTTACACAAAATGTTTTTTTTTCCTAAGATGTTTGTTATTGTGTTGAGGTTTTAAACTTTGATGTAGTTCAATTTATATATAGATTCTTTTAAACATTTGTTCATTTGGGGCATTATTTAAGAAATCAGGCTGGGCACAGTGCTTCAAGCCTATAATCCCAACACTTTGAGAGGTCAAAGTGGGAGGATCACTTGAGGCCAGGATTTCAAGACTAGCCTAGGCAGCATAGTGAAACCTCATCTCTACAAACAAACAAACAAACAAACAAAAACAAACAAACAAACAAACCAGACATGGTGGTGCACACGTAATCCCAGCTATTTGGGAGGCTGAGGTGGTTGATGGCTTGAGCTCAGGTGTTAAGACGCTGCAGTGATCTATGATTGCACCACTGCACTCCAGTCTGGGTGACAGAACAAGCTCCTGACTCTAAAAAATAAAATTAAAAAAACATTTTAAAAAAGCTTTATGGCCAGCCACAGTGGCTCATGTCTGTAATTCCAGCACTTTGGGAGGCTGAAGCGGGAGGATCACTTGAGACCAGGAGTTCAAGACCAACATGGACAATATAGTGAGACCCCCATATCTTTGGGAAAAAAATTAAAAACACAAAAGAAATGCTCTTTTATTCTCTACTCCAAGGTCATAAAGATATTATATTTCTTTTTTTTTTGAGTTGGCATCTCACTCTGTGGCCCAGACTGGAGTGCAGTGGCCACTCCCGGCCACCGCAACCTCGACCTGCTGGGCTCCGGCGATCCTTCAGCCTCAGCCTTCCAAGTAGCCAGAATTACAGGCATGCGCTACCACACCCGGCTGATTTTTTAATTTATTGTAGAGATGAGGTCTCACTGCCCAGGCAGGTCTCGAACCCGCGGGCTCAGGCAATCCACTCACTTCAGCCTCCCAAAGGCGCGGGATTACAGGCTGAGCCACCGAGCCCGGCTATATTTCTTTTTTAAGATATTATATTTCTAAAGTTTTATTTAAACAGTTTTTTTAATCCTTCTGGAGTTTTTTATTTGTGTGTGGTATAAAGTAAGAATCTTGTATACTATCTTTCTTCCTCACAATAACCCTATGAGGCAGGCATTATGTCATTTCACAAGTGGGAAGAATGAGATTTAGATAAGTGACTTGCCCAAGTAGCATTGGTAGTAAAAGGCAGCACAGTCAAAACTTGGACCCAGGTTTGTTAGGCCTCCAAAGCATGTTTCCCAGTGCTGTTCCAGGAGGTCAGGTGCAAATGTGCATAATAGTTTATTTTCTCAAGACATTTTTTTCATATCCTTATTGTGAAGGTAGCACCTATCTCTAGTTGCATCCTAGAATAGAGAATGTGAGGTTAACTCCCTTTCACTCCAGTGTAAAAGTTTAGGTCCACTTTGACTGAGGATCCTCCAAGCCATGTCTGGCTTGGAATATCAGTGACCAGTAACCAAATTTCAAACTGAACTGGGAAGAAAATGGGGTTGGAAATGACCTCAGCCATCACTGATTCCCAAGATTTGATCTATATATTAGGATTCTCTCTTTTTTTTTCTTGCTGCTCAGTTTTTTCTCTGGAGATAAATATGGTGAAATTAGGGCAGAAAGAAGGGTACTGAGTAGTCCAAAATAACTATTCATAGTATGTTACTGTTTTTCTTATTGATTTTTTTTTTTTTTTTTTTTGAGTTGGAGTCTCACTCTGTGGCCCAGACTAGAGTGCAGTGGCCGCTCCCGGCCCCCGCAGCCTCGACCTGCTGGGCTCTGGCGATCCTTCCGCCTCAGCCTTCCCAGTAGCCGGAATTACAGGCACGCGCTACCACGCCCGGCTGATTTTTTGATTTATTGTAGAGATGAGGTCTCGCTGCCCAGGCGGGTCTCGAACCCGCGGGCTCAGGCAATCCACTCACCTCAGCCTCCCAAAGGTGCGGGATGACAGGCTGAGCCACCAAGCCCGGCTTCTTATTGATTTTTAAGATTGCTTCATAACATGAATATTAGCTTCTTTGCTGTAATTTTTATTACAAGTATTTCTTCCAGTTTGTTGTTTTTCTTTTTAAGTTTTGTCTGTGACGTTGTGTTTTTAGAAATTTTTTATATAATCAAACCTATCAATTTCCTCCATCATTCCTTCTCTTACTTTATGCTTCGGAATTTTTTTTTTTTCAATTGTGGAGATGAGGTCTCGCCAAGTTGCCCGGGTGGATCTCGAACCCGCGGGCTCAGGCAATCCACTCACCTCAGCCTCCCAAAGTATGGGATTATAGGCTGAGCCACCGAGCCCGGCTAGGAAGTTTTTTTAATGGTTATACATTTTTTATTTATGTATAAAAATCAGAAGTTAATCACACATACATAAACACATGTACATGTGTGTACGTATATATGCATGTATGTAAACTAGTCCTAAGCTTCATACTAAACAAAAGAAAATTATAAATTAAGAGTTATTAAGAAACAAGGTCAAGAACATGGAACCAACCATGCTGTCCATCAAAAGAGCACTGGGTAAAAAAAAAAAGTGGTACATATACACAATATAGTATTATGCAGCCATAAAGAAGAACAAAATCAGGAACTTTGCAGCAACCTGGATGAACTTAGAGTCTATAAAACTGAGTGATCTTTCACAGAAACAAAGAATTGAGTATCACATGTTCTCACTTATAAGTGGACCTTGAACAACTATGTAATACCATAAGAAAAGAAATTATAGTAGCAGGAAACTACAGGGGCATGGGGGGGGATGGGGAGGTGGGATTGCCTGGGGAAGGGGGGGCGTACCTCCTCAACAAGGATACCTGCACAATGAATATTTGTTTACCTAACCCCGAATTGTACCCCACAATTAAAAAAAAAAGAACTCAGAAAGTTTTAACTTCTCTCAGATCAGTAAAAGTCATATATAGTTTCCTTCAGAAAAACTTTTAGTTTTCTTTATCATATAAACAAGATACAGCAGCTATACTAACCAAGAAAAAAAAAAGAGAAGATCCAAATGAGAGAGGAGATAGCTACAGAAAAGCTAGGCAGACAGACAGGATGGGTTCCCCTGTAGTAAACTTCCAATAGGCCTCTGGACAGACACACTCACATCTCCCTGTAAGCATCTCAAGCTAGAGCTTAAGTACTCACTCCTGGGATAGAAAAACAAACCAGCTCACCATTAGGCACCTACCTCCTGCCGATTGGTCCTCAGTACTGACCAATCAGGACAGTTAGTTCCCACCGATAGACTTACAGCTAGTGCTAGCCAATCGGCTCAGTCTTGGGGCTATATAAGCACCAGATTCCAGCTCCAAATCAGTACTACCTTGGGGGTTCCCTCCCACTGTGGGAGCTTTTCTGTCCTCTCCATAAATCCTGTATTCTTAGTTTCTGGGGGGTTTGTGTCCCTCCTGGGCATGAGACAAGAACCCTGACCTGAAGAGCTGCAGAAGATCATCAGAGTGGAAGAGCTGTGCACCATGGGGGCTGGCTTGCCAGCGGACTGAGCTGGGAGAACTGCTGGAAGAAGGCAAGACTCCGAAGCTGACATACTTCTGGGGCTGCAGCAGTATCAGGGCTTGACTTGCCAGCCCATTAGAGCCAACAATTCTGGGGCTGGGCTTGCCAGCCCATTGAGCTGACCCTCTCTGGGGCTCAGCTGACTGACCCATTGAGCAGACACTCTTGAAGCCCAGGCTGATCTGAAAAATTCGTATCACAAATAACACAATGAGAAATAAGCAGTTATTACACAGAACACAAAAGGCAATCAGAGACTATTATGAACAACTAATATAAGCTAGAAAACTTAGAGGAAATGGATAAATTCCCGGAAACATGCAACCTCCTGAGACTGACACAGAAAGAAACAGAAATCTTGAACAGACCAATAATGAGTAGCAAGGTTGAATAAGTAATACAAAGTCTCTCAACGAAAGCCTAGAATGAGAAATTCACAACTGATTTCTACCAAAACTACAAAGAAGAACTAATAACAATGCTCCTGAAACTATTTCAAAAAAATTGAGGACAGACTTCTCCTTAACTTATTCTACAAGGCCAGTATCACCAAAACCAGAAAAGAACACAACAAAAATAGAAAACCACAGACCAGTATCCTTGGTGAATATAGACACAAAAGTCAACAAAATACTAGTAAATCATATCCAACAGCACATCAAAAAGATAATACACTATGATCAGGTGGGATTTACCCCAGGGCTGTAAAGATGGTTCAGTATGCACAAGTCAATAAATGTGATGCATTACATAAACAGAATTAAGGACAAAAACAATATAATCATTTCAATAGAAGATAAAACATTTGACAAAATTCAGCATCTCTTCATGATAAAAATCCTTAACAAACTAGGCATAGAAGAGACATACATCAATGCAATAAAGGCAACATACCACAAACCCATAGCCAACATCATACTTAATGGGTGAAAAGTTGAAAGCATACCTTCTAAGAACTGGAACAAGACAAGCATGTCTACTTCCACCACTCTTATTCAACATAGTACTAGAAGTCCTCACTAGAGCAATCAGGCAAGAGAAAAAAAATAAAAGGCATCCAAACATGGAATAGGGGAGTCAAGTTATCCCTGTTCACTAATAATATAATCTTATTTCTAGAAAACCCTAAGACTTCACCAAAAACCTCTTAGATTTAATAAATGAATTCAGTAAAGTTTTAGCATACAAAATGTACAGAAATCAGTAGCATTTCTGTATACCTGTAGTAATGTAGCTGAAAACCAAATAAAGAAGGATGTCCCATTTATAATAGATACGGAAAAAAGGTAGAAATATATTTAACCAAGGAGGTGAAGGATCTCCATACAAAGAACAACTAAACACTGATGAAAGAAATCAGATGACACAAATATGTGGAAAACAGTCTATGGTCATGAAATGAAAGAGTCAGTATCCTTAAAATGACCATACTGCTCAAAGCAAGCTACAGATTCAATGCAATTCATATTAAATTACCAACATATTTTTTCACAGAATTAGAAAAAAAATTCTAAAATTCATATGAAACCGGAAAAGAGCCTGAATAGCCAAAGCAATTCTAAGCAAAATAACAAAGCTGGAAGCATCACATTACCTGGGTTCAAATCATGCTACAAGGCTGTAGTAACCAAAACATCTTGGTACAGATATAAAAATAGACACATAGCTGAACAAGGTGGCTTATACTATAATTCCAGTACTTTGGGAGGCTGAGATGGGAGGACTGCTTGAACCCAGGAGTTCAAGACCAGCCCAACCAACATAGCAAAACTTTGCCTCTACACACACACACACACACACAAAAATAGATGATTGTGGTGGTGTGTACTTGTAGTCCCAGCTACTTGGAAGGCTGAGGCAGAAGGATCACTTGAGCCAAGGAGATTTAGGCTGCAGTGAGCCATGGTTGTGTCACTGTACTCCAGCCAAGGTGACAGAGTGAGACCTTGACTCAAAAAAAAAAAAAAAAATAAGTACACATAGATCAACGGAATAGAATAGGAAACCTGTAAGTAAAGCCACATACCTGCAACCAACTGATTTTCAACAAAGCCAACAAACTATACACTGGGGAAAGGACACCCTCTTCAATAAATAGTGCCAGAAAATTATAGAGTCATATGTAGAAGAATAAAACTGGATGCCTACTTCTCACCACATACAAAAATTAACTCAAGGTGGACTAAAGACCTAAAAGTAAGACCTAAAAATATAAAAATCCTAGAAGAAAACAGGAAAAACTCTTCTGAACACTGGCCTACGCAAATATTTCATGGCAAAATGCTCAAAAGGAAATGTGACAAAAACAAAAATAGACAAATGAGACTTAATTAAATTAAAAAGCTTCTGCACAGCAAAAGAAACAACCAACAGAGTAAACAGACAACCTACAGAATGGAAAAAATATTTGCAAACTATACATATGACAAAGGGCTAATATCCATAATCTATAGGAACTCAAGCAACTCAATAAGAAAAAACAAATAACCCCAATTAAAAAGTGGGCAAAGGACATGAACAAGCATTTCCAATAGAAGATATACAAATGACTAACAAACATGAAAACATATTAAATATCACTAATTATCAGAGGAATGCAAATTAAAACTCCAGTAAGATGCCATCTTACCCCAGTCAAAATGGCTATTATTAAAAAATAAATAAATACATTAAAAAAAACAGATGTTGGCGAGAATGTGAAGAAAAGGGAACACTTATACATTGTTGGTGGGAATGTAAATTTGTGCAACCTTTATGAAAAACACTATGGAGATCTCTCAAAAAACAAATGATAGAACTATCATTCGATACAGCAATCCTACTACCAGGTACATAACCAAAGGGAAATAAGTCATTATATCAAAAAGATACCTGCACTCATATATTTATCACAACACCATTCACAACTTCAAAGATATAGAATCAACCTTAATGTTCATCAATGGAGAACTGGATAAATAAAATGTGATTACACACACACACACACACACACACACACACACACACACACCATGAAATACTACTCTGTCATAAAAAGATGAAATCTTGTCTTTTGCAGCAACATGGGTTTTGCTAGAGGCCATCATCCCTACTGAAATGACTCAGAGACATCAAATACTGCAAGTTCTCATTTATAAGTAGGAGCTAAACATAGGGTACATAAGGGCATACAAGTAAGATAATAGACATTGGAGACTACGAAAGGTAGGTGAGAGGGGGTGAGGATTGACAAATTACCTATTGGTAATTTATTTGAAGTGATTTTGATAATTGCATTTCAGTATAATTGGTTCCCTTTATAATCCTGTATATTTTATTTTATAAACTTAGATATTATTCTAAGAAGGGGCCCATAAACTTCACCAGCTCATTGAAGGGTTGCAAGCACAGGAAAGATCTGGAGGGCAGTGTGGTGTGGGGTGCTTCCCTACTGACTTGGCACACCAAATGAAGGACTACAAGACCTACCTGCGATGGGCACACTAGAAGCCCACTTCACCACTATGCACTGTATGGATGTAAGAAATGTGCACTTGTACTCCTTGCACATATAAACATTAAATTTAAAAACTAAGATATGTTTATGATTTTTTTTTTAGTTACAAAAGGGTTTAACATGAAAATAAATTCCCCTCCCTTTCTCTCAACTTTAATTTCTGCTCTCGAGAGATAATTCCTGGTAACAGTTTCTTGGGAATCAATTCCATAATATTTCATGAACACTGAGCATAAATAGATTTTACAGCAATACACTATTTAGTGGACTTGTCCTGTCATCTCAGAGTTGCTTGTCCCAAAGCTGAGGCCAACTGGCTTTCTCTCCACTCCTAAAGGCGATCCTGTAACCCTCACCAAGAGGCCATCAAACCAGCCCTTCTGCCACCTCCTTTGCTCCCTTCTGACCTATATGAGCAGAGACCAGAAATGCTGTAGTATTCCCCAGGGCAGGTTGTCCTCAGTCTAGGCCAAGGGTTTTTCATCTGTCCCCACGAGGTTGTGGACAGAATTCAGGGTTTCATGAACATGGATGGGAAATATATTCCATTCTTATTTTCACCACTTTCTAGCTGAAATGTAACATTTCTCTTAATTTTGAATGTAGGCAACAAACTATAGCAGTGCTAGCAACAACTGTAACTTAGTCCCCAATAGAAACCACAGGTGTTTTCATATTACATATAGTTGCTGTGGCTATCTCAAAATGTCATTTACACTCATTACTACTTACAGTTACTTTTAGAACTTGTTATATAATGTGTTAATAAAGCATCATCTAATAATAAGTCAGGCACAGAAGGACAAACACTACATCATCTCACTTATATGAGGAATCTAAAATAAAATAGTCAAACACATGAAAGCAAAGAGTGGAATGGTACTGCCAGGGGCTAGGGCAGAAAGAACCGAGAGGTGTTGGCCAAAGGGTTCAGTTTCACTTATACAGGATGAATAAGTGCTAGAGATCTTGAGCACTTGCTAAGAGGGTAGGTCTTAAATGTTGTGTTCTCATCTCTTTCTCACTCTTTCTCTCTCTCACGTGCACACACACACACACACACACACACACACACACACACAATAAATAAATAAAATAAATACATAGAGAGGAGAGGAAGAAACTTTTGGAAATGGTGGATATGTTTATGACAGATTGTGGTGATAGTTTCATGGGGTGCACTTATCCCTACCCTCGTTAAATTGCATACATTAAATATATACAGCTTTTTGTGTGTCAATTATGCTTTGATAAAGAGATTTTTTTTTAAAAAGAAGCATTATCAGAGCACTATTTTTTTTTTTTTTTGAGTTGGAGTCTCACTCGGTTGCCCAGACTAAAGTGCAGTGGCCGCTCCTGGCCACCTCAGCCTCGACCTGCTGGGCTCCGGCGATCCTTCTGCCTCACCCTTCCGAGTAGCCGGAATTACAGGCATGCGCTAACACGCCCGGCTGATTTTTTGATTTGTTGTAGAGATGAGGTCTCGCTGCCCAGGCGGGTCTCAAACCCGCGGGCTCAGGCAATCCACTCACCTCAGCCTCCCAAAGGCGCGGGATTACAAGCTGAGCCGCCGAGCCCGGCTCAGAGCACTATTTTAAAGTCATTTTGATAACTACATTTCAATATGATTGGTTCCCTTTGTAATCCTGTATATTTTATTTTATAAACTTAGATGTTATTCTTTTTTTTTGAGTCGGAGTCTCACGCTTGTGGCCCAGGCTGGAGTGCTGTGGCATGTTCATGGCCGCCACAGTCTTGACCTGCTAGGCTCAGGTGATCCTTCTGCCTAAGCCTTCCAAGTAGCTGGAACTACAGACACACACCACCATGCCCGGCTAGTTTTTCTGATTTATTGTAGAGGCGAGGTCTCACCAAGTTGCCCAGGCTGGTCTTGAATCCCCGGGCTCAGGCAATCCTCTTACTTTGGCCTCCCAAAGTGCTGGGATTATAGGCTGAGCCATTGTGCCTGGCCTAAACTTAGATATTATTCTAAGAAGGGGTCCATAAGCTTCACCAGCTCATTGAAGGTTTCTAAGCACAGGAAAGATCTGGAGGGCAGTGTGGTATGAGGTGCTTCCCTACTAGCTTGGCACACCAAATGAAGGATGCCAAGTCCTACCTGTACATGAGGAGTTTGCTGTGTGCTGCTTTGCTCTCTGCTTGCTGAGATGCAGCGGTCTGTAGGCTCATCCTGGTGCTGACACTGCATAGTACGGTGAGATAATTTCTGAGAGAGGGGGATCTGTGCCCCCTGTCCCTGCTCCCCCAACCCCGCTGGAGCTTGAGGGTCTGCCTAGACATAAACATTGGTCTCTACTTTTCATCTAGAGAATTCTGAATGCAAATATTCTGCTGGAGCATCCCATTCCAGCAGGAAGAAGAGAAGGCAGGCAAAGAAAGAAAGCTGCTCACTTTCTCCCCATTTGGTATGAGTATTTAAGAATGTGCTTTGGGCCAAGTGAATGTGGCAGGAAGTGGCTCAGGCTATTTTACTGGTGTCCCAGCCATGTTGTGATGGGCATGGCTATGTGCAGCTGGAGAGGATCTGTGAAAAGAGGTAACTTAGGGTGCATCGGACAACAGGGCAATGGTGAGACCCCCAAAGGTCTTCTGAAGAACCCACATAGGAGGCTCTCCCAGAGAAAGGGCTTCATGGCCAAGATAGGGCTACAGCTGCAAGACTTAAGTAAAAGCATCCTACCCCTAATCCTTTTACTACCTTTCCTTCCAACCCAGAGGGGTCCAGATGCAACTGAGAGAGGAGGAGAAGAGGAGTAAAATACAAACAGCCCTCCTTCCAAAGCAGGAACCAAAAGTTGGAGGGAGGGTAAAAGCCTTTGGATAGATATAAAATTAATCTTTGCCCTAGTGGACTGCATTTTTTAATAACTGGGAAGGAATCTTTTTTTTTTTTTGAGTTGGAGTCTCACTGTGTCACCCAGACTGGAGTGCAGTGGCATGCTCCTGGCCACCGTAACCTTGACCTGCTGGGCTCTGGCGATCCTTCTGCCTCAGTCTTCCATGTAGCTGGAACTATAGGCGCGCACTACCAAACTCGGCTAATTTTTGATTTATTATAGAGATGAGGTCTCGCCAAGTTTCCCAGGCGAGTCTCGAACCCGCGGGCTCAGGCAATCCACTCACCTCGGCCTCCCAAAGTGCTGGGATTACAGGCTGAACCACTGACCCCGGCCTGGGAAGGAATCTTAATGACCAGAATGCAACTGTTCTTAAAACTGAGTGACTAAAAATCCGTCTGTGCAGCCCAAGAAGTAAAGAAGAGACCAAAAAATGTGGAGATTTGGAGGCAAGTATTGAAAAAAAAAACTGGGTCATTTCATGGTGTTCTGTACTGCTTATCCATTTGTTCTCTGTCTTTAAAAAAAAACTCTACCTATATGATGATCACTTGTATACCAAACCCTGAATTGTACCCCACTTCTTTAAAATTAAAAAAAAAAAGGCAATCCCCTTGGTCCCCTCCTGCTCTGGGAGTTTTTCTGTCCTCTCAATAAATCCTGCCTATTTGGAGGCTGGGGCGGAAGGATCGCCGGAGCCCAGTGGGTCGAGGCTGCGGTGGCCGGGAGCAGCCACTGCACTCCAGTCTGGGCAACGGAGTGAAACTCCAACTCAAAAAAAAAAAAATTAAATTAAATTAAAAAAACCCACAACTCATGTTTCTCACCTTACTGATCTGAGTCACATACATTTTTATGGTTGGTTTTTTTGGAAAACACATAACTTTTTAATCCCACTGGAATTAATTTTGCCATACTATGGGAGAGGAGAGGATATCGCCTTTACCCTAAAGTTAGGATTGCCAATGTGGCCAGGAAAGTCCTGGATTGTCACTGCACACATACCTGTGAGGTTTCAGTGGAAAGATGTTGGCATTCCTCTGGAAGCTTGTCAGACTCCGCTTGGTCATTGTTGGGTAGGCTGCTGCTCAGGCCCTGGGGAGGAGAGGAAAGGACACAGTGCTGAATCGCCTGGGAGATACCTCGTGTGTATGGAGAATCTGCACCCAGAGCTGTGAGGGAATGCCTGGCGACACACTTTAGCAGGACCTCAGTATCAGTGCCTCCTGGCTTGGGTCACACTGTCCAAATAGCAATGGGAGACTGACTCCCTTAGGTGTTTGAGGCTGATGGCCAAGAGGTGGGATGGACTTGCTGAAGTTTCGTGGAGGACCTGAGGCAGCTTTCCATCATTCCCCATCTCCCCCTCACTCTGCCGCACTGTGGGTACTCACCCTCACACCTCCACCATCCCTGTCCAGCAAATCCTCCAACTCTACTACTTATGCCTGTCTTCCAGGCCTCTGTCTTGTTCCTTTCATTTTCCTTCTCCATCTTAAATCTTTTTCTCCTTCCTTTCATTTTGCTCTTTCATTTTAATGCTGTCTCTTTCATTTTTTTCTCCATTACCTTTTTTTTACTCAAAATGCAATGGATACTGAGAGTTTTTTCCCCACTTTAAGTCAACCAAACATATTACTTTAAAATTATTATAAGCCGGGCTCGGTGGCTCAGCCTGTAATCCCGCGCCTTTGGGAGGCTGGGGTGAGTGGATTGCCTGAGCCCGCGGGTTCGAGACCCGCCTGGGCAGCGAGACCTCATCTCTACAATAAATCAAAAAAATCAGCCGGGCATGGTAGCGCATGCCTGTAATTCCAGCTACTTGGAAGGCTGAGTCGGAAGGATCACTGGAGTCCAGCAGGTCGAGGCTGCGGTGGCCGGGAGCGGCCACTGCACTCCAGTCTGGGCGACAGAGTGAGACTCCAACTCAAAAAAAAATAAAAAATAAAAAATAAAAATAAAAATAAAAATAAAATTATTATATACTTAAAATTTTTATCATGGAATACTTCATACATACAAGAGCATATACAATAAAATGATCCCATATAATCAACACCTTAGAGAAATAAAACTTTGCCATCTTTCTCTCTCTTTCACAGGTTACTACTACCTTGAATTTTCTTATGCATTAATTTTTGTGGAAGTAATATTTCCAGAAATGTTTTGCAGATCCCAGAACAAAAGGATGAGAGGTAGAGGAGCTAGGGGCACCTGACACAATCTCTGGAATTCTCACCGTTTGAATTAACACATGACAGCCCTTTTTAACAGACATGTTGGTTATTTAGGTAGTGAAATACACTTGTACCCTTTAATACTGTAAGAAGGATTTATATCTTAACTATTCAAAGATGAAAATAGGATGAGAGAGCTGTGATTTATGTGAACACTTCATGTGAAAAAGACCCCAAGGCTTTAGTTAACTACAAGATTTGTATAAGCTGAAAGTGTTAAGTGCTTTTTGAAAAAGACACATACAATGACAGAGTGTATTTACCAGAAGTGTAACGTTCCAAACACAGGCGATACCAGCAGTGAAGAATCACACTGCCGTCAGAACAGCATACTCGTCACTGAAAGTCATCATCAAATGAGCAAAGCAATACATATCCTTGTTCTTGCCTGATCATTGAAAACACACAACAAAGAAGAAAATAACAATGGTACTGGTAACCCTCATCACTCCCAAAACCACACTTACATTTTTTTGGAAGTATTCTTCTACTATGTTTTCCAAGATAGCGAAAAATGAAGAGGGACAGTGAGGCAGCATATGCAAAGCAAGGCAACCAGATAGGATGGGGAGTGAGGGGCTGAACTTCACCTGCATGAAGAGCCATGACAGGTCAGGGAGCTCGAACCTTCTGGGTAGTTTCAGAGCACACTATTAGCGTCACAGAGGGAGGGGGCCCTGCAAGGGGATGCTCACAAGAGGGGTATGTTCTTAAATGCGATTTTGCCTGAGGCCAGTGTCCTAAACTGGTCTCAGTTTCAGCTCTTCTCCGTTCAGATGCTTCTACGACACGGGGCCACAAGTTTTCTCCTAAAGCATAGATTAAAGCAGGTCATTCTTTTCCTGGAAAACAGGCGGTGGTTTCACTGTCTTTAGGATAATGACAACACTTCTTATCATGGCATTCAAAGTCCTGGATGACCTGGCATCTGATGTCATTTCCAGCCGTAACTCCGGTGACATCTCCCAGGACAAGCCCTTGTGCACACAGGGTCCCCATCGCAGAGTCTACTGTTCTCTCTCTCTGTAGAGCATGCTTGACATAGCTCTTTGCTCTTACAGTGCCCTGGGATTGGACTTACTTTCCTTTCATTACTTCTCTATTGAATTTTTTTTTTTTTGAGTTATGGTCTCACTCTGTCACCCAGGCTGGAGTGCAGTGCCATGATCATGGATCACCATAGCCTCCAACTCCTGTGCTCAGGCGATCCTTCCACCTCAGCCTCCTGAGTAGCTGGGACTACAGCTGTGCACCACCATGCCTGGCTAGTTTTTTTAAAATTTTTATTTTCATAGAGATGAGTTCTCGCTATGTTGCCTAGGCTGGTCTCAAACTCCTGGGCTCAAGCAAGTCTTCTGCTTTGGCCTTCAAAATGCTGGGATTACAGGCATGAGCCACTGTGCCTGTCCTGAATTTTAAAAAAATTCTTCAACACAGAATTTAAATGATCCTGCTTCTGTGGACCTGTCCTTCCCAGAGTCACCCACCTAGTAGACCACTTTTCTTCACACTCTCCTAGCAGTCTGTCTTGGATGAAGGTATTGGAGTTCAGCTCTGTTGGGACTTTAAACTTCTTGAGGTTAGGGGCCAGTGACCCACCTTTTTTGTACCTCCTCCTCTTCATCTCAGAACAGGCACATTGTAAACGCATGCTGGTGGATTTGGCTGCCAATTTCAGGAGAGTGCCTCAGGAAACATGCAATCCAAACATTTCCTCAACTTTTCACTTTTTTCCCCAGTAGTAGAAGCTAGCTTAGCTCATGAATAAGACTTAAAAGTGGACTTGCTGAGCAGGAAGACATTTGGTGCCAGTACTGGAACCATTAAGCTTTGCTCCTCCCAAATTTCTTTCCCTCACGTGAAAGAATATAAATTATACCACAGTTGGAGATTCTCAGAAGCACACAGAAGTCTCCATGAACGATTCTGTAGTTTGCCTTCAGCAGAGACTTGTAGTCTCAGGTTGGTTTTACTCTGCCACCCGGAACTCACCTTCTCATTTTCCAGACTACCCATGGTTGTAGACACTTGTCCTAGTAATATCTCAATCAACGAATCATCAGAAAAATACATTTACTGGAAGAAAATCACCCGATACTTTCAGAATAGAAAAGTGTTTGGATTTTTTAATGTTTCAGGCTATCTGCATTACCGTCTGTACCTTTTAACTCTAACAGTCAAAATGTGATTTGTCACTCATATATTTTTAGATGACGAATTTCTAGTTATGTAAGAAATGGCCTTGTGCATGTGGACATGTGTTAAATTGTGTCAGATCCATGTCTAGGTATGACAAATACTGCCTCTCCTGAAACAGTGGGAGTAATCCCAGTGGGTCTAGGCTTTAGATGCGCCAGAGGTCTGAGAAGGTACCACTCTGGAAGTATGGATATGGGTTTTGTACTCTCAGCACACCTTGTTGATTCTGGGGTGTGTGTACACATGCACACAAAGTGAAGATTTAGAAAAGGTGGATTCAAACAAGGTTTGAAGAAGGCTAGAGCAAAAACAGGTTGTAGGGCCCCTTTTGGACTCTGGTCTAAGCTGTGTGTGTCAGCACAAGGAACAGTGTGGTTTAGGGGATTGTCAGGGGTGGAAACAGAGATGGGTTTGTGGGTTTGGAGAAGAGGGAATTTTATCCTGCACTCTTGTCCTGTTCACAGAGTGCTGCAATTTGTGAGTTTATGTGACTGATTACTACACTGGACTGATTAGCACAGAGAAGATGTTAAATAAGGTTCCATTTTTTTGGTCAGAGTCTCACTCTGTCACCCAGGCTGAAGTGCAGTGGCACACTCAGGCCACCCCAGCATCAACCTGCTGGACTCAGGTGATTTCTTTCGCCTCAGCCATTTGAATTATTTTAACCCTGAGAGGGATACTGGGACCTGGGAGGAAAGCAGCAGAACTTTGGGAAGCTGTGCCACTGGGACTGGGCTTGGGAAGCCAAACTGAGACCAGGCTGGAGCCTGGGTAAATGCAAGTTTGTACTAAATCAGGGGAATGACACAGAACCATGCAAATAGTTGAAGTTGCCTCTAGAGGTAACCCTTACTTGGGACTGTAGAAAAATCACTTTTCCTCTTCAAATGACCACCTGACCTTGAGAACTAGAGTGAGCACAACACAGAGAAGTACACAGAAAAAGCCCTGAATCCTGACATCTCTTGGGAGGAGAATCCTCAGATCTCTTTCAACCACAGGTAGAGAGGTCCCCAGCCGCTGAAGCCTTCTGTTCCAGTACTTTAGCTAGAATTCCTTGACAGGGCTTCAGTGAAATGATTTTTTCCCTTTAATAAACAAGGGTCTGAGACTCCTGGTCATGAGTGAAGAGGAAGTTGTCCTTTTTGAGGACCTTTGAGTAGTTTAATTGGCCTCTCATCAACTCTCCCATTTTTCATTTCCGTCACTGGTCTGCACAGGACCTTGAAGCAGGAATAACTGGAAATGTTCCAGAACCAAGCGAGGAGGAGGAGGAGGAGGAGGAGGAGGAGGAGGAGGTGGAAGTCTGTGCAAGGGCAGGGAAGTGAAGAGGAGGAAGCTGAGGCTAAAGAGACACAGGCAAAAGAAATGGGTAAGGGGCTTGGGAACCACAAGGATGGTAGGCAGTGGCCCCAGGGCCAAGCCTGAGGCAAAGTCCAACAAACCAGGGAAGCCAGCGGGGTTGTTGGCTCAGATGTGTCTGTGTCTATGGCTAATCACACGCAAACAAGCCTAATTTTACTGGGTGTGACCAGAGATAAAAGAAGTAACAGTCCAGGTTATTTCATGTGAGTGGAGTGATAACACCCTAAAGAAGAAAAACTAGTTAGTTGATGAAAGAATCCTTAAAAAAAATAAGCAAATTCTAAAGCATAGGTTAAGTATAAAATCAGCATTTGCCGGTAGTCTTAATTGTAAACAATCTAACCAACAAAAGGCTTCTGTTGAGAGCGTGAAACTTGCTGCCACAACCCCAGAGGAGGGGTAGTCCCAACCTTTAAATGTGGAAAAGGTTGGTAGCACGGAGGAATGAACCAGCGAGACTGAAAGCAACCGGTCCTAAACCACAGACACCGAAAAAAAGTCAACATACCATTTGTCACCATTTCACCACCAGCCCTGCTAAATAGCCTTCATTGAGTACGCTGAGCCCCCAGGTGGCAGTTGGAATCCTCAGCAAACACCTCACAGTATTTTATTGTGGTGGTGTCCCACCCTAGAGGGCCGCTGGAAGCAGTTTGTCAGTGAGAATGCAAGAAAGAGAATGCATGTCTACTCAGGGCTTGTGCTAAGCACAGTTTCAAATGTAAGGTACTCGAACAATTTAATTTCTTTTGGTGGGGGGACAGGGGTGGCAAGGCAGGGGATAAGGATGGAATGGAGAGAGGGAGGGAGAAAAGAAACACGAGTTCCTGAAGAAGCAAATAATACTTGGTTGGTATTGTGCAGAAGAGAGAGATGATTTGGTAGCTTTCCTCCTTGCTCTGTGCTAGACTCATATTCCTTTCAGCAAGCGGGCTTGAACCTGTGAAGGGCTGTGTATTGCAAATCCCCCCCCCAAATTGACAATAAGTTCTATTTATGGTGTCTGAGAGGGACCCTTAAGTTTCCTCTCCATAAATATGTGAGATTCCTATCTTTCTCCCTCACCTGAATACATGACACTTTTGGATAAATGTCATTACTTGATGACTTAGATTACATCAAACAGATTGAAATGAAGAAAACTCATACTTCTCTGGAAACCCTTGGTTCAATGGAATGTCATATTTGTCTCACTTCTTCATCCCATGTGTTCACAAATGCTACTTTGTGTCAAGAAAGTGGAGATAAGTGGATGCATTTGAAGGTTCTATAATGTTTTATGGACAATACATTTCTTAAGTTATTAAAATGTAACACTATTCAACAGGAAGTGACTAAAACTACATATCTAAATGTATGCATGCGTTTAGGGTAAGGTAGAGAGTGTGAGGGTGGGAGACAGCATGATTCAGAGTCTACTTACTGTCAAGTATTTTTTGAAAATTATGTTATTCAGTCCTTGATTGATTGCTTAATGAGTTTTTGTTACTTCATTTTACAAAGGAAGGAATGAAGTCTTCTCAAGAATATAAGCATCCTTCTCATGAGGACTTATTTTTTCATGAGATATTAGCTGTGGTGATGCTATGGCTGTGAGAAATTTCAGCAGTTTAATGTTATCAGAATGAAATCTAATTTTATGAAGCATTTATTAGGATTTTAACCTCTAAACCTTGGACTCATGATAATAGGGGTTATAATGCTAGGGGACCATTTTTGGGATCACATCAGGGATGATATTCTGTAACGTTTCTTTGTAAACCTAAGTTGCCACTTAGTGAGTCAGAAGTTGTAGACAGTACTAATGCAGTTAAATCCGAGTTGGTAATTGGCTCTTTCGTTTCAGTATTGATAAGAATGGACACATTTGGAAAAGAATAGATGCTCACCTTCAGTAAGAGCCACTTGCTTCAGAGTACTGCAGGTAAATCCAACATGGTAAGCTCCTCAGTGCCACATGAATGATCTCTCACCTTGTTTTGTTTAAATTATACAGGGTGGGAATAGATCCAATCCAGCATGGGTACATAGGATGATTCAAATGAATTTGTCTTTATATAAATATCTTTTTTTTCTTTTTTTGAGTCAGAGTCTCACTCTGTCGCCCAGGCTGGAGTGCAGTAGCATGCTCTTGGCCACCCCAGCGTCAACCTGTTGGGCTCAGGCCATCCTTCTGCCTCAGGCTTCCAAGTAGCTGGAACTCCAGGCGTGCACTACCAGGCCCCATTAATTTTTTGATATCGTAGAAACAAGGTCTCACCAAGTTGCCCAGGCTGGTCTCGAACCCATGGACTCAGGCAATCCCCTCACCTTGGTCTCCAAAGTGCTGGAATTGCAGGCTAGAGCCTCTGTGCCTGGCCAAATATCTATTTTTAACCTACAGAGTTCACTCATTCTAAGTTAACTAAAAGCAGACCAGGCCAGGAGACATAAAGAATTAATGATTTAACTTTTATTTACTTTAGCATAGTCTAGTTAGACGTGAACACTCACAACTTGTCTCAGTATGTGCCTCAAATAATGTCTAGAACTTTCCTTTAGATTTTAAATTGCTAAGAGCAGGGGCCAGACTTATGTCTCCTTTGGGCACGTCCAGACCCACTCTCTGCCCTGCTCTGTGGCTTATGGAGCTGACACATGGGGACTCCATCAACAGGCTCCCTCCCTCTGTCCTACAGTGGGATTCAGCCAATGGAAAGCATCAGCGTATATCTGCAAGTAGAGGGGAGGGAGGCCCTGGCTTCCTCTCTGCTGGGCTGTAGTGAATTCAGGCTGGGCAGCTCTCCTGTCTCTCCAGGTGCTGGTGGCCTCCACTGTTGCTACCCAGGATGCTTCTCTACTCTTGGTTTCCCAAACTATGCCCACCCCTCCATAAATAGCCTTGTTATGAAACTCTCCACGCCTTGTCCACTTTGGCCATACCACCTATTTCCTGCCTGATTCCTGTTCAGCACAATACAGTTGTTTCCCAGTATCCACTGGGGATTGATCCTTAGACCCCTGTGGATAAAAAAATCCGCAGATGCTCAAATCCCTGATATAGAATGGTGTAGTGTTTGCATATAATCATATCCTTCTGCATACTTTAAATTATCTCCACATTATTTATAATACTTACTATAATGTAAATGCTATATTTGCTATACTATACTGTTTTTAAAATTTGTATTATTTTTAACTTTTGTATTTTTTTTTCCAAATACTTTCGATCCATGGTTGGTTGAATCCACAGATGTGGAACCTGTGGATATAAAGAGCTGACTATACTTTGTACACAGTAAGCATTCAATAAAGGCTTATTTAATTAAATTAAATGGAGTGGTCAGACTATTCTGATATTATCCTTCAAAGATTGCTTTTGCTAAGGTGACCAGTTGTCTCAGTCCATGGGGGCTTCCCAGGACTCTGAACTTTTAGTTTTAAAACCAGGACTATCCTGGATAGAACAAGATGAGTTGGTCACTGTAGCAAGTATTCTCTTTTAAGTTTATTTGGTGCTTGAAGAACATTATCTTTCAAAAGATTTCTATGATTATGTTTAAGCTAAAGTTGTTTTAATAAGTAAAATAGAATAGTTCCCACTTATGAGAAAATCTGTGTCTGAAACTCTTAAGGTAAACTGCTGTGACTGGACAGAGTGTGCATTGCTGGGTTGTGTCTGTTTCAATCTGCTCACTCACTGGAGAAGTCACCCAAGGAACGAGTGAGACAACAAAGCAATGATGTGTGTTTATTAGGAAGTTCTGAATGAAGAAGTGGCAAGAAGCATCACAGTGAAAAGTGGGGCTGCTTGAATATGGTTCTTTTTTATTAATCAGTATTTTTTATTATGGTTTTGTGGGGTACAGTTAAGGGTTAGGTGTACAATTACGTTTCATTCAGGCACCCTGTTGATAAGAGGTGTTTTCCCATCCCCCAAATATGGTTCTTGATGGAAAAAACATTTTTGGGCATTTTAAGTGATAGTGATTTCCCTGACCTTCCTGTATACCATTATCCTGAGAATATAAGATATTTACACATGATGAAGAACATACTCTGTTAGCTTGTGTTACTAATTCCATTTATTAATATATTTTAATTCCTATGAGGCTGTTCAGCTGGAAAGGATAAGCAACAATCTCAAACAAAGCTAATATTTTTTGAAAACTTTATTTACTCTGGAGTAATAGCTAGGATATAGTTTATTTTTTATTAGAAATATGTTTATTAAATGACAACATTAACAGCTATCATACTGCTTTAGTAAATAGGTTACCTGGGAGAAGGAAATTTAATTGGATTAGAAATCTACCATGATCTGAATAATTTTCAATTCAAGGTATTATTTTCCAGTAGGAGAGCTGTTGACTATCTACTCCAGGAAGTCAGAATTTCAAATATTAATTTTTTGATCTACTTCTGCTTCCCAAATCTTGTTCCCTTCTAAGAGTTGGACAAGTTATTTAAAACAAATTAGGAATATTACTTGTGGTTAAGTTAGAATTTGATAACCCATCTCAGGTACCTCAGGATAGCTGCCTTTGGTATTATCTTTACATTTTCTAAGGACAAAGAAAATGTTATTCATGGAAATGGTTGTTGTTACTATTATTTTTCAAATAATAGATACTATATGAAAGATACTGACCAAGCATATTTAGTTTATCTAACACTTACTGCGTACTAGGTGTAAAAGGATAATAGAAAATCATTTTTTTACAATGCGAGTGTCTTAATTCAGATATCAAACTACTGGAAAGAAAAAAATAGCAGTCATTCATTTTGGTTAAGTTTTAAAAATTATACTACATATTCTCATAGATATTTTTAGACTGGATATTCAAGACCATATTCCTCCTTTGTTTTGGAATCTTGTGAAGTTTATAAGAACTTGACATAATTGTTACAAATAACAAGTTTTTTTCTTGTGAGAAAAATGTGAGGACCTGAAATAAGACCCCAGAGTAACACAGTAACCTCCTCCGAGCTTATATGGCTTGCCCACATGTGTACTTTGCAAGGTTAGTTTGTGAGGTTTGTGGTTGATAATGCAGTAGAGTTCAAGCTTAATGGACTTAGTAATTATTGATCATAATCCTGAGTTGGTGTAACCACTGAAATCGACTGCAGAAAGGAATACAGAGGCCTAAGAATTGTGACTTTGTTGAATACAGCAGGAAGAATTTGGTCTAAATCTGAGTTTTATTTGGTAGCAGAGATGATTTTCTTTCTATGTAGTGGCAATAGAAGACATATTGAGGAAAGTGGCAAGAGATTTTGGAAAAGAAAATTCCAAATACCTGGAACTATAGGCGCATTTCAATGAAAAGATTGTACTAATATAAAAGATCAAGTAGATCTACCATTGTAGGTGGGCACATTATCTGATCTTCACTTGGAATGACTCACCTAGGAATAATGGTCAACCCTGAAGTCAGTCAGTCAAGGATCACTCCCATAATCATTCTTCTGTCTTTGTTGTCTTCCTGATAGCTTCATTCATTTGGCTCTTGAAGTCATTTTAATCTTCATGAGAATGAGTCATAACTTAAAAAGCCATAAGGAATGAATATCCTATTGATTAAAGTGATTATCTAATAGGCAGCTCAAGCCTCACAGAAATGGGAGTCAAGTGGAAAGAGTTGCCACATGATGGGTGACAAGGGGAAGTAAGATGGGGCCAAAGTTCAAACTATTTGATGTTAAATTTTGACTAAGGACTATATGTATTAATATAGTTAAACATATCTTTCTACCCTGTAATCCCACTATAGTAAGGAGAAACACCCAGATACATGCACAAGGGTGTACACACAAGGATGTTTACCACAGCATTAGCTAGAGTAGTGCAAAAGTGAATATAATCTGAATATCAATAAGAAATTTGAATACACTGCAGAAAATCAAAACGCTGATGTAGATGTCTATATTAAAGAATACCATGCTATACTATTCAGTGAAAAAGAAAATATCAAAAAGTTATGTATAACATCATCTAATTTTCTTTTTTTGAGTCAGAGTCTCACTCTGTTGCCCAGGCTGGAGTGCAGTGGCATACTCATGGCCAACTGCAGCCTCGATCTGCTGGACTCAGGGGATCTCTCTGCCTTAGCCTTCCAAGTAGCTGGAACTATAGGCACACGCCACCACACCCGGCTAATTTTTTGATTTATTGTAGAGACTAGGTCTCGTCAAGTTGCCCAGGCTGGTTTTGAACCCCTAGACTCAGGCAATTCTCTCACCTTGGCCTCCCAAAGTGCTAGGATTACAGGCTTGAGCCACTGCACCCGGTCTTAATTTTTGCTTTTTTAAAAAATGCAGGTAAAAAATATAATAAATGTGTAAACATTAATTTGCATTAACCTCACTAATTCAGTAGAAAAGCCTGGTACTATAAACTATATTATCTCTGAATAGTGGGAATACAGATTTTTAAAAAACGTTTTATGCTTTTAAGACTAAAAGCATCTGTATAAGTATTCCCACAAAAACGAGAAAAACAATGAAAATAGTAAAAAACCTTTTCCTTTAAAAAACAAAAATGCTTGTTAAAAAACTTGGCCTAAACAGGAGTCTCTTATGGTGGGTCCCTCAGGTATGAGGAATGGTGGCTACCTTAGCTGCAGTAGGAAGCCTCTTTGCTGGGAAATTAAAAGTCCAGCTGCACTGGGCTCTGGAAGCTACAAGCAGTGGAAACATCCCATTAGTCAAAACAGGACTTCTTTCAAACATGACTTTGGACTGCTCACTTCCCACCCATCTTTTTCTTCTTCATTTCTGTCCAAGCTCCCTGTAGCCGGCACATGCTGGTGTCTGAATGCCCCGTTGACTTCAAGCTTATCATTCTCAGACCCTATCTGGACTGCCACCAAGTCTTTCCTGATGGGATATAATCTTTGCTCATTTGTTTTCCCATAGCTCTGTCTTCCTCTTTTCTCTTTTGGGGCATCTACCTCCTGCACCTATGTTGCATTGATTTGAGTGCCTGTCTTATTCTGTGTGCAGAACAAAACCTACTGGAAGTGGTGTCCTTGTCTTATGGCTGTGCACCTTGAACGCACCTAGTTCTGTGCCTTTCTGATGGGAGGCACCCAAAAACATAGGTAGTAAATAAATGAGAGAATGAACAGATGGCTTCTTTAGGTTGCTAGCTCTCATGACGTTCAGGTTTGCTTGTTATTTCTTAGCAATGTAGAAAACCACTTTCACGTTCTGTCTGGCCCAGTCAAGAATCCAGGCATCCTTTAGTGAAGATAAGCCAAAAGAATAATGGTACTTGTAAACACAAGGTGTAGGATGTGCTATAATTTGACTTGGAGGAAGTGGAAAATGAAAGCCAGTCAGCTATTTCTTAGGCCATTGAAAGTTATTAAAGAAAGCAAAAGGAGACACAAAAGTAACTACAGCAATAAAATGAAAGCTCTGGCTACAAAAAATTAATTTAGGGAAGCCAGATGGGAGAAGATTTAAAGAGAATGAAAAAAGAGGAGAGTTTGTAAGAGGGAAGGTGCTGTCAGAACAGCTGCAGTATTATGACTGTGCAATACCAGAAAGCTTATGTTGAACAATTTCTGAATACATACCAGTAAAATAATTATTCTTAAACCAAGGGGTCCATCTAATAATTCTGCCCCACTACATCAGAATTAATTCAATTGCTGGAAGGTCTTACCATTGTTTCTCTTCCAGAATAACTTTCGGATAGGGGTCCCCCAATTGCCAGTTCTTATTCCTGCTTTTCCCCCAGGCTGGTCTGTGCCCCACCTGGAATGCCATAAAATTCTTCTGAGGTCTGTCTCTATGTTCTCTGATTACCACCTGCAATTACAATCCCGACAAGAGGAATTTACTATAGTACATGGAAAAAAACCAAGGCTCACAGCATTTAACTACTTTCCCCAGGTCCACATTGAATTTGAGAGTGAGCCAGCATTTCGTGCTTGTGCAGAGGAAGCAATAAATATCATTAAGCAATGCATCTAAAGTAGCAACACATTTAAAATGATAAAGGATAAAAAGCAATGCTTAAAGTTGTCAAACGTGCTCTTCTTCACCACAATATAAGTCAATATCTTGGTTACCTGCAATTTATAATGATGTATTACAATACAGTAAAGATTAAATAAGCCAAGTGGCCCAATATTTATCGTGAGGGTTGGAAGCTATCATAAAAATGTGTCAGTGTCACACCTTAAGGACCATCTCAATTCCTCTTTTCATCTTCCCTAATAGACTGGCAGACACACAGATGACCAAGAGATTTTCCTTGTCCTCACAGGCTTTATAGACTAGTAGAGAGACAAACACATAACTGATGTCTTATACACAAGGTCTAAAAATGAGGAGGAAGTAAGCAGATATTCAGATGGAGTTGGGGAAGCAATTCATTCTGAGGTAGGGAGGGCAGGAGCAAAGGCACAGAGGCAGGGGGAAGCAGGATGCATATGCAGAGCAGTGAGGGGTTTGGCTTGCCATTGCAGAGACAATGGGAACATACCTTGGAGATGATGCCGGGAAGTCTATACCTTTTGGAATTTGTCTTGGATAAATAAACAACTGAGGTTATTGCCCTTGGCTTTTAAGACACAAAGGTGCAAAATGTCACTTATCTTTAAAACTATTTTAACTCATGTCATATATAGCTAAGCAGAACCTAACTCAGCATTGGATATCAGTGATTGTTGTTGTTAACACAGGCAACTGGGGTAACTGAAGTCTCTCTAGGTCAGTCAGAGTGCTTGTTGACTTCTGTAGTAGTTGGAACCTGTGATGTGGCCCTTGAAAGGCTGGCTTCATCCTATAACTCATCTGTGCATCCACAATGGGCTCCATACAAATAGCAGCTGGTCTATGTGACAGTGTAATTTGGGATCGAATGTGCCTTTCCTGGAAGCTGCTTTTAAGGCAGGGAATGTTCAGGGACATTGAAAACTGGAGAAGCTGGTGGTGGGGAGCACAGGGCGGTACCCAGGACCGACTAGCAGGAATGTTGTAGGTCTACATGATCTTTGGTGTCCCGAGCCATAATGATAATGTATTTATTGAAAGCTTATAACATAGCAGGCATTGCACTGAGTGTTGCATGTGGATGCTCTAATGTAATTGTTCACAACCACCTTGTGAGTGAAATTCTATAATTCTTATTTTACAGATGAGACATATGAGGCATTGTAGTCCATACAGATGAAGGTAACTTCTTCATAGTAATCAAGTAGCAGAGCTGGGACTTGAACCCAGTCACTCTGAAGTTCTCTCATCTTCCTTACTCTGTCAAAATCTAATTTCAGAAATGCAACTAGAGACTTATCAAGGCCAGGCATAAATACCCAGTATGTGGTGTAGGGGGTCAGGACATGAACTGTGGAGTCAGTCTGGCCAAACACACATGGGTCTGCTACTGTCTCCATACCTCCCCTGTGTGACCAAATGACCTAATTCTCCAACCTTCTGTGTTTATATATCTTATAGGTTGTTGTAAGCACGAAATGAAACAATATATACAAGACCTGTGGTACAGGGTGTCCTCTCAGCAAATATTGGCTGTTTGGTTGCCCGTAAGGAGTTACATGTGAATACTCTACTGCCAGGATATTTGTGATTTACACACCAAATATTACTTAAGTCCAAAGAAATAAATCTAATGGTAGAGGTTGTAAGATTGTACTCAGTTTTCAAATTACTTAAGTAATACTGGAATACCTATTCGACTGTACGAAGTTCAAACAACACAGAGAAAGTCAAGCTGTCTTTAATCACCCCCATGGTGAAATTGGACTTCTGGACAGTTCTGCAGAGGATCCCTGACAAAGGCTCCTGAGCAGCCCTGTCTTGGCATCTGGAAGTTACCTGTGTCTTGGGTGCTGGCCTCTCCTCTAGCCTAATGGCTGAGGGATCCTCTTCTCGCTGCTCCTGTTGAAAGTATAACTAAGAAGCACGAAAGACCAGGCTCAGTGGCTCAGCCTGTACTCCCAGCACTTTGGGAGACTGAGACAAGTGGATTTCCTGAGCCTGCAGGTTCAATACCAGCCTGGGCAACTTGGCGAGACCTTGTCTCCACAATAATAAAAAATTAGCCAGGTGTCTGTATTTCCGGCTACTTGGGAGGCTGAGGCAGAAGGACCACCGGAGCCCAGCAGGTCGCTGCTGGGGTGGCTGTGAGTGTGCCACTGTACTCTAGCCTGGGTGATGGAGTGAGACTCCAACTCAAAACAGAAACAAAAACATGAGAGCAAGGAAAGAGGTGCACCAGATTTGGAAAGGAAGTTTCTAGTCTTTTATTTTTTTGATAGTTCTTTTTTTAAAACTTAAAAAATTTTTTTTGCTTATGTCTTTTTTGAGTTGGGGTTCTCACTCTGTCACCCAGGCTGGAGTGCAATAACAACTCACAGAAGTCTCAACTTCCAGGGCTCAGGTGATCCTTCCACCTCAGTTTCCCGAGTGACAGGCACACACCACCACATCTGGCTAACTTATTTTTATTTTTTCAGAGATGTGGTTTCACTATGCTGCCCAGGCTGGTCACGAACTCCTGAACTCAAGCAATCCTCCACCTCAGCCTACCAAAGTTTCTGGGATTACAGGAGTATAGTACCACCATGCCCAGTCAGGTTCTAGTCTTGCTTTGACCCAACTGGCTGTGTGATCTTCAGCCTCACTTGCTGACTGTAAAGTGAGGGATTGAAACTATATATATGACAAAATATAAGAAGACAAAATATAAAAGACAAAAAAAACCCCAGTTAAATAGAAGCAGACCCTGCTGCCACCAAGCAAGCTCCATGAACCAGTCTGAAGTCAGGCCTGGCACAGGAAGCGCTCCTGGGTAGAGAGGCTAACAGGGGCCCTGGATTTAGGCTAAGAGCACGTGGCCGTGACAGATTAGAATTCTGCACTTCAGCAACTGTCACGGTCATTTTCAAGGGGCCACTTCCCTGGGGCCCTTCATTTTATAGATGCGAAATGATGAACCACGTGCACAGTGCTCAAGGCCACATACTAGGTAAATGGCAGAGCCAAGACTGGAGTGAACCCTCCCCGCTAGTTCTTGTGGCTTGCCTATCTATTGCAAGTGAATTGTAAATACTTTTCTTTGCCCTGTCGTCCAGTTCTCATAAATTGGAGCCTCTTTTTTTTTTTTGAGTTGGAGTCTCACTCTGTCGCCCAGACTGGAGCGCAGTGGCCGCTCCCGGCCACCGCAGCCTCGACCTGCTGGGCTCCGGCGATCCTTCCGCCTCAGCCTTCTGAGTAGCCGGAATTGCAGGCGTAAGCTACCACGCCCGGCTGATTTTTTGATTTTATTGTAGAGATGAGGTCTTGCCTGACCAGGCGGGTCTCGAACCCGCAGACTCAGGCAATCCACTCACCTCAGCCTCCCAAAGGCGCGGGATTACAGGCTGAGCCACCGAGCCCGGCAAATTAGAGCCATTTTAAGCTGTAAGATTCTCCAACTTCAACACTCGAAATTTTCTTTTCTTGGGGACTAGCACAGTGGTTCCAAGAGTGAATGGGTGTGTAAATGACAAGGAAGACACTAGTATGACAGGACACAGGACATGAAAGTACCTATGATCTGCAGTTGTCTCTGGTCATAAGTGTCTTTCAGTTGTCACAGGACGGGAGTGACCTTGCCCACCCACAGCTGCCCTGGGCCACTAATCAAAAGTTCCAGCTACTGGGGATAGGGACAGTAGCCACCTCTGTGGGTCCAACTTTTCTGACATTCTCACTCTCCTTGCCATTGCCACCCTTTCTACCTTCACTGGAGACCCTACCAATAGCCTTGCCCAGGGAGAAATCCAGGGGGAATTTCTGGCTTCTCTGCATCCCATGGGAACAGAAATCACTTCAACATCTGCCAGTGACTCAGGATCACAGAGACACTATTGCTGAAGTGCAGAACTCTAATTCTGTCATGGCCACGTGCTCTTAGCCTAAATCCAGGGCCCCTGTTAGCCTCTCTACCCAGGAGCACCTCCTGTGCCAGTCCTGACTTCAGACGTGTTCATGGAGCTTGCTT
The DNA here is from genome assembly GCF_000164805.1 of Carlito syrichta. Classification (NCBI taxonomy): domain Eukaryota; kingdom Metazoa; phylum Chordata; class Mammalia; order Primates; family Tarsiidae; genus Carlito; species Carlito syrichta. The sequence goes on along the minus strand of NW_007253365.1, from coordinate 266,789 downwards.
GGTGGCAGCAGGGTCTGCTTCTATTTAACTGTTTTTTTTTTTTTTTTTTGTCTTTTATATTGCACTGGTGGCTTGTACTCCTATAGCCTAAGTGGAAGCTTCTCCCTGGCAAATTTAGGCCCACAGTTTCTCTGTCTCACCCATAATACAAACTCAGTATGTTGGTGACAAGGCCAGGAATGTTTCCCCACATATACAAACGAAGAATGGACTCTTCAGGGAAAGATTTTCAGCAAACAACCCTAGCGTCTGAACTGCTCTGAGCACCGTGGTATCACTGAGAAAGACACAGCTCATCAGGGCTAAGGGAGAGAGGTCTTCTGCCCCTCCTGAGGAGGAATTTGAGGAGAGAATAAGGAAAATAGATGGCCATGGTTAGGTAACCAGACAGCAAGAGCTACTAGGTCAGTTGATTTGAGTCACTGGGTGTGCGACTTTCGGTAAGTCACTTTACCTTCCTGTGTCATCATTTCCTCATCTAAAGCAGGAGAGGGTTGGTTAAAAGAACTCTCTGGAGAAAGCATTCAATTTGCATACCATCCTGGGACACAGTGGGTGGAGAAAGGTACAGAATCTTACACATGGTCCCTGCCCTGAAGGAATTTGTGATCTCAGTGAGACAAGCGCATGGTGCTGGTGTGTGCTGAATTGAAAGGCTTATTTGCTTTATTTTATTTTTTGCTTATTATATATATCTAAAGCGTACAACAGGATGTTTTGACACACACTAGTGAAATGATTGTTATAGTCAAACAAATGAACATATCCATCTCCTGACATAGTCACCTTTTGAATGTGTGGTGAGAACACTTAAAGTCTACTTTCTTAGTTCATTTCCAGTGTACCAGTGTAGTACCGTTAACTATAGTCATCTTACTTATTTCCACCACAATAATTTGGAGAGAGAGGTCTGGGAAGCTTTGTGGAGGAAGTAAAGTGTGGAAAGATCTGGGAATGACGGTTAGAATGTAAGTAGGGGAAGGGAGAAGGGACAATCCCATTGCAAAAAGCAAAGAATAAAGATGGGATCACAGAATTAAGGTGGGACCCGTGGGAGCTCTGGAACGGAGGCTTCTGTGGAGGAAGTAGCTAAATGAGCTGGATGGGCCCATTACACACAGCCTTGAAAGCCATTGGATTCATTCCTTTCATTCCTTTCTCCTTCCCTCATTCCTTCCTCCTACTCCTTCCTTCCTCCTTCTTTAGAAATTTAGAGGAGCCGGCTCGGTGGCTCAGCCTGTAATCCCGCGCCTTTGGGAGGCAGAGGTGAGTGGATTGCCTGAGCCCGTGGGTTCGA
>NW_007253365.1:261073-265449 GCF_000164805.1 Carlito syrichta | reverse complement strand
ATAGACTGAGACTCCGACTCAAAAAAAAAAAAAAAAGAAGTTTAGAGGTAAAAATGATCAAATTAAAAGGAACCAAACAGGCAGCGGTTCCCAATCCTGGTGGCACCAGGAAGATTAAGGACGTCTGACTCCTCCAGAAATTCTGAATTAATTGGTCTAGGGAGAGGGTCTAACATAGGTCCTCCCTCCTCTCCACCTTCCCTCCCTCCCTTTTTTCCTTCCTTCCTCCTGCTCTCTTTTCTCTTTCTGTAGCTATTTGAGTATGAGGTGATAAAATAGTAGTCAAAATAGGAAATAAGTGAACGTAAAGAGACATTTTTTTTTTTTTTTGAGTTGGAGTCTCACTCTGTCACCCAGACTGGAGTGCAATGGCCGCTCCCGGTCACCGCAGCCTCGACCTGCTGGGCTCCAGCGATCCTTCTGCCTCAGCCTTCCGAGTAGCTGGAATTACAGGCACATGCCACCATGCCCGGCTAATTTTTTGATTTATTGTAGAGATGAGGTCTCGCCAAGTTGCTCAGGCAGGTCTCGAACCCGCGGGCTCAGGCAATTCACACCTCAGCCTCCCAAAGGCACGGGATTACAGGTTGAGCCACCGAGCCCAGCTGGTAAAGAGACATTTTAAAGGAAAAGAATACCAGCTATCTTGACTAATAAAACATAGCTGGATTAAGAGAGATTTTATTCATTTGTTCAAAATAATTGGTCGAGCACTTACCATACACCTCATACTAAAGCTATGGAAAACTGGAGGGTAAGATTGATCCTACCTTCAAGGGGTCTATATCTCACAGATGACAAAGAAAATAACTATAATATGGAAACAGCTTAAGGGTAATTTTTTTTTTTTTTTTTGAGTTGGAGTCTCACTCTGTCGCCCAGACTAGAGTGCAGTGGCTGCTCCCAGCCACCACAGCCTCGACCTGCTGGGCTCCAGTGATCCTTCCACCTCAGCCTTCCGAGTAGCCGGAATTACAGGCATGCGCTACCACGCCCGGCTGATTTTTTGATTTACTGTAGAGATGAGGTCTCGCTGCCCAGGTGGGTCTTGAACCTGTGGGCTCAGGCAATTCACTCACCTCAGCCTCCCAAAGGCGCGGGATTACAGGCTGAGCCACCGTGCCCAGCTAAGGGTAATTTTTTAAAGGTGTAGAGATACAGAGAGTAGAGAGGCAGAGGCTCCCTCTGGGGAGAAAATGAAGGAAGACTCCGTGGAGGTACCATTTAGCCACAGTTTGAAGCCTGGGGAGCTCTTCAGTAGGTGAGGGTGGGAGAAGGGTCCTCACATGGGAGGAACCACGAGGTGTAAGAAGAGATAGCTGGTGAGATAGCTGGTGCAAGGAAGGCAGTGTTAACCCCTGGTGATGAGTTTTGGATCCCTACAAAGCAGGAGGGACCATTCGACTAACACGAGCAAGTAGCTGTAACAGTGATTCCTAGAAGAGGCTGCACAGGATTCTTCATGTCTCTTGGATACTTCTTGGGAAAAACACATGCCACCTCAGAGGACTTGTGCTTATTAACTATCATGCTGTGAGAGATATCTGCTATCAGACCTTGAAAGGAAAGAACAAAATATCCCTGGCTAGCAGACAAGTAGGGGCTTTAATATCTTGTTTTGTAGGCTTGTATATCCTTGTTTTTTCTTGACTTTAGGTACATAGTCTCATGAGAGCCATGAACGGAGGAATTAAAGTAGGCAAGGAGAGATTACTGATGTCATACTAGAAGAATGAGTATAAGCTAACAGGCAAGGGGTGACCGGGTTAGCAGGGTGGGTGCAGAGTATTCCACCATGGGAAAAAGGCTAGCACATGGAACAACTCAAGCCATAACCAGCACCGTATAAGAGAAGGTGGGAGAGACAGGTAAGAAATGTACTACAGCCTTGGAGCTAGTTGACTTAATCTTTATTCTAAGGTCAATAGGATGGCATTGAAACCTTTTTAAGGCAGGGAGATAAAGTCAGGTTTTCATATTGAAAGTCATGTGGTTGCTGTGTAAAGACAAGGTTAGAGAAGGGCATAGGAATACTTTGGGGAGCAGGTCAGGGGAGAGATGAGGGTAGCTTGGCCTATGTGATGTACTAGAGGAGGAGAAGATGGTCTTTGGTGATGGAATGGGAATGTTGGTGGCTGTTTTCTCTGGGGAGAAAATGAAGGAAGACTCCGTGGAGGTACCATTTAGCCACAGTTTGAAGCCTGGGGAGCTCTTCAGTAGGTGAGGGTGGGAGAAGGGGTCCTCACATGGGAGGAATCACGAGGTGTAAGAAGAGGGGGAATTCCAAATGAATGAGGGTGACATCTGTTGCTTTTGGGCAACTTGAAGAGGACCATCTTTGAGGGAAGATAATAAAACCAATTTTGGAGATCTGGAGTTTGAGGTGCCTTTGAGACATCTTAGTGGAGATACCAGGTAAACAATGAGATATATGAATCTCGTGTTTGAGAGAGCAGTCAGGAATAGAGATAGAATTCTGTGAAAGACCACCCACCTATAGGTGGTGACCACTGTGGCCTGCCGTCAGGTAAGGTTCAAGGCCTATAATGGAATCTGCATATCTCTATCTGGTCTATATCTGTTAATGACATAGTCATTTAATCTAAAATCTAGACATAATTTTGGACTTCTACCTTTATTCTCTCCTCAAATCTAATTAGTTGCAAAATCCAGAATTTCCTCCTTTTGAAATAGCTCCTGCATCTCTCTGACTTAAAAAAAAAAAATTCTGATCAGGGTATTTTTATATGAAACACCTGACAGTTAGTGCCTAAATTTTATCTTCCAACTCTAGTCTCCATCCACACACTGTAGCTGAGTTAGTCTTTCTTAAACATTGCTTTCACCATTCTATATTCTTTCCACACAATCTTTTGGTGATTCCCTATTGGCCTGAGGTAAAAATCTGAATGCCTAAGTTTAGAATTCAACAGCAATCTATTCTCTGCTCCTGTACAGTAGTAGTTTTAAATCTCTTAAATCCTCTATAAATTCTGGTGGGGAAAAAATAAAACCTATTAAAGTCATAGAATCCTTTGTTCAATGGAATATTTTGTTCAAAAACACGCCAGTTTCATCCATAAAGCATAAGAGAGTGAAGCTTTTGGTTGAAGAGGGTATGGGGGTCCCAAATTGATTTCCTCTCCTCTCTCACTTCCTGCTTTCCATTCCTACCTGCTTACTTCTCTGGCAGGAGTCTCTTCAGGATGCTATTTGAAACCATTGCCTTCTGGGAATACTCTTGGGTAGAAATAGGTGTTCTCTCGTCTAGGAACAAGGGGTCACTAAACTCCACCTGTGTTTCCCTCCACTGGGCCTCTTGCCTGCACCTCCCCTGGTTATTTCATCATCAGGCAGGCACTCTGCCTCATAAAGCCCCCTCTGTGATGTACTGGTCACATGCTCAGCCCCACCCCCAGAGTGGGCGCAGCAGCAGTTTTGATCATATGCTTCCTGTGGAAGTCTCTGGAGCACTCAAGGGCATCACAACAATGAACAGCCCAGTGAAAACAGTTTAACAAGGGACTGTCAGATGTAGGATAAGCACTCCCTTGACCTGATTTCAGTTAGAATATGGGTGGGTGTGGTGCCTCATGCCTGTAATCCCAGCATTTAGGGAGACTGAGATGAGAGGATTGCCTGAGCCCAGAAGATCAAGACCAGCTTAGGCAACTTCGTGAGACTGCCTCTCTACAATAAACCAGAAAATTAGCCGAGTGTGGTGGTTCTCGCCTGTAGTTCCAGCTACTTGGAAGGCTGAGGCAGAAGGATTACCTGAGACCAGCAGGTTGAGGCTGCGATGGCTGTGATTGTGCCACTGCACTCCAGCCTGGGCAACAGAGTGAGAATCTGACTCAAAAAGAAAAATAAAATGTTATATCCAGAGCAGTGGTTTCCAAATCTGGGCCCTGGAATTTGTGTTTACAGTCAACACCTTGAGTTCAAAGCCAGTCAAATGAGTTCTTGGAAATCAGAAGAATTAAGATTTTAGTGAGTCCAGGGGTGCTGGGAGAATGATATACTCAGTGATAATAAAACATATTGTGCTCCATGTGGAAATCATGTTATAATTTGCCACCTATTTTCTCCTATGAGGGAGCAGAAGAGTTGGAAGTGCAGAAGTAGGTTTCCAGGGGGTTGTCTTGCTTTCAAATTTGGGCAGATGGAGTTTAAAACTCCTGTGGGTCAGTGAGGTACAGATTTCCAGCAGGTGGTTGGAAATTTGACTTGGACTCAAGAATGAAGTGAGGGCTCAGCTATAGAGTCATCTGTACAAAGGACTTAGTTGATGGTGTAACAGGGGTGAACTTTCTTTCTTTCTTTCTTTCTTTTTCTTTCTTCCTTCCTTCCTTCCTTCCTTCCTTCCTTCCTTCCTT
>NW_007253365.1:105083-261053 GCF_000164805.1 Carlito syrichta | reverse complement strand
ATTTTTTTTTTTTTTTTGAGTTGGAGTCTCACTCTGTCGCCCAGACTGGAGTGCAGTGGCTGCTCCCGGCCACTGAAGCCTCCACCTGCTGGGTCCTCAATCGCCAGATCCTTCTGCCTCAGCCTTTCAAGTAGCTGGAACTACAGGTGCGCACTACCACACCCGGCTTCACTCACCTCAGCCTCCCAAGGCGCAGGATTACAGGCTGAGCCACCGAGCCGGCCTGTCTTTCTTTCTTTCTGTCTCACTCTGTCACCCAGGTTGGAGTGCAGTGGCATACTCTTGGCCACCCCAGTGTCGACCTGCTGGGCTCAGGCGATCCTTCCGCCTCAGCCTTCCAAGTGGCTGGAACTACAAGTCCTGTGCTACCACGCCCAGCTAATTTTTTGATTTATTGTAGAGATGAGGACTCACCAAATTGCCCAGGCTGTTGTCGATCTCATGGGCTCAGGCAGTCCCCTCACCTTGGCCTCCCAAAGTGCTGGGACTACAGGCTTGAGCCCCCATGCCCGGTCAATTAATTTATTTTTAAATAAACTCAGTTACCCAACCAAAATTGATTAAATCCAGAAGCACTGATTATTATAATTCTGAAAGTTGAGATCCTTTAAAGGTAAAATTTAACTTTTTATTATTATTATTTTTGAGTCAGGGTCTCACTCTGGAGTGCAGCTCCTCCTGCCTTAGCCTTCCAAGTAACTGGGACTACAGACATGTGCTACCACACCCAGCTAATTTTTAAAATTTTTTTGTTGAAATGAGAACTCACTGTGTTGCCCAAGGTGGTCAAATTCCTAGGCTAAAGCAATCTTCCCATCTCAGTCTCCCCAAGTGCTGGAGTTTCAGGTGTGAGCCTCTGTGCCTAGCTGAGATTTCACTCCTTTTATGGGGAAACACATTTACCTTGAAGAAGATATCCTACAACCTTTTAACCCCTTATTTGCTATTGAGTTTTAGAACCTGTCATCGCTAACTTTCTGTGAGGAACTTACTTCTAACCTTTCAAAAGATATCTTCAGAGCACCATCTCTTTCAGTGTGCACTTGCTATGAGAGAGGAAGGGTCTCCAGGAAGCTTAGATTCTGGTTGGTTGTCCCTAATAACCAAGCAAGGGTTCAAACAATGGTTTCAGAGTGAGATGGTTCCATCACAGGAATGTGAAATGGGTCTGTTTATAGGAGTCAATGTCTTTTTCTTACTGCTGATAACATTCTTTTTTCTTGCTCTCTTTACTTGGTACATATGTCTATACTGAGAACGCTCTTTCTAGAACAAATTCTATTTTTACTTTGGAAATATTGGGTATATGCATGTGTCTATAAATGTTTGTCAAATTAAACAATTGCTGATTGTATTATTGTAACACTTTTATAACTTTTTGCATCCTTATCCTTCATTAAAATTTGTCTTTTTATTATGAAATATTTTAAATAATAGAGAATAGTAGAAAGAAGAGTACAATGAGAACACATAGATTCAACAATTTCAACATTTTGTCATATTTTCTTTATGTGTAAACATTATACATATTTACTATTTTATTCTAAGCCATTTAAAAGTTAAACTGTCCGGGCTCGGTGGCTCAGTCTGTAATCCCAGCACTTTGGGAGGCTGAGGTTAGTGGATTGACTGAGCCTGCAGGTTTGAGACCAGACCTGGCAACTTGGCAAGATCTTGTCTCTACAATAAATAAAAAAATTATCCAGGTGTGGTAGCGCATGCCTGTAGTTTCGGCTATTTGGAAGGCTGAGTGGGAAGGATTGCCAGAACCTGGCTGGTTGATGCTGGGGTGGCCGTGAGTATGCCACTGCCCTCCAGTCTGGGCAACAGAGTGAGACTCCAACTAAAAAAAAAAAAAAAAAGTTAAGTTACATATATCAAGAATGTTCACCTTTAAATAACTTAGCATACATCTCTAAAAATGCTATTCTTCTACATAACAACAATCACAAAATTATTCTTAATTAAACTAATTAGGGTATATTAAAATTTTTTCAGTTGTCACCCAAAATGTCTTGTATACCTGATTTGTTCAAAACAGGATTCAATCAAGAGCATTTCTCTTTTTCTAGAACAATAGTTCCTTTCTCTTTATTCCTCTCAAGTATACTGACTTGTTGAAGTGATTGGGCTACTTCTTTTAAGAATGTTCACATTCTGGTTTTGGCTGGGTTCCTTGTAGTATTGCTTGGCTCATTCTTCTGCCTTCTATATTTCTGGTATCCAGGAATTTTAAAGAACCACAGGCTTGATTAGTTTGAAATGAAGCCTGTTCTGAGAAACTTGATGTGTGATGCTGTTCTTCATATTGTGTCTTATCAGGAGGCATATACTGACTGAGGAACCTACTGTTGGTGATGCTGTGTTCAAGTCATTGATTTAAGGTGGTGACAGTCAGATCTTTCCATTGTAAAGTTGCGCCTTCACCCTTGGGTTTGGGGAGTAGTCTGTGGGATGATTCTTAGCTACTATGTGAAAATCTAGTTAACCATTATCAATTTTTCTTTAAGGCTTTTAGCATCCACTAATTATTTTTACTTGGATCAGTTATTTCAAGAGAAAATGAAAAGTGGTTATTTTTAAATTTTACTATTCTTCCTATATTTATTAGCTAGCATTTACCTGTAAATACAAGATAATTTGCTATTTTCTTCCCTTTAATTGCAATTTTCAAAGCCAGAACTTGAGATAATAGTCACTATCTTTTGGTGTGTCATTATGGACTCAGGAATTTAAAAAATTATTCAATTAGTTTTATTCAATTATGGTCTATGTACATTTTATTTTTTTATTATTTTTAAAAATTTTATTTATTTATTTTTGAAAGCAGAATTTATTTATTTATTTTTTATTTTTTTTGAGTTGGAGTCTCACTCTGTCGCCCAGACTGGAGTGCAGTGGTACGCTCCCGGCCACCACAGCCTTAACCTGCTGGGCTCTAGCGATCCTTCCACCTCAGCTTTCCAAGTAGCTGGAACTACAGGCGCGTGGAGAGTAGAATTTATTGAGAGGACAGAAAATATCCCACAGTGGGAGGAGGACCTGGAGGGGTTGCTCAATGTATATTTTAATATATAATTGTATAAAATGTATCCAGTGAGAGCTTCTTCAAGTCAGCTTCTTTTTGACATGTCCCTATTAAATTTTGAACATTTTCATAGTTTCTGCCACAAGATACACCAGCTTTATCTTTTACATTTTTTTAATCCAAACCTGCATTAATCATTTTTTCAGGGAGTTCTGGGTCCTCTTGGTAGAATATGGTATTTAGTTACCAAAGTCTGTGTTTTGTGGGTGCTCATGGCTGCTGGGTTTTCATATGGCAAAACTTAGGCTTTTTCAGTGGACAGAGTGAGGAAACAAATGTTTGCATTGTTTTACTTAATTTTCAAATTGTTACTTCAAATTGTTTTACTTAATATTCACATTTAATTTAAGCATTGTTTTACTTAATTTCTTTGATTTTATCTCTGTATCTCTTTTCTCTTTATACTTTTCTCTATTTTCTATACCTATATACATAGATAGATAGATAGAGGAAGGCAGAGAGAGAGAGAGCTTCAAAATAATGTACAGTAAGTCTTCTACATACAAACCTCCAAGTTGTGAACTTTCAAAGATATGAATGTACATTTGCATGCCCAATCATCTAAGTTATTTCATGTGTTTGGCAGACATTGTCACATGGAATAACTTTTGCCCTCAGTTTCTTCATGATTTTCATAGATTTTAGAAGGAGGATGTGGAGTCCAAAAGGTCTTCAGCAACATAATGACCCTCAGCAAGAAGCTGGAGCTAAGTCTACAAAAGAGCTGCATCATTGCGTTCCTTATTGTGCAACATGAGGAACTTACTAATGAAGACCTGATGGAATTGAAGGCCCAGATAAAGGATGAAGAGAGACAAGAGGAAGAAGGAGTAATTGAAGAACTGAAGAGACTCACAGTGTGAGACATGGCAAAGGAATTTTCTTTATTTGAGGAAATCTGTCAGTTTTTGAGGCACAGGAACTGAATGTAGAATGGTACACAAAGGTTGCAGCAGCCATTTGGAACACAATCCAGTGCTACCGTGTCATCTATATTGAGAAAAAGAGAGATACTACATAGTTATCTCTGAATCTTTTTAAAAAAGAGGGTAGCTAGAATTGAATCCAGCAAGGAACCAGAACCTGTGCCATTAATGGCAGGCGTGATGAAATTGCAACTTGCCCTCCATCTCCTATTGCTGATGATCCTTCAGCTCTACCCTCTCCTCTCCCTCCTCCATTCAGTAACTTTTCTTGCCTGTTCACTTGTTTTCTGCCCCTGTATGCCAGCTGTTTACTACTGTACTTTTCAAGGTATTATATTGTAAGATGTTCATTTTTTTGTATTATTTGTGTGAAAATTATAAACCTATTATAGTACAGAACTATATGGCTGATTATGTTAGTTAGGTACCTAGGCTAACTTTGTTGGACTTATGAACAATCTGGACTTATGAATGTGCTCCTTGAATGAAATTCATTTGTATATAGGGGATTTACTGTACAAAATTAGCAAAAGAACTGCTGAATGAAATGCAAGATTTCTCTGCAAGAGTATAGCACATGCATTCAAGTCAAAGTACTAGCTTCGAAGTCTCTTGAAGTAATTCTTTACTTTTTGTAGTTGTTTCTAAAATGACCAGTTTTAAAACAATTTTCCAGCTTGTTTTCAATTCTAGAGATTTGCTTATTTTTTTCTTTAGAATTTGAGTATGTACAACTATTTGCACGGTTCAAAAGTTACAACCAAATGAACATGTATACTTAGGAAAGCTTGTTTCCAATTCTTTCTTCATTTCTGCTCCTCTCCCATGAGTAATAATTTTCATTAGTTTCTAATATGTTTTTTAATGTTTTTTTTTGCAAATAAAGCCATTTATATGTATGTGCCACTATTATATGACTTTGCATTATTAATACTACATTATATATGCCTCCTATTTTAACACCAAAAGTTGTTATTCTCACTTGTTCATTGTGAATTGTTCACTGAATACATACTGGAGATCACATCATATCACTAGATAGAATTATTTCATATGCCTTACAACCGCATCTTACTTCAATATGTTGAATGTACCATTGTTCCCAACTTATAAATATTTGTATTATTTCCAATCTATTGTTGCTTCAAATAATGCTGCAATAATAACCTTTCACTTTAGTCATTTCATTTATGTGCTGATATATTTTTAGAAGAGAATTAAATTGTAAGCTTGGTTGTGTTAACACCTTCATTTTTTTCTTGCCTTCTCAATTTTTTAACATTTTAAATTATCAAATACATTACATATACAAAAGAGTATGCAAAATAAATGCTAAGTTAAAGGAATTACATCCCATGTTTCCAGCTTTGGAATACCACACTGCAATGCCCTTGAAGCCTCTTGCATGTTTCTTTATGATAACACCCTGTCTCTTCCCATCAGAGGTAGTGATTATCCTGAATTCTGTGTTAACTACCTCCTGTATTTTCTTTTCATTTTTGCCACATACCTATTTATCTCCAAATAATATATTCAAGTTATACAAATAAGATCATACTGTAAATATTCTGAGTTATTTTTACTCCTCATTTTAGCAATTTATCCACATTGATATGTAAAGTTATAGGTCATTCATTTTCATATCTATGTAGTATTTTCTTGACTATATCACAACTTATTATTCATTCTACTCTTGACAGACATGGAGTTGTCTCTAGTTTTTTATTATTACAACCAATGCTGCAATAAGTATCCTTGTACATATTTGTGGTTTACATATCCAAGAGTTTCTTTAGGTTATAGATCTAGGAATGTACTGCTGGGCTGTAGAGTATGTTCAGGTACAACTTTGTTAGGTGTATCGATCAAGGTACAGTTACAAAGAACAGCATGCACCCTAGTTTATTAAGCAGAAAGGGATTTAGTATAGGTATTGATCATTTACAGAATTGCTGGGAGGGGTGAGGAAACAGACTCCAGACTGAACTTCTAGTAATGATTCCCAAAGCCACTCCAAAGGACTGGGTCACCAAGAAAGGTACCACTTTTTCCTTCAATAGAAAGCTATGTTTTGAACTGGAAAGTTGCCAGTACAGTTCTGGCTCCAAAGCCACCATTGCCTTAGACACAATTAGGAAGCCACTTCAGCAAATCAAGAAGCTGCTGTTAGACCTGCTGGCTCCAGAACCAAGCCGCTGATCTGAAACCACTTTTTAAAACTAGGAAGCCACTATTATAATCCCTGCCAGTAAGACACCCTCAGCCCTGTTTCTCTCTTTACTAACTCAGTTCAAGTCCCACTGAAAGCATTGGATGGGTCCAGTCTTAATCATACCTGGAATTTTAGCTATAGGGATGTCTTGGAAATGTAATTTTTAGTTTTCTGTCTTTTGAAATATAGGAAAGCAGACTAGAAAGAGGCTGGAATAAAAGTTGAGCAAACGAGTTCATAGTATCTGCCAAATTTCTAAATGTGGTTGAACCAATCCTGCCAGCAATGTATGAGAATATCTGTGGCTCTACATTCTTGCCAATGCCTGGTTTTGTTGAGTTTCTGTTTTTGAAAAGCTATTTTGTTGTCATTCTAATTTGCAGTTCCATGATTAATGAGGCTGAATATGTTTTTGTAAATATATTGGCTATTTGTGTTTCCTTTTCACAGATATGCCTGTTTATATCTTCTGCTTATTTCCTGTTCTTTTACTTTTTTATTCTTTGGGATTCTCTCCATACTCTATTTGTGTGTGTGTGTGTGTGTGTGTGTGTGTGTGTGTGTGTGTGTGTGTAGTCTCACTCCATTGCTCAGGCTGGAGTGCAGTGGCACACTCATGGCCACCCCTGCATCGACCTGCTGGGCTCTGGCGATCCTTCTGCCTTAGCCTTCCAAGTAGCCAGAACTACAGGCGTGTGCTACCATGCCCAGCTAATTTTTTATTTATTGTAGAGGTTAGGTCTTGCCAAGTTGCCCAGGCTGGTCTTGAACCCACTGACTCAGGCAATCCACTCACCTCAGCCTCCCAAAGTGCTTGGATTACCGAACCCGGCCTGCATACTCTAAAAAATGATTCTTTATTGGTTATATACTACAATTACCTTCTCTGATTGAGACTTATTTTTTACTTTCCTAATGGTGATTTTACTGAACAAAAGCCCTTTATGTTAGTCAATTTTATTACTATTTTTCTTTGTGGTTTGTGCTTTCTTGTTTGATTAAAAAAATCTTTCCCTACTCACAGATCATTAGATTATTCTTTTATATTTTCTCTGCAAAAAAATTTTTTTTTGAGTCTCACTCACGACCTCGACCTCCTGGGCTCAGATAATCCTTCTGCTTTAGCCTCCTGAGTAGCTGGGACTACAGGTGAGTGTCACCATGCCTAGCTTATTTTTTTTTATTTTTTGTAGAGATGAGGTCTCACTATGTGGTCCAGGCTGATCTTGAACTCCTGGACTCAGGTAATCCTCTCACCTTAGCCTCCTAAATTGCTAGAATTGCAGGTGTGAACCACCTTGCCCAGCTTCTCTAAAGGTTTTAAAGTTTTGCCCTTCCTGTTTTAGTTCCTGATCCACCTGGAATTGATTTTTTATGCATGGCTTGGGGTAGGAATCCATTTTCATTTTTCCCTTTATAGATAAGTCCTTTGATTTACAATGCCAGATCTATCATATTTCATGTTTTTATTTAAGTGTAGGTTTTCCCGAGCTTTCTTTTTATTTCATTGGTCTGTTTTCCACTTTCATACTAACAACACACAATCCTAATTACTTATTATTTTTTGAGTCAGGGTTTCATTCTGTTGCCCAAGTATGATCATAGCTCCCTGAAACTTCAAACTCCTGGGCTCAGGCAATTCTCCCATCTCAGCCTCCTGATTAGCTGGGACTATGGTCATGTACCACCACATCCAGTTTCTAATAACTTATAATATGTCAATCATGGCTGAACACTTTTACTTGTCTTAGCTCTTTGACCACAGTCTTCTTTATACATGAATTAGTTTGTCAAGTTCTATGAGCATCTTATTGAGATTTTTATTAGAATTACATTGAATCTATGGAACAATTTGGGGGAGAATCGACATCTTTAATATAGTTGATCTTCATATCTGAAAGGACATAATATGGAGTTAATATAGCTAAAGAACAGTCGTTTTAACACTGCCTGGCTGTCATGTTTTTCTAGCAGTTCCCTTTATCCTCTAATCACTAGCCAAGGACAGAACCCATTTCTCAGAGGTAGCTCTTGAGAATTGTTTTAAATCCCCTCCCCAGCTTGCTTTGTAAGTAAGTTAGCCTAATCAACTCTTTATGACCTTCATGACACAGACTCCATCAACATGGCAACGGTCATGTGACTAACACACCCATGTGCCTTATGTCCATTACCAGATGTCAGTACCTGTGCTTACCTGCCCTCCATGATAATGTGGAGCAGACCACTACCCAATCACCTTACTGACCTGTCCCCATCAAAGGGAAGGGTTAAAAGGCATTCAACTTCAAACAGCAATAACTATTGCTTTACTAGCCTCTGGCTTGACTGTGTTTTCTTTGAGCTATGGTCAGGCCATGTTTCCTGGCTTTGGCCCCCTCCTCTGCCCTGGAGAGATGAATCTCTTCTTCTCTCTCTCTCTCTCTCTCTCTCTCTCTCTCTCTCTCTCTCTCCCCCCCATTTGCCAGTACTTTGCTAAGCTATGGTCTGACCATGTGTTCTTTGAGCTATGGCCATGTTTCTTGGCTTTGGCACCCTCCCCTACCTTGGGATGGTAAATCTCCTCTCTCTTCTTTCTCTCTAATTTACTTTTAAAATGAAATCTATTTTCTAATATAACTGCTGTGCAATTCTTTGCATCTTTCACGCACCATGGATTGCACAACCCTACCATGGTAGGTCTGACTTAACATTTTAAAGGCCCTGTTGGGATTTTTAACCTAACAATATCCACACAAGAGCTACATAATTCTGATTATTTAGATCTTATTTAATATTTTCATCAAAGTTTTATAACTTTCTCTCGAAAAGTCTTGCACATCTTTTGTTAGACTTAGTCTTTGAGACTTTATTTTGCTGTTATAAATGATATTTTAAAAAATTGTATTGTCTAACATTTTTTTCTGGTACATAGAAATGCAGTTGGCTTATTTGGTGATTTTATTTTATTAGATTGGAAAATATAGTTTATCTAGAAAGTAAATTTAGAGAGAGAGAAAGAGAGGAGATTCTCCTCTCCAAAGTAGAGGAGGAGAACAAAGCTAAGAAATATGGTGGCCATAGCTCAAAGAGCTATGTGGGCACACCAGAATTTAACAAAGCAATGGCTTTATATGGTGATTTTATGCCTAGGAAACTTACTAAATTCTTTTATTAATTCTAGTAATGTCTAAACATTTGGAAGTTTTCTGTGTAGAACATAATATATACACCTAATGATTTTTTTGTGTGTGTGTGTGTTGGAGTCTCACTCTGTCGCCCAGACTGGAGTGCAGTGACCACTCCTGGCCACCGCAACCTCGACCTGCTGGGCTCCGGTGATCCTTCTGCCTCAGGCTTCCAAGTGACTGGAACTACAGGTGCGCGCTCCACGCCCGGTTTATTTTTTTTATTTGTTGTAGAGATGAAGTCTTGCCAAGTTGCCCAGGCGGGTCTCGAACCCCCGGGCTCAGGCAATTCACTCACCTCAGCCTCCCAAAGCGTGGGATTACAGGCTGAGCCACCGAGCCCAGCGAATTTTTTTTTTTTTTAGAATTCATATTATTTTCTTGTCCTTGCCTGAGTGCACAGGTTTGGGTTCCAGTGCAGTGCTGAGTAGACTTGGGATATTGTGTAGCTTTTTATTATGCCTGCTTTTAAAGAGCATGTGTTAATATTTAACAATTGAAAAAAATCCCTTTTTGCTCTTGCTACTTAGAAGTTACCCTTCATCATGTTAAGAATATTTCTTTTTCTTTTTTTGAGTTGAAATCTCACTCTGACTCCCAGGCTGATATGCAGTGGCAAGTTTGTGGCCACTGCAGCCTTGACTTACTAGGCTCAGGTGATCCTTCTGCCTCAGTAGATGAAACTACAGGCATGTGCCCCCACTCCCGGCTAATATTTTGATTTTTATTGTAAAGATGAGTTCTACATCAAGTTGCCCAGGCTGGTCTCGAACCCATGGACTCAGGCAATCCTCTCACCTCGGCCTCCAAAAGTGCTGGGATTATAGGTATGAGTCACTGTGCTAGGCCCCTGAACATTTCTTTTTCTTTGTCATTTGTAAAGAAATAATTTTTTGCTTTTTGTCTCACTAATGTTGTTCTGAATTTTATCAAATGCTTTCCTACATTAATACAAATCACAACATGATTTTTCTCTTACTAATGAGACAAATTACATTTATTTATGTTCTAATTTCTACCTAAACTTTCATTCCTGGAATAAGCCTAACTTAATCATAATTAAAAAAATTTTTTCAAAAATTGTTGAATTCAGTTTGCTGTATATTTACATTTTTGAATTGGGGTCTCACTCTGTTACCCAGACTGGAGTGCGGTGGAACAATCATGGCTTATGGCAGCCTTGACCTCCTGGGCTCAGGTGACTCTTCTGCCTCAGCTTCCTGAATAGCTAGGACTATGCCTGGCTATTTAAAAAAAATTTTCTCTGTAGAGATGAGGTCTCACTATATTGCCCAGACTGGTATTGAATTCCTGACCTCAAGTGATCTTCCTGCCTCAGCCTCCCAAAGTGCTGGGATTACAGGCATGAGCCACTGCACTAAGCTAGTTTGCTAGTTTTTGTTCAGAATTTTTGTATCTATGTTCATGAATGCAATTTGTCTTCAATTTTCCTTTCCAATACTGAATTTGTTTAAGTTTTTTATACGCAAAGACGTTCCTTCTGTTTCTATTCTCTAAAGATTTGTGTGTGTGTGTGTGTGTGTGTGTGTGTGTGTGTGTGTGTGTGTGTGTGTGTATGTGTGTGTGTGTGGTGAGAACACTTAAGATCTACCCTTTTAGCAAACTTCAAGTGAACAAAGAAATATTATGAACTATAGTCATCATGTTGTACATGAGATCTGTAGAACTTATTCATCTTGCTTAACCTAAGGTTTGTACCCTTTGACTCGAATCTCCCCATTTCTCTATCCCCAAACTCCTAGAAAACACCATTCTACTCGCACCTAGATTCCGTATGTAAGTGAGATCATGCAGTATCTGTCATTCTGTGCATGACTTATTTCACTCTGCACAATGTCCTCCAGGTTCATCTATGTTGTTGCAAATGGCAGGGTTTCCTTCTCTTTAAAGGCTGGATAATATTCCATTATATATATATCACGTTTTGTTCATCCATTCATCTGTTGATGGCTGTGTGGGTTGTTTCCATATCACGACAGTCATAGTATGGTTACTGTGAATAATGCTGCAATGAACATGGGAGTATAGCTAGTTCTTCAAGATTATGATTTCATTTCTTGTGGATATATAACCCAAAGTGGGATTGATGGATCATTGGTAGTTCTGTTTTAAATTTTTAAAGGAACCTCCATACTGTTTTCCATACTGGCTATACCAATTTGCATACTCACCCCAATGTACATGGGATCCCTTTTGTCCACATTTCCACCAATGCGTGTTATTTCTTATCTTTTTGATAATAACTTAGCAGGTGTGAGGTGATATCTTATTGTGGTTTAGATTTGTATTCCTCTAATGACAATGATGGTGAGTGATTTTTCATATACCCATTGGCCATTGTATGACTTTGGGTTTTTAAAGATGCTAGAGGCAATCAGTGTAGTGGAGAGATTGGTACTTGGGGTCAGAGACATGTTTGAGATCTTATCTTTCTTATTTAGTAGCTGAGAATTCTTGGGCTGGTAACTTCCATCTCTGGGACTCAGTTTCCTCATAAGTTGAATGGGAATAGTAATACACACTGTCCCCACCTTGAAGAGCTGCATTCCTGTGAGTATCAAATGGAATACTTTACTGTATGTAAAAGTGCGGTATACAACCTTAAGAAAGATGATCTCTGTTAAAGCTGGTTAAGGTAGAAGATCGTCCTGAGGACTGTTTCCAAAGCAAATTCTCTCTCTCATATTGTAAATCAGATGAAGGGAGCAGAAATGCTCCTGCAGACTACTTTTGCTTATACGGTTGGAGTCAGAAGCACTGACAATTTAATTCCAAAAAAGATGATGCTGGCAGTTCCTGAAGTCAAATCTGTAGCTTTTCCAGATCACTGAACCCTTGAATGCTAGTTCTGGAGAAATTTTACAGATCATCCAGTCAGTGGTGAACTTCAGCCATGATGGTACTTGGCTCACATCTTGGGAATTATTGTCTTAATTTTAAATTGCATGTTAAATTTTGCATATATGTTTTAATTCATAAAAAGCAACATCTTCTCATGGTAATAGTACAAGAGATATTTAAAATGGTGTGAGAGAGATACATAAAAAGTCGAAGTCTTCCTTATTCTCCTGTCACCTCAGCACATTTTCTCCTTAGAGATACAACTTTTTTGCATCATGAGAAAGAGCAAAATAAGAAAAATAAAAATTAAGTAAAAGAGATACAACTTTTTTTGAGACAAGGTCACACTCTGTCACCCAGGCTGGAGTAGTACAGTGGCATGATCATGGCTCACCACAGCCTCAACCTATTGGGCTCAAATGATCCTCCTACTCCCATGCTACTACACCCGACTAAGTTTTTGATTTTTTTAAAAGATGAGGTCTTGCTATGTTGCCCAGGCTGATCTCGAACTCTTGTACTCAAGCGGTCCTCCTGCTCTGGCCTCCCAAAGTGCTGGTATTACAGGCGTGAGCCAACATGCCTGGCCAAGATTCAACTTTTAAAGCATTATCTTTTTGGTTCTTCTGGTAGTTATGGCAATAATTGTAAATGGTATGATTTTATCTCTATTCCTTGATTTTTAAGCTTTGAGACATAATCTTTTGTCTCCCCATCATGACAATGATGAATTTATCTTTCCTCCTTTTTACTTTCTGCTTGTCACATTTTATTTTTGGTTCCTTTCTTGGTTATCATTGCAACTTTAAATAATATTTTTGAACTTTTATTTGACCTATTAATTAAAGTTTCTTCTGAATTCTCACTTTACAAGATGAGAAAGTTTCTCTACATTTTCCTTCACTGTTCCAGCTCTGTCTGCATCTTGGCCACTCTCATCCATACAGGACATCTCCATGTCTAGGTTTACAACACATATTCTGCTCTATAACCATATATGTCTTTTGCCCTTTGCGGGTAGGTTGATACTAAAAATTGAAAGTCAATAGCCAGAGCTTATAATAAGTTTTTATATGTATTTGTTCAGTAAATAACTATGTAATGCAATTGCATAATTAGAGAAGGAAATGAGATCCTATGCTTATTAACCCAAGTATTTAAGGGAAAAGAAAACTCTCAAAAACCATCAGGAAGAGTGATTTGTAGGAGAAGGGAAGAGGGATAGCATGTTGTAATTATTTACCTTTATTATTATTATTTTTTAGCAATGAGGTCTCACTATGTTGCCCAGGTTGGACTCAAATTCCCAGGCTCAAGAGATCGTTCCGACTCTGTCTTCTGAGTATCAGGGACTACAGGTGCATGCCACTGTGCCCAACTCACCTTTAGTATTATTTTATGCAACCATCTTTAACTAAAATTATTCAAGTTTTAAATTGTAACATTTATTGCAGGAAATTAATTTTCTTTACTAGTACATCTATTTTAGATCTTGGTGAATTCTTATGTTTTTTCTAGGTTCTACTTTGGCTCTATTGCTTTCTAGGCCCGGTGACAGCTATCATCCTGGGGTGTCTTTTCATTCTCTCCTGGGTTGAGACTATTGTGTCTGTCACTTTCTTGCATTCCTCTCTTGTTTTGCTGTGGCACACACTTGGGTAATGCTCTCAGAGAAGACCACTGTGTGATCAATCTCAGATCCTTGCTTATACATTATTATCTAGGTTTTATTCTTATTTGATAACTCAGGAAGATACAAGATTTTATGTTTAAAGCAAATTTACTTCAACACTTAAAGGTAATACTCTATTGTCTTGTGGTTTTAAACATTGCTGATAAAAAAATCTGATGTCAATATGATTCTGGTTCCTTTGCAAGCAACTTCTTCTTCTTTGTGGAAACTTTATATTTGACATTCTATCTTTTTCATGACTTGGTAATGTCTGAAGACTCACATCTTTCCTAGAAACATTTAAATAATTTTCTAACTTGTATTTTATTTATTCTGTTTCTTGAACATCTATTAGGTGGATATTAGGCTTTTCGAATAATCATCTCAGTTTTTTTCTAAATCTCTGTATTTTAATTTTATAATCTGATAGATTAATGTTTTGCTCCTAGTTCTTCTACTAAATTTTTAATTTTGCTAATTATATTTTCCAAATTCAAAATTTTTTTCTTGTTATTTTGTTGATGAGCATCTGTGCTGCTTTTTTTTAATGAATAAAATATACCTTTTCCCTGAAATACTGAGTAGAACGTTTTGAAGATTTCTTCTTTGCCTGTATTAACTGTTTCCCCTAAGATCTTTTGTTTCTGTTAATTTTATTCTGTCTCTCTTGGGTCGTTATTTTCCCACTAATTATTAATAATTGATTAAACATAACATTTATTTAGTTCTTACTCTGAAACAGACACTGAGCAAGTCAGACAAGGCCCCTACTCCCATGGAGCTTGCATTGTAGGGAAGAAGTTACAATGATCATGTATATGAATGGGTAGACAGGAATTTAAGTTTGTAGTAAGTGTCATGAAGGAAGTAAGCAGGGTGTGTGAGAGTGAGTGACAGGGAGGCCGCTTTCAGAATGAGTCATGGAAGTGGAGAGTTGGAAGACAAGGAGCCGCCAGCAAGGTGACTATAGTTGGAGGGAGGTGGGAGAAGTGGAAGGGTCAGGTTATGCTGTACCTGCAGGTTGTCTCTGATGCAGGGAACTTGGCTTGGATTTAACTGCAGGTAAATTAAAGCTGTTGGAACATGTTAGGAAGCATGTGTTGCAACAAAATACTATTCAGCCATAAAAAAGAATGAAACCATGTCTTTTGCAGCAACATGACTGGAACTGGAGGCCGTTATCTTAAGTGAAACAAGTAAGACACAGAAAAACAAATATGGTATGTTCTTGCTTATAAATAATGTGTACACATGGACATTGAGTATAGAATGATAGGCAGTGGACACTTAGAAGGGCAAGGGAGTGGAAGGGAGGTGGATGACAAGAGATTACTTAATAAATACGATGTATGCTTTTTGGATTATGGATACCTCAAAATGCTGACTTCACCACCAAGCAATCTATACATGCAACAAATTACACTTGTACCCCATCAGTTTATACAAATTAAACAATGTGTAAAAAAGAAGGGATGTGATGATCTGATGCATAGTTTTAATGGTCCACTCTAGTTGATAAGTGGAGAATGACCAGAGACAGGCAAGAATGGCAATGGGAAAGCCATGAGGAGTCTGGTGCATTTGTGTCTAAGATAAGAGAAAGTTGAGGTGGTTGGTTATTCTGGGGGAGTGGTAAGGGATGGTCACTACAGAGTGTAGTGGCAGAAAGGCAAGACAGAAAGTGTTACAAGAAGTAGAAAGTGGTTCTACAATGTCAAATGATGCTGGCAGGGCATAGACTGGTTAAGACAGAGCAGTGAACATCACACTTGGCCAGTGAAGATTGCTGGTGGCTTGCCAACCTGAGGAGAGGGCTGTCTTCATTTTCTTTCATTTATTTATTTATTTATTTATTTGAGTTGGAGTCTTACTCTGTTGCCCAGACTGGAGTACAGTGACACACTCCCGGCCACCGCAGTCTCGACCTGCTGCGCTCCAGCAATCCTTCCGCCTCAGCCTTCCAAGTAGCTGGAACTACAGGCACACGCTACCACGGCCGGCTAATTTTTTTTTTTATTTATTGTAGAGATGAGGTCTCACCAAGTTGCCCAGGCGGGTCTCGAACCTGCGGGCTCAGGCAATTCACTCACCTCAGCCTCCCAAGGCGCGGAATTACAGGCTGAGCCACCAAGCCTGGCTTAATTTAACTTTTATGTTTGTTAAAGTTATATATGTATAGAGTGCAAATATTAAAATAACGACATGGCTGATTATAAAACAATATAGCAGGCCAGGTGTGGTGCCTTGTGCCTGTAATGTAAAAAATTTTGGGAAGCAGAGGCAGGAGGATTGCTTGAGTCCAGAAGTTTGAGACCAGCCTGGGCAATGTAGTGAGACTTTGTTTCTACAAAAAACAAAAAAAGTTGCCAGGCATGGTGGCATGTGCTTGTAGTCCCAGCTGCTCAGGAGGCTGAGGTGGAAGGATCACCTGAGCCCAGAAAGTTGAGGCTGTGGTGAAATGTGATCTGCTACTGCACTCTATCCTGGGCAACAGAGTGAGACTCCAACTCAAACCAAAGCAAAATCAAAACAAAAACAAAAACCACGTTATAGAGGTTCTCTTTCCCGCTCTCCAAAAGCATTAACTTGCAACTTTCATCTGATTCTTTTGACATTTACTTCCATATTTGCAAAAATTTGTAACTATGTAAAATTTTAACATATTTTTTGATTTAAAAAACTTGGATTACAAGGATTTTGTTCTCTTTTACTCATTTACCCTCCAGATTGCAATTTATCTTCTTTCTTCTAATATAGTTAAATTCTAGTTTTGGTTGGCTCATTTTTCAGTGTTTATTGTAACTATGCATGCTGAGTCATGCAGTTCACAACCAGTACTTTCCTTTCTGTTACCCCTTTGTTTTCCATGGAGTTAATAATTGCTTTCTAGTTCTGTTTGCTTAGTTTTCTATATACTTGTTACTAACTCAGTGCCAACTCTTACAGTTGGGAAGATCTCTCAATATGCTCGATTTCATTTTATCAAAGAAATCTCTTCTGGCTCTTCTGAGCTGCTCTAAACTGCACTGGTTACCTTCACACCAGTGACATATCTGCCACCCTGAGATCTGCCTTCATCCATTATCCTGGATAATTCCTTCACCTCTCTCCCTAAAGGGCTAAAAAGTCTTTATTCTGTCTTCTCATTTAACTGATAGTTTGGCTGAGTATAAAATTGCAGATTTTAAAACTTTTACTTCAGAAATGTTGAGGCTTTGCTCTATTAATTCTAGCTTATTACATAAATTTTTTTTTCTCTTTCTCACAAAGTTTGTAGAATATTTTCACTGTCTCTAGTGTTCTGAAATATCACAATAATGTGTTTTGTTGTGATTCTATTTTGGTTCCTTTTCTGGGACTTGGAGAGCCACTTTTAATCTAGCAACTCATGTGTTTTAGTTGTGGGAGTTTTAAAAAAATTATTTTGCTGATGATTTCTATGTTTTCTTTTTGTGGAACTCCTAGGCAATTATCTTATTTTCTTATTTTTTCTTTTCTATTTTCTATCTCTTTTTCTCTTTGCTTTTCTCTCTGAAAAATCTTTCCCACCTGATCTTCTATTGCAAGTTATCTTATTTTAATTTCCAAGAATTATTTGAGTTTCTTCTTTCAAAGATTTTAAAACATGAAAACATTGTCTTTCATTATCTCTCTAAGGATATTAATAATGTTTTGGGGAGATGTTTTCTCCTCTTCATCTGCTTTTCCAGTTTGCTTTGATATCTCTGGCTTTCAGATTACCAAATTTTATTGCCTCTAAGACCCTTTGAAGCTAATGTTTTCTTGATCTTTTTTTTGTTTTGTTTTTTTGTCAGAGTCTCAATGTTGCCCAGGCTGGAGTGCAGTGGCATACTCACACCTGCTGTGCTCAGGTGACCTTTCTGCCTCAGTCTTCCAAGTAGCTGGAACCACAGGCGCATGCCACCAGGTCTGGCTAATTTTTATTTATTTATTGTAGAGACAAGTTCTCACCAAATTTCCCAGGCTGGTCTCAAACCCCTGGGCTCAGGCAATTCTCTCCCCTCTGCCTTCCAAAGTGCTGGAATTACAAGTGTGTGCCACCAGGCCCGGCATGATTTCTTGATCTTACAAAAAAGTATCCATGGGATTATTTTGCACAGCTATATCATGGTTGCCTTCTGGCTGACCATTATTTTACAATACCATTGATACGTTAAGGTGTATTTGGATTTCATAGATGTTCATTCAGACATCTTAGAAGCAATGAAATAGATAAATTCTTCTATTCAACATAGTACTGGAACTCCTGGCCAGAGCAATCAGGCAAGATAAATAAATAAAAGGCAGCCAAACAGGAAAAGAAAAAGTCAAATTATCTCTCTTTGCAGGTAATATGATTCTATATAAAAGAATAAAGCTAAAGGCATTACCTTGCCTGATTTCAAAGTTTACTACAAAGCTACAGTAACCAAAACAGAATGGTATTGGTACAAAAATCGACAGATAGATCAATGGAACAGAATAGAACCTCAAAATAAAGCTGCTCACTTACAACCGACTGATCATAGACAGAGTTGACAAAAATACACAAGAAGGAAAGAGCTCCATATTCAATACATGGTGCTGGGGAACTGACTAACCATATGTCGAAGAATGAAACTGGACCCCTACTTCTTATCATATGCAAACGCCAGATGGATTGAAGACTTAAATGTAAGACCTCAAACTGTAAAAAATCCTAAAAGAAAACCTAGAGGAAACTTTTCTGAACATTGGCCTAGGCAAATAATTTGTCATTAAGTTGCCAAAAGCAAATGCAGCAAAAACAAAAATTGACAACTGGGTCCTAATTAAGCTAAAAAACTTCTGCACAGCAAAAGAAACTATCATCATAGTAAATAACAACCTATAGAATAAGAGAACATATTTGCAAATTACTCATTTGACAAAGGACCAATATCCAGAATCTACAAGAAAATTAAACACATTGACAAGAAAAAAACAAATAACCCAACCATTCCTATTCAACATTATGCTGAATCTTAGCAAGAGAAATAAAAGGCACTTGTACCAGCAAGGAGGAAGTCAAACTATCTCTGTTTACTGCTGACATGATTGTACATAGAAAACCCTAGATACTACTCCAAAAGGCTTCTACACCTGATAGATGAGTTCAGTAAAGTCTCAGGATATAAAAGCAATGTAAAAAATCAGCATTTCTATACACCAATAATACTCAAGTTGGGAACCAAATCAAGAACTCAATCCCATTTATAATAGCCACACACACACACACAAATAAATATCTAGAAATACACTTGACCAAGGAGATGAAAGATCTCTACAAGAAAAAATACAAAACACTGATGAAAGAAATTTTAGACAACAGAAACAAATGGAACAACATGCAATGCTTATGGATCAGAAGAATCAATATTGTTAACATTTGCATGCTGCCCAAAGCCATCTATGGACTCAACACAATCCCTATAAAAATAATATTTTTTCACAGAACTAGAAATAAGAATCCTAAAGTTATATGAGACCAAAAAAGAGCCTGAATAGCCAAAGCATTCCTAAGTATAGAACAAATGGGGAAGCATCACATTGCTTGACTTCAAATTACTTCAAGGCTATAGTAACTAAAATAGCATGGTACTGGTGCAAGAATAGACAGATAGGTCAATGGAACTGAATGGAGACCCATAAATAAAGCCACATACCTACAACTGATCCTTAACAAAGCTGACCAAAATAAACAATGGAAAAAGGACATCTTTTTCCAGAGTTCCCCAGGGTACCAGTCTGTGGCCTGTTAGGAACTGGGCTGTGCAGCAGGAGAATGGCAAGTGAGTGAGTGAATCTTCATCTGTATTTACAGCCACTCCCCATCACTTGCATTACTGTCTGAGCTCCACCTCCTGTCAGATCAGTGGCATTAGATTCCCATAGGAGCACAAGCCCTATTGTGAACTGCACATGCGAGGGATCTAGGTTGTGTGCTCCTTATGAGAATCTAATGCCCAGTGATCTGAGGTGGTGATGCTATATGTTTTATTATATAGTACAATGCAATAATAATAGAAATAAAGTGCTTGGTAAATGTAATACACTTGAATCATGCCAAAACTATTCTTCCCACCCAGGTCCATGGAAAAATTATCTTCCATGAAACTGATCCCTGATGCCAAAAAGCTTGGGAACTGCTGTCCAGTGCAATAAATGATGCTGGGAAAACTGACTAGCCATATGCAGAAGAATGAAACTGGATTCCTACTTCTCACCATATAAAAAAATAATTCAAGATGGATTAAAGATGTAAATGTATGACATGAAACTATAAAAATCCTAGCAGAAAACCTAGGAAAAACTCTTCTGGACATTGGCCTAAACAAGGACTTTACAATGAGCCAGGCACAGTGGCTCACACCTGTAATCCCAGCAATTTGGGAGGCTGTGGCCAGAAGACTGTCTGAGCCCATGAGTTTGAGACCACCCTGAGCAACGTGGCAAGACATCATCTCTATGATAAATCAAAAAAAATTGATGGTGCATGCCTGTGTTGGTGGTGCATGCCTGTAGTTCCAGTTACTTGGAAGACTGAGCCCATCTGGTTGAGGCTGTGATGGATGTGAGTGTGCCACTGCACTTCAGCCTGGGTGACAGAGTGAGACTCCAACTCACAACCAAAACAAAACAACAAAGACCCCAAAAGCAAATGTGACAAAGCTAACAATAGACAAATGAGACTTACTTGAATTAAACAGCTTTTGCACAGCAAATAAATAATCAAAGAATGAACACAACACCTAGAGAATGGGAGAAAATATTTGCACATTGTGCCTCAGTCAAAGGACTGACATTTAGAATCTATAAGGAACTCAAACAACATGAAAAAACAACCCCATCAATAGACTCTTCACAAAAGAAAACATACAAGCAACCAACAAACATATGAAAGAAATGCTCGACATCATTAATCATCAGAGAAATGCAAATTAAAGACACAATGAGATATTAACTTATGCCAGTCTGAGTGGCCATCACTAAAAAGTCAAAGAATAACAGATGTTGGTGTGGATGTGAAGAAAAGGGAATGCTCATCCACTATTGGTGGACTTGTAAAGTATTTCAACCTCTTTGGAAAACAGTATGGAGATTTCTTAAGAACTATAGATAGAATTACCATTTGATCCAGCAATCCCACTACTGGTATCACCCTAAGGAAAAAAATCATTATATAAAAATGATACTTGTTATGTTCACTACAGCACCATTTACAATAGCAAAATTATTAAGCCAACCTAAGTGCCCATCAATAATGTACTGGATCAAGAAAATATGGTACATATACACCATGGATTACTACATAGGCATAAAAAATAATGAAATCTTGTCCCTTGCAGCAACATGGATGGAGCTTGGGAACATCATCCTAAGTGAACTACCTCAGAAACAGAACCAAACACCACATGTTCTCACTTATATGTGAGAACTAAATGGTCACAAAATTGGAAATAATAGACACTGGGAACACTAAAAGGTAGGAGGCAGGGAGGCAGGTTAGGCTTCAGAAGTTACCTGTTGAATACAGTGTTCACTATCTGGGGAATGGGCCACCTGAAACCCAATCCTCAACCGTATGCAATACATCCATGTAACAAACATGCACTTGTATCTCCTGAATCTAAAATAAAAACAACAACAAATAACCACATTAAAAAATAAGCAAAGGACATGAGCAGACACTTTTCAAAAGAAGACATACAAGTAGCCAACAAACATAAGAAAAAATACTCAACATCACTGATTGTCAGAGAAAGCAAATCAAAACCTAAATGAGATACTATCTCACACCAGTCTGAATTATTAAGAAGTCAAAAATACAACAGATGTTGGTGAGGTTGCAGAGAAAAGGGAATTGCACTGTTAGTCAGAAATAAGCTCATTCAGTCCCTGTGGAAAGCAGTTTGGAGATTTCTCAAAGAAACTAAAATTATACCACATGTTCTCACCCATAAGCGGACCTTGAACAATTATCATAATACTATAAGAAAGGGATTGGCAGTAGTGGGAAACTGCTGGGGCGGGGGGGGGCACATCTCATCAACAAGGGTACCTGCTAATGAACATTTGGATGCCTAACCCTGAATTGTACCCTATATCGTCATTTATTTATTTATTTTAGAATGGCTTTAAAAAATTTTTTAATTTTGAAGATGTGGGGTACAATTCAGGGTTAGGTATACAAATGTTCATTAGCAGGTACCCTTGTTGATGAGGTGTGCCTCCCCCTCCCATCTTTAAAATTAAAAATTAAAAAAAAAAGAAACTGAAAAGAGATTTACCATTTGATCCAACCATTCCACTATTAGGTATATACCCAAAGGAGCATAGATGATTCTATAAAAAAGACAACTGCACTTGTACGTTTCTCATGGCACTATTCACAATAGCAACAACATGGAACCGACCAAGGTGCCCATCAATGGTGAATCGAATAAAGAGAATATGGCACACGTACACCATGAAGTACTACTCAGCCATAAAAAGAATGAAATCATGTCTTTTACAGCAACATGGATGAAGCTGGAGACCATTATTCTAAGCAAATTAATGCAGAAGCAAAAAAACAAAGATATGTTCTCACTTATAAGTGGGAGCTAAATACTGGGTACACACAGTCATGGCGATGGGAGTAACAGACACTGGGAACTCTTAAAGGAGGGAGGGGAGAAGAAGAGGGACAAGGATTGGGCAAAAAAGAAATAGATAAATGTTTTCTTCCATTATCTGGGGATCCTGTCACTCCACATAGAGTTTAAGAGTGATGCACCAAAAATGCGTGTGAAGCGCTTTCTGTTTGGTGGTAGTAGTAGTGGGTGTGTGGAAGGCTTTACTGACAGTGGAGTTAACTGTAAGATGATTCAGCTTAGCCATTTTGTTAAGAAAGCCTCTGATGACTATTTTCCCTTGGGCTTGTTGGATTTCCAAGGATAGGGTTTTAAAATCTAGGATTATGTAAGCCTGGCCTACTTAGCTCTCTTCCATGTCATACAGCTGCCCTTGTGTCTGCCTGGTGTTTCCTAGCTCAGAGACGATTGATTTTACTTCTCCATGGGAAAACCCGTCCAGGTTTCTGTCCTTTGTGTTCCTGGGAAGGAAAGCCTGTGGGGTTAATTGCTTCTCAAACAGACTTTCAGTCACACCTTTTGCTTTCAGCCCCATCTTTTTCTCCACTTCAAAAGGAACATAGTTCTACCAACTCCCGAGTCTCCTAAAGATCTGTGATGTAAATCAGGTTGCATCTTGGCTTTTCCTACTGTTGATTCAGGTTTGCTTAAGTTGGTTACTTCTTCACTTTCCAACTTCCAAAATATTTTTGCCCCATTCTCGGTGTTCTGGTGTGTCTATGACTTAAAAGTCACTTTACTGTTACTTTTTAGTTTGGTTTTGGGAGGAAATGAGGGTAAATGTCAATGTTTGATCAGTCATTTTTACTTGAAAGACCCTATTTATTTGTTTGTTTTTTGTTATAACTTTATTTTATTGTACAGATACTGGCTACAAGTTAGTATTAGGTAGTTTATTTATTTTTAATCTTTAATGAAGAGATATAAGTTCAATTTAGAACATTTAGGAAGCAATTAAGGGTACAAAGGAAAATAGCCTCATCACCAGAGATCACCACAGTTAACATCTTTGCATATAATGTTCCTTTGTGATAAATTCTGGTTTTGGAAGTGGTGAGTAAACTAGCATGCACATTTTAGAGGCCTTTGACATATATTGTCAAGTGGACCCACAGAAGAGCTGTTTCCATATACAGTCTATCAGCAGTGGAGAACACACATATTTTGAAATATTATCATTAACAATGGTTAGTATCCTTTTAGGGCTTTTTCCAATCATGTAGACAAAAAAGTGTCTTCTTTCAATTCTCACTTCTTAAATCTTAGTGACTTTAAGTCTTATTGTACATATAGTCTTATAATTGTGATATTTATTATCAATTTGTATTTCTTCTTTTACGAATTACCTTTTTCATTTTCTTTGCTTGTTTTTAATTAGTGCTTTTATCTTCATAAGAGTTTAGTTCATAAGAGCTCTCTACATTAAGGCTATTGATTCAATTCTTCAAAAATATCTTCACATCAGCCTTTCGAATTTTTTAAGGTTCTTTAAAATTGTGTGTTGTCAAGCAATTGATCCTTCTTTTTATATCTCTGTCTTTGTTATCATGTTCTTATTCCAAGACTACATTTACCTGTGTGGCCTTCTAATTCTTATAGGGTGCCATATGGCACAAAATAAGGCTTTACCTTTTGTTTTTTCCTTATGCTATTTACCTGTTAACTTGGCAATCTTTATTTAAAATTTATTTTCCACATTGATTTGAAGTGCTGCTTTACCTGGATCTGTTTGAGAGCAAAGACCAGGATCCTTTCAGAACTCCATGCTTCTCCTTAAGAATAGCTGGGTTCATCTTGCTTTCTGAGTGGTGTCAGGGAACTGAATTATTCTTGCTGTTGCTAAGATTTGCAGCCACATATGCTTTTATTTATTAATTTTACCAACATATATGGATCCTCTACAGTGCCTGTGTTTGTGCTGAACACTGAGATACAAAAGAAAATAAGGCAAGTCCTCTGTGTTAGTCACTGTAGCTAGCCAAAGACAAACTTGTCTAGGGGTGATCCCACTGTCCTAGGAAGGGTCTATTTGAGGCGGGATTACAGAGAGATCTGGAGGACGCTGTATAAAATGTCAGTAGTGGGAGTTTTTGAGGGCGTGGTCTTAGTTGAATTTTTATCTCTTTTTTATTCCTTTCTGTTTTGCTTATACTTTCTGCAAGCATATGCAGTATTTTTTAAAAAGAAATAATTAGTATCATTATTTGTTAACAGACCTCAGTTTCACAGAGTTGGCTTCATTGTAATCCTTGGTTCACAACATTCTCTGAGTTCCCACATCACCTTCAGGAAAAGAAAACAAAGTGAAGAAATCTATAGAGGTTAGTGCAGACCCAAGCGAGACAAGAGTCCAAGAGAATGTGTCAAGACAGTGTTCCTTAGGTAGATGCATCAGAGAGACAGCTCAGGCAGGGGCTGGTGTGAGGGCTCAAGGTACACCAGCCTGAAACAATGTGGCCTTTGGGGAATTGTGATTATTTCACCTTGTCAGAACCTGACGTCATAAACAGGAGTGACTGTGTGTTATCTGGTGTACACTCAGGACATTCAGAATGAGTAATTTTAAGGCTGTGAGAATTTGCACATCCAAGAATCTCATACACACAATTAAACAAGTCTTTTGGGGTATTTTCTCACAAATGGAGGATTAGGTATTCTTCCTATTAAAAAGTGTAACTTTATATTAGTACCACAAAAATGAAGACTCTCTAAGCCAAGAATCCCCAAGTGAAAGAAACAGTATAAATAAATGCACCCATACACAAATTATTATTTTTTTTACATTTAAAAATTTTTTTCTTTGAGTTGGAATCTCACTCTGTCGCCCAGACTGGAGTGCAGTGGCCGCTCCTGGCCACTGCAACCTCGACCTGCTGGGCTCCAGTGATCCTTCCGCTTCAGCCTTCCAGTAGCTGGAACCACAGGCGTGCGCTACCACGCTCGGCTAATTTTTTGATTTATTGTAGAGATGAGGTCTCGCTGCCCAGGCGGGTCTCGAATCCGCAGGCTCAGGCAATCCACTCACCTCAGCCTCCCAAAGGCGTGGGATTATAGGCTGAGCCACCGAGCCCGGCCAACAAATTATTAACACAATGAGAACTTAAACAAAGATCGTTTTTCTGTCCATCATTATCAATTTCTTCTTTTTTGTTTTTGTTTTTTTGAGTCGTAAACTCACTCTGTCACCCAGACTGGAGTGCAGGGGCTGCTCCCGGCCACCGCAGCCTCGACCCACTGGGCTCCGGCGATCCTTCTGCCTCAGCCTTCCAAGTAGCTGGAACTACAGGCGCGCGCTACCACGCCCAGCTAATTTTTGATTTATTGTAGAGATGAGGTTTCTTCCAGTTGCCCAGGCGGGTCTCGAACCCATGGGCTCAGGCAATCCACTCACCTCGGCCTCCCAAAGCGCTGGGATTACAGACTGATCCCCTGAGCCTGGCCTCTTCTTTTCTACTACATCCTCCCTACAGGCATGCTTACATGTCCTTGGCTCTTCTTTGATCTCCATGTTTGTCCAGGCACCACTTCACCTCTCTGCTCTCCCTCCCAGAAAAACAGTGCTGTGTTTTTTGTTTGTGTTTCCACCTTTCCTTCTCTCCTGAGTCCTCTTCAGCACAGGCTTTCGGGTCCCTGTACTGCTGTCAATGAAGATGTCACCCTGCCAGCTCCCACGGTCCATCTGCTAGCCTCCTTTCATTGTGTTTTCCAGCAACTGTGGGAACAGTTAACTACTCCCTCCTTTTGGAAACATTCTTTCGTGCTTCCATTCCATTCTGTGCCATGCCACACCATTCTTCTGGTTTTCCTGCTACCTCACTAGCAGCCCTGGCTTGGTATCTCTCACCTATATCTGACCTCTAACTGTTGGAATATTCTGAAAATCAGCTCAGGATGTCCTTCCCTTTTCCCTATTTCCTCCCTTCACAATCCTATCTGCACTCTCAGCCTTCACAACCAACTTTATGCTAAAAGACTATGATAGCCTGGTTCCCCTGGATCACTAGATTCCTGGATCCACCTGTCTGCTTGACATCTCTGCTTAGAGGCGTATCAAGCATCTCAGTCTTGTGTGGCTAAAACAGAACTCTTGTTTCTCCACTCCTCATGGTGACTTGTCCCTGACTGTCTCAGTCAATGGCACCATCATCTCCTCACTTTCTGGAGCTTCAAGCACAGGTGTCATCTTGACTCGTTTCTTTCTTTTGCCCCTTACGTTTATCCGTCAAGTCCTGGTAGACTTCCTTTGACAGTGTCTCCAAATCTGACCACTTCTCTGCATCTGCACTGCTCAAGTCCTGCTCCAAGCCTTTGCCTTCTCTGGGCGGGGCTACTCCCTTAACCAGCCCACTGCTTGCTTCTCCCCTTAGCCAGACCCAATCATTTCTCTGAAAAGTGGCTAGCAATTCTTCTGAAATGTTCATCTCAATCTGAAGGCTGCGATTGCCATTAGAGTGAACCCAAACTCCTGCAGCTCTACAAAACTCACCCTGCGGGTTGCCTCCCTCACTGCCATGTCTCATGGGTGTCTCCTCTTCGTTTTCTGCTTCTCAAACACAACAGATTTGCACCCACCCTTGGCCCTTGGTGCTTACTGTTCCTTTGCCCAAGATGCGTTTCCCCGGACCTTTGCATGGTCCTCATCGTTCAGGCCTCCACTGAATTGCTCCCTTCTTGAAAAGGCCTCCCTAGAATCACTTAGATCTTCTGTCACAGTTTAAAAAAATGTTCAGAATAGAATTGATTCCTATCTGATATTTCTGTTTCTCTTTATGTTTGTCTTCTTGACCAGAATCAAAGCTCTGAAAGAGGGCAAACTTCTCTGACTTGTTTATAACTCTCTTAGAGCAGTGCCTGGGACTCAGTAAATGTGCCTCCAATGAGAATACGTTATCTTGTCGTACCTTTGTGATAGTCCTGTGATGGAGATATTCTTGTCCTCAGTTTGTAGGTGGGAAAACAACATCAAAGAGCATAATTACCTCGTCCAAGGTCAAACAGTTATGAAGAGTATAAGTTTTGAGACCTAATCCTAGACTTTTTGATTTCAGTCCCCCAAATTCTGCCTTCAGAGTCGATTCCTCTGGAATCAAGAACTTATTTTATAAAAATGAGGAGGAACTCCTAAAATATCCATAAGCAGCTGAGTTAACTTTTTATACCTGAGGAAGTAAACACATGCTGGAAACCAAGGTTACTACTAAAGGTGTTGAAAACTATTTTTATAAGCAGAGCTGATCAGGTTAAACAGTTATTTCTTCTTTTTTTAACCTTATAATTAATACAGTATTAGAGCTCATAACTTGAGTACAGATCCTAGACTTTCGTGTTCAGGACTCTAGGAGGAAGGCCTGACAGTCTTGTCCCCTTTAGACCTAGCATATTGCCCCAAATCTCAACCTCTTGGGTGGCACCCCTTAACTTGAGCTCGATGTCACTTGTGTGAGTGAATTTCTGTGCCTTTTGCCCTCACTCATTAGAACTCAAGCTCTTCAGGGAACTCATCCTCAGTATATCACAAGACTTTTGAAGCTTGTGGCCCACACATAGTTACTGAGGTTCTGCAGTGATGCTGCTATCTCCCCTGCCGAGGGATGTCTTCTGACCTCTCAGCCCCACCTGGAATGTAGCCCAGGAGAGGGCAGCTTTTCTGATGGAGAAGGTGTTGGTGTTGGGACCACATTCCTCAAGTTCTGGCTGCTCAGTTCAAAGACATCTGCTCCATCAGTGCTCTAAATATGTTCCCTGACCTCAGGTTCAGTTCGGAGAATGGCAGGTGGGGTGCAGGGAGGCAGAAAGATCCATTCTGCTGAGAAGGCCAAGGGCAAAAAACTTTTGTTTCTGTACTGTGATTCTCTGGAAGGTCAGCACTTGTCTGAGTATCAGCCACCAACTGGAAAAAGATACTTTTTGAGACAATTGGGGAATGTCTAAGATTCACTGTATATTTGATATTAGTTTTGTTGGATGTGACAGTGGTGTTATGGCTATATTTGAAAGCCCTGTCTGTTACAGGTATATTCTAACATATTTGCAGGTGAAATGGTATGATGGCTAAGATTTGCTCCAGAAGAAATTGTGTGTGTATCGCTGTGGAGAGGGGGGACAATAAAATAAGTAAGGCAAAAAGCTGATGATGGCTGTGGAGACTGAATGCTGGAGGCAGGGGATTCTTCTCCTACTTAATAAGCTTAATGTTTCCACAATAAAATGGCTTTTAAAAGCCATCATTATTATTTCTGTCTGGTTTCAGGTTATAACTACTTAGTTGCCCTGTAGAACTTAGTGCTGCAGTGGATCATAAGGGTTTCCATGGAGGGAATGCCAACCAGGATCCTAAAGGCTGTGAACTCTTCTGCACAGTGCTCATAATTACATTCTTTAAAATAATTTATTTTAATGATCACAAGTTTTCCATGATAGAATGTATGGGTTATGCTGATTGAACTGTCTAATGGAGTAAAGTTTCAACTCTTTGGTACAAACCTTTCTAAGGTATAGCTCCTTTTTTGGTCATCATAAATAGATCCTATTGACCCTAACTAAAACTTTGTTGGATGATTTGCTGAACTACCAAGGCTTGGGGGGAGGAGGGCCCACAACTGGGGACTGTACTATAGATCGGAGCTGCAGGGATCCAGAGAGGCATAAGCCTCGGAGGAACTCCAGTTGAGTGCTTAGTATGCAGCTGGTGCTTGATGAGCCCATCATGGCAGCTTTACCTGAAGTGGGTCTTGTTATGTTCTAACCTTGAGATTTTTTTTTCTACAAGAAAGAAGTTGTCAACTGCTTCAAGGCTAGGCAGGATAGGTAGATAGGTAGGTAGGTAGGTAGGTAGGAAGATAGATAGATAGATAGATAGATAGATAGATAGATAGATAGATAGATAGATAGTTAGATAGTCCTTGCTCTGGGAAGAACTGCTTTTGGGCTCTCCCATACAAGGATGGTGTAGGTAGGCTGCATTGTGCTGGGGGATTTGTGTGGCTTAAGAAATTTCCTTTCTGGAGTGGGGAATTCTATGCAGGAAAAAGAGAATGGTTTTTCAGGCCTGAAAGGTAAGCCTAGCTCCTCCTCAGCCTCAGGAGCTTCTGGGCACCTGAGAGGGAGGCAACTTATAGGGTTGTCAGTCTTGATGCCCTTGACATTTGGGGCCAGATTGCTCTTTGCAGTGGGGGCTGTCCTTTGCATTGTATAATGTTCAGCAGCATCCCTGGCCTGTACCCACTAGATGACAGGAGCTACCCCTGCCTAGTGGTGACAACCAAGAATATCTTCAGCAGTTGCCAAATGTCCTTTGGGGAGCAGAATCACCCCTGGTTGAGGCCCACTGTGTTATTGTGAAAGGCCCACCTCCAGAACCTGTTATCTTCTGAGCTCAGGCCTGCCAAGCCTTGAAATGATCATGAAGCAGAGGATTGTCTCTCTAAGAGTCCCAGGACCTCTCCAAAGGGTTTGGCCTGAGGCTTGAAGGTAGGAGAGGCAGAGGCCTCAGCCTTCACATCAGCACTCTACTAGACTCTCAACCACATGTCACTCTCAACTAACCAGCTTCAAACTGCTGGGCCATGTCCAGGAGTCCTACATGTTCCCTGCTGTTGCTCACGCCTCAATGCTGTGTCTATCACCTTGTGGTGATGGAACTTTGACTCCGTCTGCCAAGGTGAGGAGCCAACAGTGCCCTGAGCCAAGGGAGCCAGGCTGGACTCTCTTTGACTCCACTTGTCCACAGAGAAGCAGCTAGTGCCCTAAGCCAGGTGAGCCAGGGTGGACTCTCCTTGCACAACCCGCAGCATGTTTTAGCACTGGAGAATTCCTGGGTAGAACCTTGAGATCTTGGAGGGAGTGTCTGGGCATATGACCTTACCTGTATTCACTTGAAGACTTAAGTTGTGCCTGATGGGGACAGACAGGAGTCCGTCATTGGCACCCAGAACTAGGTGGAACAAACACTTACTCATTTCATCAACCAACTCATTATCAGTTTGTATGAGCCCTAGGAGATTTATTAGAAGTTGGGTTTGTACTTTTAAAAGCCAGAAAGGGTTAAAAAACAACAACAACAAATACACAGCTTCCTTGGCTGTGATCTGACTGCTTTTAAGGTAAAAGATACTGGAAACGTTGATGAATGAAGGATTAGTTGGGCTTGGTACCTAGCAGATTTACTCTGCTTCTCTGGTGGCATGGCTGAGAATTCCAAACAAGTTGTTCCCTGGTTCCAGCTGGAGATGGCTGGAGTCTGGAGACAGCGCTTCTCCACCCTGGCTGTGGAGACAACCCACCTAGCTGAGTGTGTCAGGGCTGTGGTCACCACCTTGCACACTGCACAGTCCCAGGGAGTGCAGCGAGTGGGCACAGCTTTCATTTCTATCCTCTCCCTTCCCACACACCTGCTTGGCTGACGTCATTTTCTGTGCAAATGCTGCTCCTTGTGCAATTTTGTATGATATGTGTGATATCGCTGACTGCCTGAGGGTTACGTGGTTTCGGGGCTGCTGGATCAGACTATGAAGGCTTAATTAAGCAACACAGAGAAGGTCAAGTGGAAGTCAAGGATTCAGATTGTCATTGCCCCATGAAGCCAGGAAATAGGATCAAAAGGACTGGCCCGCATCGGGAGTGTCAGGTAATATGGTGGTTTTAAGACTTTCCCATAAATTCTTTGGCACTTCTCCATCAAAAGGCGGGCTCTAATCCCATTCCTTTGAATATGGGCCAGTGCTAGTGCCTCCCTTTGAATGACAGAAGATGGCAGAAGTGATGCTGACTGACTTCTAAAAGCCAGGTCACACAATGTGACGTGGCTTCCACCTGGCTTTCTTTTTTTTTCTCTGTCCCTTTCTCTCCCCCATCTGTCTCTCTCTGCTTGCTTACCCCTGCTTCTGGCTGCCATGGACAGGCGCACGTGGGTGTTTCAGGCATGGTCTGGCTAAGCCTGCACTGATAGCCAGTGTCTACCACCTGACAGGTGAGTGAATCCGTCTGCAGGCATTTTCAGTACCAGCCTTCCAGCTGCTCTGGCTGATGTCTAGTCGAGTCAGGATGAACTGTTCTGGCTGAGATCTGTCCAGAGTTCAGATTGGGGAGCAACATAAATGCCATAGTTGTTTTAAGCCATTTGGTGGTGGGGTAGTTTGTTATGTAGCAACAGATAACTGGAAGAAATAACAATAACATTAATAATAATTGAGCCCTTACTGTCTGGATCATCTCATTTGATCCTCACAGCAACTCTGCAGTGTGAGATATGTTGTTAAGCACACTTTAGAAATAAGACTCAGAAGACTTAGGGACTTGCTTAGGTCAGGTGGTTGGTGAGAAGTAGAGTCAAGATTCCAATCTAGGGCTGTGTCGTATGCAATACAGAATGACCAGCTGGTAGTATTGGTGGAGGGGTTCTTGCTGCAGTGTCATGGGGACTGCTGACTGAGAGGCCACAGCGAGTGTCCCCACAGTGACTGCTTTTAGCTGCCTAATAGCTGCCTTTTAAGCTTCAACAGCTCAGCTCCGCTTGGTAGTTCCTGCCTTGCCTGGACATGCTGGCTGGTCTCTGATCTGGTCTCCCTCAGGCTGCAGAGCAGTGCTTCTCAAATCGTGACCCTTACCATCTGCATCAGTCACCTGGGCAGTTGGTCAAAAATACAGATTCTGGGATCCCTCACGAGGCTCACTAAAAGAGCATCTCTGGAGGTGGCACCTGGGAACAAGCATTTGTTACAAATCCCCCAGGTGATTCTCATGAGACCTATGGCTTAGGGACTAATGCAAACCCCAAGGGAATCCAGAGGGGAAGGTGACTGCCTCAGATTCTCCTCCAGTCCCCTGTAGGTCGCTCTCAAAGAGGTGACCACAGAGACCAAAGACTGTAATCAATTCCCTACATGTGAATGAAAGACTGTAGCCAGTGCCCTACATGTGAATGAATACCAGATTTTGCTTTCTTATATGGATAGAAACAAAAGCATTTTCTAGAGCTCAATTTTCTGATGTGCTGGTGGTTATGCAAAGTCATTCCCATGGGATTTCATATGATAAGCGCATCCAAAGTACTGGGATTTTTTTTTCCCCTTGATTCTGATCCCTTTGTCAACTCATGCCTGACATTACATGGCCTTGAAGGCAAGGGAAAATTCACCCACCTTGTCCCACAGAATTTGTGCAGGACAGCTGTGCAGCTGTGAATCAAGATGACAGCTCTCCATAGGCATGGGATTTTTAAATGAAAAGCCTTTAATGACCTAAGACTCTCCTTATGACTTTCAGAGGAGGACACCTGGATGACCTAGCCTGATGCAATTCCTTTGGTCCTGATAGCATGCGAAGACACCACATGCTTCATCTTGGCTCTGCAGCATTCTTTTATCATGGTGTGTCCATAGCATCCTCTTCCCTGTAATTTAAATCATTAGTGCAGAGGGATTCAGCATCTGCGACTGTGGGGACCGTGTTGGCAACTCGCCAGAACCTCCTCGATCACCCGCAGCTGGTACTGCAGACGTGGAAGGGTGTGAAAGTGGGAAGATGGCCTCCATCTGGAAGGCATCTACAGTCTGGTGGGAGAGATAATAATGGGTGTCTGTATAAAAGTAGACAATGCTAGGGGACTTCAGGGAGAAGCCATGCATCTGTTGTAAACAAAGGGTCATAGGATCTTCAAGGAATGAGTGCAGGAGTCGGTGAGTCCTCAGGGGAGGCCCTATGGAGGGCAGACCTTGGGTAGCTCAAGAAGGGTAGGTAGATTTCAGTCCCATGGGGTGGACTGAAGGGGCCGTTCTCTGGCTTGCAAAAGGTGGTCCTCATTCTTTGTGCCAACTCTGTGCTTACATCAGATGTCTCCTAGGTTTCTGTGCCCTATGGGCTTCTCTTTCCTCATGCTAGTCTGAGCCCTGCTGGAGTCACGGGTTTGTGTGGAGTTGGAGATATACTGGAATTTGAATTTTCCGTCCCAGGAGAGTGGATGATGCCTGTGGTCATGGGGCTTCATGTGCACTCCATAGGAGGAGGCCAGCTGGACCTCATTCCCTGAGATCCTTATAGCTGTTGAACTGGTTAGAGGCCACATTGCAGAGTCTTCTGACAAGGGTTGTGATTTCCAAACTATGACAATGAGTGACCTAAATGAAGCCATCTTTTGATTTTTGCCCTTTATAGATGGGAAACTTGCTGGATGTTTTTCTTTGGGAAGTTTTTGTATTCTGCTGTTGACCCCATGCTTAGGCCATGTATGGAGGAGATAGATGAGTATACCCTTTTCTTGAGAATACCATTGCAACCAAGGCACAGCCCAGGAGTGTGTGGGGGCTGGATGCATTTCAGAGAACCAATGAACACTTATTTAATTCCGTGACAGATCCATCTCTGTTCTGGCATCTATCCTGCATCCTTAGAGTGAATGCTAACGTTGAAGGCATGACCTACGTAGTGGGGTACTGAACCCTGCACTTCTTCTCACAACAGACTGATCATTAGTGACTTTCAGAACTGATGGAGCAAGGTGCAAAAGGAAATCCTCCACAATGGAAACTTTGGCTTCAAGAGTGAGTCTCATAGACCTTGAGTTCTGGGGAATGTCACATAGTTGCCTTGCATTGTCTCTTTTTGTGTGAACACCCCTGACCTCTCCAACCAGATTGCAAATGCCTTATGGATGAAAGCTGTCTTCCTTTCTTAGGATGCTAAGTCATTGACTGTGTTTGTGCTGGGGCCACATTCCCAGGGATTCTCCTTGCCAAGGAAAGTGTCCAGCGAGATACTAAGGCACATTGGTTTAGTAGAACTGGGCCTTCTTTGCCAGCTGACTCGGGCTCAGGGTTTTACCAAGGCTCCCTTAGACTGCACGGTGGTCTAGGATACTTCCACTCAACCCCTTTCCTCTCTATCCTTCCCTCAGAGTTGGACTTGCATTGCGGTTTGATAATCCCCAGACTTCCCTGACTCCCTTCTTATTCCCTTGACACAGGCATTTCTTCTCCTAAAATCCTTGTATGTTTAATTCCATCTTGTTGACTGCTCTTTGGAGGATCTGGACTAGCACAGCTTGCTATTTCATCTAGCAAAACTGAAAAGGACTTGAGAGGGTCCAGCCAGGCAGTGCTCGTGATGGAAGACCTCAAACAAGGATTTGAAGGTGACCCAAAGGAATGCATGGATAGCAACAGGCCTCCTGCCAGTCCCAGGCAAGATGGCCTTTATGTTGGCTGTTGGGTATGTCTGGTTTGTAAGATGCTTGGGGGACATTTGAGAAGGGCTCTGAGGATGTGGAGAAGCAGGAGCTCATCTAGGGCTGGTATGAAAGGCCAGATGCCTTTTATCTCTGTCCCTGACCCTGTAGTGCATTGTCAGAACAGAGCCCCTAATCAGGGGTTTAATTTCAGGGCACCAGCCCCTGTGGGTGAGAGCTCATTCCACCTCGTTGGCCAGCAGTGACAGAGCGGTCTACCTACTCACCTTTCCGACCTCTTAAGGCTGCTGTGATGAGACACATTGAAGCCCCTGGGAGGAGGTGAAATGCTGTAGAAAAGTAAAGCATGACTGAGTCACAGACGGGTCTCTCCTCCATCCTCCTTCCTGCCCTTCCTTTTCATTTCTCTCTCTTTCCTATTTCCTCTGCCCTGCTTTCTCTCACCTTTCCTTCTTGCATGTTTTTCATTGTGCAAACCTCAACATAGGACAAGACAGAAAATCTGCCCTCTGTTCTCCTTATTAAAATAGCATGAATGGGCTGCTGGTCAAAGGTTGACCCTCTGTGCTCCTCTCCCTGAAGTTTCTGGGGACATTTCTGTGCTGCAGAGGGTTACGGTAGGACTGGCTTTTTGTGGGCACTGGGAAGGTAAGGGTTTTCCACAATGAGGTCTGAAATATGCTGGCCTTTAGTTCTCACCATGTGTAGTGGAAAGTCATGTGAGTTGCAAGATATAAACAGTTCTGATGGTCTTGTGTTGCCTCAAGTGGATACAAGTGGTTTCTGTATTAAAAAAATATATAACTAGGAGATTTGGGCCAATTATTTACTATTGACAGAGAGGCGAAGTCCTTTTTGCTAATTTGAGACTACTAAAATACAATCTGGGTATTGAGTTTCGAATTCACTGCCAATAAAATATAGGTCTTGTACCCCTAAACTACTCATCACGTAACTTTGTTTTAGTCATCAAAGAGCATGATGGCGTAAGCTCCAGGGCTCCATAGATGGATAATGTGTCCTTTAGAACAGCGCACTTTAATGTAGCAACTCCACGCTAGAGCACAGGTACAGAAGCAAGAAGGGTAAGTGGAAGCCAGAGCAATGGTGTACCCACAGTCCCAGCTACTCGGGAGGCTGAGGTGGGAGAATTGCTTGAGCCCAGGAGGCTGAGGCTGCAGTGAACTATGATCACACCACTGCAATCCAGCCTGAGTTGTCAACAGACTGAGACCCGGTCTCCAAAAAAAAAAAGTCGGGGGTAAGTGAAGAGAGTGTTTTATGTACTTTGGCACATGTTGAAGTTACAAAATCTCTTTGCAGGAAGAGATTGGGGTGTGAGAAAATACTTAATAAAAAAGAAAGCTACCTTTTGGAGCAAGAAGAGGCAAAAACAAAACAAAACAAAACAAAAAACCGGGGAATTTAAGACATAATTCTACTAATATGGAATGCTTTTCATTTCCCCTCACATTTTCATCAATCACAGGATTTTTCCTTTTCTCTTTCCACTTTTTTTCCACCCTCAGAAGCTGTTGCCATCTACCATGTTGACTTATTTTAGTAACTCTACTGTCCTTAACAAAGTCCCTCATTCTTAAGGATCCCCATTAGTCATTGACTTAGAAATACATTTTTAGAGAAAAGGTAGGGAAAGTCAGATTGCTCACTGGCCATGTATCTGTGCTGTTTTTCTTCTCCTGACATGGTGGCGAGGAGTTCCCCAGCTGATTTAGAGTGTGGTGGTGTCATAGTCAAAGTATGTTTTCATTGCGAGAGAAACATTAGAAGTAGAGCAGAGCAGGGCTCGCTGCAGCCTTTGTGTGATTGGTGTGGTTGTCTGCATGGGCCCCTCAGGAAGGCGTAGTGTAGGCATGCTCCTAGTGGTGACCACAGAGTCCTTTCAAGGGAACCGACCCACCATACCGATTTAGGCAGGAAGCCCAGAAGTGCCTCAGGGATGCTGTGTGGCACCTTTCTGGAGGGTGGAGTCTGGAGTCTTGTGCCTTCGCTCTCACACAGGCTTACCACATCCTTGCTGTGTGACATCACGCAAGTGGTTTAGCGTCTCTGGACCTCAGTTTTCACATCTGTAAAATGGGCATCATAGTATCATAGAAATACAGCAAGAATTTGATGGGTAAATACATGTAAAACTGCCTCACTGTCAACTATTATTATTTCTATTGTACTGTTTCCAAAGGAAGAGGGCTGGCCTTCTAGGTTAGGGAACCATGGGAGAGATGAGCATTGGAGTAAGCCAAGCTGGAAAGCCAGAATCACCTGCACAAGCTCTTCTATAGAAAATAACGTACAAACCCAGTCTTTCATGACTCGTTTTTGAGCACCAGCATGGCACGGGACACTCCATAAACATGAAGTCCTTATAATAACCCATGTGGAGGATGTGATTATCCCCTTTCTGTAGATAAAAGCTGGGATCAGACAGCCTAGAGTCTTGCCCAAGGCTGCCCCTCATCAGTGGAGGAGGAAGAACTGAACTGAAAGATGACATGGCATCTTTTGCCCCAGTTCCTGTCAAGAGTAGCCAGCCCAGCCACTTGGTTATCTGCCTCAACTCTGGACAAATGTGATTTTGCACAGGCAAAAGTAACTGAAATTTACATGATAGCTTTGATTGGAAAGTATGTTATATAGAGTACATGTAAGAATCAATTCATCAACAAATGAAGTGTGCCCTCTGGAGCCTATGGTAGCTCTGGCTTCTCAGCCCATAACCACACCACACATGAGGCCAGAGTGGTTAAGTGGTGGGTGGGTTACAGCATCTCTGCGTCTCAGATGTAGGTTTCCCAGAAATTGAAATGAGCATCCTAGTTGTGCTGGCATAAATGGACTTGTAAAGGGATCTAGGCGGACCCAGAGTCCCTGGGATTTAGCATCTTTTTTTCTGGTTTCTGGACAGCTTTTTGGCTCTCACTACCACCCTTGTGGCTCTATCTCTGTCTTCTCCCTCCTTTCTTTCTTGTCCCTCCTCTCATCTCTAGGACCTTATGATGCCTCATGCTGGGCTTGCCTGTATTCAGCGTGAGGGAGTCTGTGCACAGTGTGTGCACGTGCGCACATGTGCGCGTATGCAGGGAAGGATTCTGATGGTCTCCTAACAGGGCTGGACACATATCGCAGTGCCCATAAAAAGCACGCAGATGCCAGATGGTATCCATCCTTTGCATTTTATCAAAATGCCACATGCCATGTCCACTTGCTCTGTTGCATATTATTGTAGCGAAATGGAGCCGTTTGAATGTAATTGCAGGCAGGAACCAACCGTCTGTTTGAGGATTTTAACTAGTACAGAGATGGGTATAGAGCTGGATTTCTGGTGAATAGGTTTCCTGCCTCTCTCTACCGCTCCCTTCTCCTTTTCCCCTTCTAGGCAAGATTTTTATACAGCCAGAGGCCATAGCTACCTCTGGACTTTGCAGAGGGGTGGGTCCCCAAATGTCCTTCTATCATGGACATTGGAGTTAGGTTTCTCTCATGTCAGTCAGAAGAGACCTGTTCAGTATTAATATAGAACTCTGGAGAGCA
The DNA here is from genome assembly GCF_000164805.1 of Carlito syrichta. Taxonomy (NCBI): domain Eukaryota; kingdom Metazoa; phylum Chordata; class Mammalia; order Primates; family Tarsiidae; genus Carlito; species Carlito syrichta. The sequence goes on along the minus strand of NW_007253365.1, from coordinate 222,739 downwards.
ACTGGTATTTTAAAATTAAATGAGTAGCCTTTGCACAGTACAAGATGGTTTGTAAATAAAAACACCAAACATCTCTGAGGTGTTTATGCCAGGCACAGTTTTAAGTCCATTACATGGAGCAACCACAGGGTAGGTTCCATGCTCATCCTCATTTTACAGAAAGTAAACTGAAGGCCAAAGAGTTTAAGGAACTTGACTAAGGTCATACAGTTAACAAGACACAGAGTTTGTTTAGCATCCAGATGGACTGCTCTGAGCCCTGATTACTCAGCTATACTGCCTCTTCCACTCACAGTAAGGATGGGTATTGTGTCCTTTATGCAATATTGGAGACTTCACGAAGTAACATGATTCACCCAGGATCATGCAGCCAGAGAGTGATGGAGCCAAGACCTGAGCCAGATCGTTGGGTTCCAAAGTCCAGCCTTTAGGTCACACTCCATTGCCTCATGTGTAACATAAGTAACATGCCAACTGTGGTTGAGGTAGATGGCTGTGGAGATGACCCCTGGGCAGGGAAGAGGTTGGGTCTCGACCTTGGGTGAGAGGAGTAAGAGGGAGTTTGGGGAGTGATCTGTGAGCCAGAGAGAGCCAGTTTGGCTCAGAAGCAGGGAGCTGGGAAGCTGTGACAATGTCTTGGGGCAGAACTTGGCCAGGAGGGAGTGACTTGACACCTGTGAACTTGGGAAGGAAGAATGATTCTGGGAGGAGGAAGGGATCATTAGGGTAGCAGGCATAGGCTGTCAGAGGGCAGCTGCTGGACTTGATATGTTTTGGCTGAAGGGTAATAGGGTGGGGTCCAGAAAGCAAGAGTAGCAGAAAACAGAAAAGAAAAGGCAGGAAGAAAATGCTGATTCTGGTTAGGTATGTGAGCTAACCCAAGTCACCTAACATCCCAGGACCTCAGTCTACCCTTCTATAAAACGGGCTGTCTCGGCCTCCCGTTGTAAGACATCCCTTCTCATGCCTATCCTCTGGACCTGCTCAGATGAAGTTCTTAATGGTCTCCAGTGGTTTGTTTTGTGCCTTCCCCATTACTTATTAGTGTTTTCTTTAAAAAGAAAATGACAACTCAACCATGGTGTCGTGCCTCTGCTAAATAAACAGCTGGGCCTGTCGAGGAGGAGTGTTGCCCACCCAGGGCTGACCTTGACTGGCTGGTGTTGGTGGCTGCTGTTCTCCACTCTGGATGCCTCATCAGGGAAACCAGTTGAAAGATTTCATGTCCAAGGCTGGGCATGGTGGTTTATGCCTGTAGTCTGAGCACTTTGGGAGGCCAAGATGGGAGGATCATTTGAGGCCAGGAGTTCATGACCAGCCTAGGCAGCATAGAGAGACCCCATTTCTCTAAAAAAAAAAAAAAGAAAGAAAAAAAGATTTCATATTCAGGCCTTTAACATCTGGGAAACTTCTGTGCTGATAGCTCCCAGCGACCATCTGGGGAAATCTCACCAAAATGATTACGAGTTTTACAAACTTTATTTTTAATTGAAAACATTTCAATGAGTGATGAGTAGTGTCACATCAGAGTGACTAGAAGCGGCCTACTTGATATCCTGGTCATATCTGTGTGTCTAAATCACACGTCTGTTGGTGCTTTTTGATGTGTTTTATATGTAGCCAACACCCAGAACTTGAACACAAGTCTTGGTGAGTCCTTGACTCTTTTTTTAAACTTTATTGATCACCTTTTTGGGGGGGAATACATTAATCTCAGTTTTATTTATTTTTATTTATTTATGTATTATAAAGATGTGGGGTAGAATTAAGGGTCAGGCATATAAACACCGATCATGCAGGTACCCTTGTTGATGAGACTCTCAGTTTTAAATTACAAAGATTCTGCTGAGAGAAGGTGGTTAAATATTTGTTGCATATGTGCATCCTGCTTTTCAGCATATGCTTGGGAGTATAAGTGGGATCCCCTAGTCCAGTTCCAGAATTACTTACTGGAAAGGAAAATTGCAGCTTTTCTGGTGAGGGGAGATAGAATCTCACTTTTCTAGGCCTGTGGGGAAAGAGAGGAAGAGAGGTGGAGTGCTAGGGAGTGCTGACAAGGCTTTCAGTTCAAAGTTTGTCTCCTTCACCTCCTAGTATGGGTCTGCTAGGGCTGCCATAACAAATGCCACAGACTGGGGGCCTTCAACAACAGGAATTGATTTCTCAGAGTTCTGAGGGCGGGAAGTCTGAGGTCGAGGTGTCAGCGGGTTGGTTTCTCCTGAGGCCCCCCTCCCTGTCTTGTAGATGGCCGTCTTCTCCCTCACATGGTCATCCCTCTGTGTGGGGTTGTGTCCTCATCTCCTCCTCTTATAAGGACACCAGTCAGATAGGATTAAGGCCCACCCTAACGGCCTTGTTTTAACTTGATTACCTTTGTAAAGACCCTCTCTACAAACACTGTCATATTCTGAGGGACTGGGTGTGAAGACTTCAACGTATGAATTTTTGGTGGGACACAGTGTAGCCCATAACAACCTTCTATCCATTTGAAATTCAATGGGATCAATGGCACTCTTGGAAGGGTGCCTGCAGTTCATGACAGGGTATGAATTACTCAGTAGTTTTCTCTCAAGCACCTAGCAGAGATGAGCCAACAGAGACTTTAGTCTTTTTGGAGAGTAGATTTTGGGGAAGGATATTTCTAAGCTGTGACTGGAAATTTGGGAGACCAAGGAAGAAACACTCTGGACTTGATGTGCTGAGAAGTTAGAGAAGGAATATGTGGCAGTTAGTACACAGAAGAAGGGGAGGTGGCACATGTCTAGAACTAGGCTCTCAGAACTGAGGACTATTCCAAGCAGAAGTGATCACTGGAGGTCATTCTCCCTGCAGAGTTCCTGTTCTGGAAGTTCACAATTTTCTTCTCTTCATAGGACATGGAGAAAACTCATTTCTTCAATGTCCAATCACATTAGACTTGGCAACTGTCTACCATATTGAATGTGGAGAAGACAAGTCAGGAAGGCACGTGTGCAGAAGGGAGTGTCTTTACAGGGAGGCTAATATAGCAGATACCTATCATGTGTTATCTGCTCATCACTTTGTCTTTCTGATAGCAGATCCTATTCCCTTGATATCAGAAGTGGGATGTGACCCAGGATGGGAAAATTATTTCACCATTCTGACCTTGGCCATTGTTCCAAGAGGTACAGTCTGGGGGAGCCAAGCTGAGCTAACCAGAGCTAACTTGGGCTTTTCTCCTGGAGCTGGTGGTAAGCTCTACCTCTCAGGTTGAAGAACTGCTGAGCCTGTGAGTCAGAGCTACTGTTGCCATGAATCCATCCCATGGAGAAACTGGTTTGGCTGGGTGAAGTCTACATACAGAGAGAAGCTGAGGCCAGAGCAAGAGCCGGCCAGTCCTGATATGGTCTGAGTCCCCACCCTGGTGGTCTGCAAGACCATCTCCACCCCTGCCTGCCCTTCTTGTGGCTTGGTCCTGTGAGTCCATGAATCCCTCCTTAGCTTGGATTTCTCCCACTTGCAACTAAAAGAGTCCTAATACAGGGATAGCTTGTACTGTATTATGTCCTGTGAAGAGAATGAAAAGGGTTTGAAAGCTGTGTCCTGAGCAGGAAGCGTGGGAAGAGGAGAGGCCTGCAACCTGGAGGAAATGGCAGGGGGCCATCTGATGACTAAGAAGCATCGAAAGGGCTCAAATTATCTTTGGCTTTTACTTTCTGAACAAGAACCTTCTTCAGAATGGAAAGGTGCAGAGAAACATGGCTCAAAGGGAGTTGAAATCCAAGACAAATGAGGAAGCAGTAAGAAAGGGCCACCAGCATTTGAATAAGCATATCCCCCAGCACTGCTGAACCATGCTGGTGGAGTGGATGCATTTCCATATATTTTGGAGGAATTGTGACAATGAGATGACATGCTGGAAAATGGGAATGAGTATTAGAGCAACTGTGAAAAGGTGTTGGGGGTTCAGGGCAGTGGTTTTAGACCTTGGAGTGGGGGGAATGTCACACCTTGATTTTAGCAAGGTGTTCTACAGAGCCTGTCATGACATGCTTGCAGGTCTTAGATAACTCAGATAACTGCTCAGTGAGTGGGAGAGGTGGTGACAAGGAAATGGACTCTGTTTTGGCCAGGTTGTGTTCAAGGTGCCTGCAGGGACATCTGTATGGGGTTGTTCAGATGGCAAATTGAAAATTGTGATCGAGCCAGCCAGATGTAATCCCATCACTTGGATAGTCCAAGGTGTAAAGTACATTTAAGGCCAGGAGTTGGAGTCCAACCTGGGCACCATACATCTCTACACAATTAAAAATTAAAAATTAAAAAAAAAAAGTTTAAAAAGAAAGTTAAACAGGCATGTAGTTCACACTTATGGTTCCAGCTACTTAGGAGGCTGAGGTAGGAGGACTGCTTATGTCCAGGCGGTTGAGACTGCAGTGAGCTGTGATTGCACCACTGCACTCTAGCCTGGGTGATAGAACGATCCTATCTCAAAAATTTTTATTTTGAATCTGGAGCTTATAAGAGAAGTCAGAGGTAGTGAGGCAGTTTTGAGGGTCATGAGTAGAAAGGCAGTGGTCAGATAAATGAGACGCCCCCAACATTCCCAAGGATTTAATGCACATAGAAATAGAAGAATAGGCTCAAAGTCAGAACCTTCAGCATGGCTTACATTTGAGGTGGAAAAAGAGGAGTGGATAGAGACAGAGAAAGTGGAGAGAGAGAGAGAAAGAGTGAGAGAGAGAGAGAAGAGAGAGAAAGGGAAAGGGAGAGGAAGGAGAGAAAAAGAGAGAGGGAGGGAGAGAAGGAGAGAGATAAAGAGAAAAGGAGAGAGAAAGGGAGAGAGAGAGAGAGAGAAGGAGAGATACACAGAGAGAGAAAGGGACAGAGGGAGAGAGAGAAGAGTGAGAAGGAGAGAGGGAGGGAGAGAAAGGAGAGAAAGAGAAGAGAGGAAGAGAGAGAAAAACAGAGAGGGAGGGAAAGAGAGAGAAGGAGAGAGGAAGAGAGAGAAAAAGAGAGAGGGAGGGAAAGAGGGGGGAAAGAAGGGGGAGAAAGAGAGTGAGAGAGAAAAAGACGGAGGAGGAGGGGGAGAGAGAGGGAGAGAAAGAGAAAAGGAGAGAGGGAGAGAGAGGAGAGAAAGAGAGGGAGAGAGAGAGAAAGAGAAAGGGAGGGGGAGCAGAAGGGAGGGAGAGAGGAGAGAAGTGGGGGAGAGAGACCGACAGAGAGAGAGAGAGAGAGAGAGAGAGAGAGAGAGAGAGGGAGAGAATGAGAGAGAAGAGTTCTGTGACAGAAGGACTAGAGAAGCCAGTGGGAGTAGAGGCCACGAAAGAGAAGGCCTTGGCTAAGAGTGTCAAATGCTACAGGATGGTGATGTGACGCAGAAAGATGAGCCTTGCCTCTGGATGAGGAGGTCAGTGGGGATCTTTGAGAAGTCAGTTACCATCAACAGGGCTATAAAAATTGAACAGGAGGAAGGAGTGGATAGTGAAAAACACCCCCTCCTTCCGTCCTCTTGTAACAGCGTCTTTCCTCATCTCCCCCCTCACACCAGCCCTTCCATAGTCTGTTGCTGGAGTCCTGCAGTTTTCTTTCTGCATCCACACTGTCTTCCACACCACCATGGGGCTTCCCATTCTTAAAGCACAGCCCTCAGTGGCCTAAGGAAGAACAAAAGACCCCAACCCTTGTGTTTTAGTTGCAGAGATGCTGCCTTCAGAGTTCATGCAGGTGTCCCCGACATCTCAGTGGCTGAGTGTCCTGCAGGCTTCTCACTCGGAAAAGCCCCCTCAGAAGCAGGGCTGGCTGGGAGGCAGCGGTGTGCTCCATGTCATGCAGTCCGTCAAGAATGGGGCTGGCGGAGGGCCTGCCCCATCCACGGAGTGCTGCAAGCTGGCTTGGGGTGCTGCCACCCAAACCAGCAGGAGAGAGTGTGTCCAGGCCAAAGTCCCTTGAGGGAGGTCCAGCTGTGGCCCAAAAAGGTGGGACTCGGGCAGGCCGGGAAGCGGCATACACGATACCACTGCCACTGCAGTCTGTTGGCTGGTGTTGAGGCACAAGGCCAAAATTAACTGCGGGAGAGCTGGGGAATGCAGACTAACTGAGTGACACGAGGAAAGGAAAAACAGCCAGGCTCGGGGAATCATGGCCGCCAGGTCTTGCAGAATTGGACCCCTTTTCCATCCCATCTTTCTGAAATTTGACTCTACCCCAAGGCACTGGGGAGCATTCCTTAACGGTTCCTCACACCCACGATGCACATCCAGATTTTACCCTCCATCATGAATATTCCTTCTCCCAACCCCTGCCTTCTTGTTGAAATCCTACTCATGCTGTGAGCTACCCAGGGGCATGCTGACTCTTCCACGCGGCCTTTCCCTGAGTTGCAGTGATTGCCTTCCTTTACTGCATGTGCCTGTGTTTGTAATTTGTCTTTCTGAGACCCCATCACTCTGCAACTCGTGTTGTGGTTATAACAGTTATGTGTATCCTATGTCCTTCTATAGATGTAGCCTGCAGGCTCATTCAGGGCAGGGTTAAGGACTAGCTATGCTCACTAACTATAATTATGTTAACTATAGGGTCTACCATCCCAAATCAGGGCCTGTGGTCTGAGAAGTCTTCCTGTACACAGGGTCAAGTGGACAGAATATTGAATGTCGGCAGTCTTCAGGAGTACCCTGGAACGGGATTCCAGAGACATCATAAAAACTCAACGCGTTTTGTTGGCCCAGAATGGAATTGAATTACTGTTATCACTTAGTATGGACAAAGCAATAGACAGTACCTTACAGGGACTTTTAAAATCATGACAGTGCTAGCTTGAGATATTCCCCAGGGCACTGGTTTACTCAGCTCAATTCCTAATGTCCCAAGACTCTCCCAGCCAATCTGAAACGCCTAGGCCCTCGTTGAAAACACACAAAAATCAAATAAAGCAGAAACATGATGCATGGCATTTTGGGCTCGGATGTGACCATTTGGATTTGGCTCTCCCAGGTTCTGAGATGATTTGAAGACGACTGGTTTTATTTGGTGTCTGTTATGGTTCATTCAGCAACTGAAAGCTCGTTTATAGCCTTGTGGCTGAGGGCCTGGGAACTGTCTGTGAATTATTTTGTCAACAAGTCAAGCAAGGATGGCTGGCTTTGACTCTGCTCATTGCTTCTATTTGACCCTTAATTATGAGATGTTAATACAAGGCAGGCATTATTTTAATAATAAAAATGTTTGAGTACATCTGTTCCATTCATAGCTGAGATTTTAGTGGTGTTCATCTGAGCTGAAGCAAGAAGGATCAAATGAGTTGGTTGAGCTGGAACTTGGTCCGTGAGGAAAGTGGGTTGCTGTAGTGTTGTCCGAGAGGGCTGTGTGTCTAGTGGAATGGGAGACCACCCCCCAGGCTGTCAGCATGCAGCCCTCCTCCCTAAGTCATGCAGCTAGGGAGTGTGGTTAAGGCAGGGGAGTCCACAGGGAACAGCCCTGTTGCCCGCTGGCTGTTCTTCCTTCTCCAAATCCTCAGAAAGCCTGGTGGGGGATAAGTGGGTATTTGTTACAGGACTCTCTGTCTAGCCCTAGCCCCTGTTTTTTCCCTTTTCCTACATTTCTGTCCAAAGGGCAGATGCTTGAGACACACCCCTAAGTGCCTGTGCTGGCTCTGGCTCTCTTCCTGAATGCTTCCTCACTCCTCACAACCTGCCTGACTCAGCTAGAATCCAAAACAGCCTTCAGCACTGTCAAATGACACTTCTGTCACTCTCTTCTTGATGGCCTCAACTGATTATAAACTCAGACTTCTGGGCTCCTCTCTAGTATCTGCTGCTGCTACTTTCTAGGCACTGGGGAGCACTGGCTCTTGAGTCAGACCACCGGGGTTCAATTTGGAGCTTCAGTGGCTTCAGATGTCAAGTGGGAAAATTAGCAGTCCCTGCCTCCTGGGGCTGCTGGGGGCTATGCAGGTAAACTACAAAAGAGCTCAGGGCTCCGTACCTGCACGCTGGTTGGTTAGAAGCCTGGACTGAAAGTCCTCACTCAGATGGGGCAATTTACCCTCTGGGTAATCAGGCCATGAGCGAGGAGGGGGCCAGTGGTGTAAAGTTCAGACTCAGACACATAAGGAATGGGTGATGGAAATCACATGAATGGGTCCAGGGAGACCCAGGGATGCCACTGGTCTTCATCTGATTATTGGAGGCCACTGTAGCAGTGGTGGGAGCTTAAGTCCGCGTGACATGCTCAGATAGAAGCTCCTAGTAGGGGTCCAGCCAAGGCCTGAGGAGGTGGGATTCAGCCTCATAAAGAAGAACTTTCTGGCAGGGAGAGCTGTTGACAGAAAGACCTGGCTGCTTGAGGAAGTGGTGAGCTGTCCATCACAAGCTGCACTCTGTAGAGGCCTGGCTGGAGATTGGGAGGAGGCCTGGCTGGAGATTGGGAGGAAGACTGAGCCTCAGCAGGGTCCAAGGGGACAAACTTCTAGGGCCCTGTGAGCACAGTCATCACTGCCTGGCTTGTCTCCAGAGCTGCTGGAAGGCTAGGCTGTAAGTGGTACAGTGATACAAAGATGTAAATATTATTGGCCGTAGGGATCTTCTTTACTGGCAGAAGTCATGGCCATCCTCCCCTTTTCAGAGCAGGTGTTGGGTGTTGGTTGGGGGCAAATTAATGACTGAGGCTGAGGAAGGGGCCAGGACTCACCGTGGGGGGCTGGAGGCGCTCCTGCCTCCCTACAGCCAGGGGCCTCCTTGCGCAGTTTCTTGCCTTAGCATCCCTCCTGTGCCCTCCGAGGTTTTGCTGCCTTTCAGCCAGCTCTGGCCTGAGAAAAGATGGAGTGTGCCCGAGGGGCAGGAGGGCTGAGGATCCCACATAGGGTGAAGTCAGTACAAGGTGGCTGTTGCATGGAGACCAAGAAGTCCACCAGAAGGGTGTTGGCAGGAGCTTCGTGTGAGAGCCTGTTCCTCTGAGGGCTATTTATAAATCTGGCCCAGTGTGTTCAGTTTCGTGGGGACTCCCTTCCTTCGAGGGCATGGTGGGACCGGAACCCCAAGGAGGGATGATGACATGATGCTGGGGCCTGGGTCGCAGGCCCCTTGCCTCTGCAGTGGGAGACACATGACCTCACAAACGGACTCTCAAGTACCACAGTTATCTGTGGCTGGGGTTGGTTTTATGTGAGAATATGCGGGGTGTGGAGGGGTAAAGGTGGAGCTTGCTTTTTTCTCCATTTGCAGAGGACATTATTTTGAACACAAACACATTCAGAAAGTTAGAGAACAACAGGTAAAACTGTTATATTGACAACGAAATCAGCTATGAAGTTAATTCAGGCTGCTCATAAAAGCAACCCTAAAATAAGTGGCTTATGAAAACAAACTGCAAAAAGAAACAAATGAGAGACAGTATCCCTATGAATCTATAGGAACAAATGAGAAAGTCAGGAAACACAGCAGGGGGGGTGGAGCCCTGGTCTGGGGTCTCCCAACTCTAGTGCTTACTAGTATGACCTTGGACTGGTCCCTTAATTTCTCTGAATCTCAATTTTTCCATCTGTAAGTCAATCTAATCATCCTTGCATTGCGGCCTCACTGAAGGCTATATATTTATTGTGGATAGCAATATTAAAATGCAGATTTTAACCAGGCTCGGTGGCTCAGCCTGTAATCCCGCGCCTTGGGAGGCTGAGGTGAGTGAATTGCCTGAGCCCGCGGGTTCGAGACCCGCCTGGGCAGCGAGACCTCATCTCTACAATAAATCAAAAAATCAGCTGGGTGTGGTAGCGCATGCCTGTAATTCCAGCTACTCGGAAGGCTGAGGTGGAAGGATCGCCGGAGCCCAGCAGGTCGAGGCTGCGGTGGCTGGGAGCGGCCACTGCAAGCCAGTCTGGGCGACAGAGTGAGACTCCAACTCAAAAAATAATAATAATAAAATAAAATAAAATGCAGATTTTATCAAAATCTACTTCTATGTGTAGTCTCTGCTCTACTTTCTACAAATTGGCATTTTACTTCTCCTGCATCAAGCCTGTCTGTCAATGCTGTTGCTGTGTCTCCTCAAACTACCATTCTAGGCTTGCCTCATGGCTGACTTTGGGGTGGCAGTGAGAAGGCCTGCTTCCCTAAGAGGGCGGTGTCAGAATGTCTGTCTCTCTGCCTCTCTGGCTCTGTCTCCCTCTCACCTCCTCCTCCTCCTCCTCCTTCTCTCTCTCTCTCTCTTTCTCTCTCTCTCTCTCTCTGTGATTTGAAGGATCATGTTCAATAGAAACGCCATACTTCCAGTTGAACAAACCCAAAGCCCTGGTGTCACCCACAGCTCCTTCTGTTTCTCACACCAATCTAATCCACGAGAAAATCCTGTAGACTCTATCTTCCAAGGCCCAGAATACAGCCCCTTCTCTCCTCCACCACGTCACATTCAGAGCCACCATCATCTCCTGCCAGATCACTGCAATAGCCTCCTAAAGGGTTTGTTTCCACTTTGGCTTCTTCAGTATATATCTTTTCAATACAATAGCCAGAGTAATGCCATGAAAATGTAAGCCAGATAGTGTCACTCCTATGCTTCACTCTGAGTCAGAGTCAAGGTCTGGACCCTCATCTTCTACTCTCCTCTCTGTTGCTTGTCCTCCCCCGTTCTCACAGTCCTGGGTCTCTCCTCTCGAACACACCAGTTGTGCTCCCTTCTCAAGGCCTTTGCACTTCCTGTTGCCTCTGACTGCACTGTCAGCCATGTGTTTCTTTCTGTCAACTCCCTCAGGTCTTTCTGAAGTGTGGGGCCTAATCTGACCATCCTGTTTAAAATGGCATGACCCACCTCCCTTTTGTCTTTCCTGTTTTATTTTTCTCCATAAAAATTAGCATCATGTAACATACTATATATTTTACTTAATTATTTAGTGTTCATCCCACACTGACCCTAGAATGTAAGTTACATGGGGCAGGGGTTTTTCTTCATTTTGTTCACTCTCCATTCTCTTTCAACACTTCCCTTAAAAAATGAGTTGGGATGTAATCCCTGTTTCACATTTTTTTTAATGTTTTTACTTTAAATTTATTTTTTTATTTTAATAGCGATGAAGTCTCACTATGTTGTCCAGGCTAGTCTCAAATCAAGTGATCCTCCTGTCTCGACCTCCCAAAGTGCTAGGATTAAAGGTGTGAGTCACTGAGCCCAGCCCCTCTTTTACTTTTGTCTGGAAGAATTTGTATCAGTTTTGGATGATCTGTTCTTTGAAAGTTTTATCTCAGCTATAAACCCCTGTGGGCCTGGTATTTTGTGTGTGTGTGTGTGGGGGGGGGATAATATTTCTTTAATAATTATAGCACTATTCAACTTTTCATTTTTTTGTTTCAGTCAGTTTTAATAAGTTATATTTTTGTAAGTGTCTAAGTTTTCAAAATTTATGACATCATTTTTGGTTATATTCTCTTAATATTTATTTTGTATACTTCATGTGTATCTCCTTCATTTATAATGTTGCTTATTGTGATTTCTATCTTCTTATCTTGATAAATTTTGAAAAGTTTATCTATTTTGTTACCTTTAGCTAAGAACCAACTCTTAGCATTTTGGTTTTTCCCTATTGTATTTCTAATTTGCTGATTTCTGCTCCTATTTTTATGCTCTGAATTCTTTTAATTTCCTTGAGTTTGTGGAATTTTTCCCTTCACTTCTTAAGAATAACACTTAGCTCAACAATTTTGAGATTTTATCCCACTCTCAGTATTCAGCTATAAATTTTCCTCAAAGTACACATTGGCTGCATCCCATGTGTTTTGATATATAGTATTTTTGTTGTCAGTTGTAGATACATTAAAATTTTCATTTTGCTGTTTCTCCTTTAATCCAGGCATTGTTTAGTAAATATGCGGTCATTTTAAATGTATATTTTACATTTTGAATTTAATTTTATTGTTGTCAGAGTGTAATTGAGTACCTCATTTCAAAATGCATTAAAATGCATTTATCCCTCTTTTTTCTCTCTCACTCCTAAAATGTAACTTTCGGTCCCACCAGACACTCCTTTGCCTTTTGTTCACTTATCTAATTATGTGCTTAGAAGTTGTGGGGGGCTAATCTTGAAGCAAATCAGATAGCAGTGGGATTTTCCCCAAACTGGAGATTACCTCAAGGCAACTCTGAAAAGATGTCAGTCCATATACTAGATGGGGCAATGACTCAAAGTAGCCACTGGAACAAATCACGTGGACCAGCACCCATTATCACTCCCACATGCCCCAGTACCCAGTTTCCATTTTTAAACCCCTACACACAACCCAAAAGTTGAAATGGTCTGTTGGAGGAATGAGCCTGGCCATTTCTCCAACTGCTGACTTTTGAAATAGAGTCACCCTCCTCTCACCAACCCTCATCTCTTGGGGTTGGCTTTGAGTGGCAAGTGGCTGAGATTGCTTTCAGTTACAAGGGTTCCTAGTCTGCTTCATATCTAAATTTAAAAATTTGTTGAGACTTTCTTTATGGCCTAGTACATGATCATATGTTTGCATATATTCTAAGTGTACTTGGGAAAGATGTATGTTCTCTAATACTTGGAAGAACTCTAAGTATATTCATTAGAAATTAGTTGAGTGGGTCATAACTTGAAATTAGTTGAGTGGTTTGTATTTTCAATATCCTTGTTGATTTTTTTTTGTCTTCATCTTTCAATAACTGAGAAAGCCAGGCTAAATTCACCTAGTTCTAAAATTTTTTTTGCCTAATATACTTGAAGCTATTTTATTATGTGCATTCAGGTTTAAAGTTGCTCTTTTCTTGATGAATTGAACTTTTATTATTTTGCAGTTACCCTCTGGATCACTACTACTGTTTATTGTCTTAGAGCCTAATTTAAGTGGTATTAATTTGCTACATGGCTTTCTTTTGGTTTACCTTTGCCTAACATGTCATTTTACATCCTTTTGCTGTCAACAATTGCATGTTCTTAGGTTTAATGAGTGTCTCCTGTAAGTAGCACATACCTGGATTCTAAAAAAATCAATTACTCAATCTTTTGAGTGGTAAATTTCTTCCAAACACATTTATTTTAATTTTTGATATATTAAGACCTGTTTTTATCTTCTTTGTCTCAAGTTTTCTGTTTGTTTTTAATCTTTCCTTGTTTAGAAAAATATGACTATCAATATCCCTCCCTATTAGACAAGAGCTTTAGTTTAGCAATCCCACTTACCCTTGGCCTCTTTTGAAGAGGTTATATTCCTCAGTTGTCTTGTTGATTTAGGCTCTGAGCTTGCTTTTTTTTGAGGGTCTTGACTTTTGCTCAAACTCTGCATCAGAGAGTTCTAAGAAACTCAGGGAGGAAGGGGAAGGGATGGATGAACATGACCCCAGGCACTGAGCTCTTCACTCTGAAAAACAACTCCTAAAGTCAAGACTTGACTTTTATCCTCCAGAGGGAAGCAGAATAGGGAGAGATAGCTGCTCCTTAGAATATAATTCTCAGTCCTGGAGTGTTGGAGGAGGAGGGATGAGAAGGCTGAGGGTTTTAATTTCAACCTACATATTTTTCAGCTCTGCACCCATGCTTTACTTCTACAAGGTCTGATTTTATTCCTTAGGACACATGAACCAGATGCTTGGGGCAGGAGCAGGACCCTGAGGGTTCCTTTCCCATTTTATCTTTCCTCAGCTGTTCTTGCTCCAAGTAAAAGCCTCTTCTTGCAGACACATGTCTAAGTGCCTTCTTTCACTCTTGTGTTCTATAAAGTGTTTCAGTGTACATCTTCTCAGTACTTGGGTTGCCTTCAGGAAAGAGCCTGTGCTGGCCTCCCTGAGGAGCTCTGCCTACACCTTTGAGCTGGAGTCCTTTGGGCTGCGCTCATTTGCTCTACTTGTTTTCTCTCCCTAGCATTTCCTTTATTCTGCAACACCACATTCCACTCACCTCATGACTTATCCTACAGAGCTCTTCCCAAATCATAGCCATGCTTGATCCAGTGCACCCCATCTTGACCCAGATTTATGCTCCACAGAAGCCAGAGGCAGAGCTAAAGGGGAGGAGGCAAGGGATGATGAGCCTGTAAATGGCGTCTGACAGCCTCTCCCTTCTCAAAAGTACCATCCGCACCTAACTGCTCCAGGTGACAGTCTTATTCTTTCCTTCTTCCTTCCTTCCTTCCTTCCTTCCTTCCTTCCTTCCTTCCTTCCTTCCTTCCTTCCTTCCTTCCTTCCTTCCTTCCTTTCTTTTTTTCTCTCTCTCTCTCTTTCTTTCTGAGTTGGAGTCTCACTCCATCGCCCGGGCTGGAGTGCAGCGGCACACTCACGGCCACCCCAGAGTCGACCTGCTGGGCTCCGGCGATCCTTCCGCCTCAGCCTTCCTAGGAGCTGGAACTACAGGCGCACGCTACCACACCGGCTAGTTTTTGATTTATTGTAGAGACAAGGTCTTGCCAAGTTGCCTGGGTTGGTCTCTAACAATCCACTTGCTTCAGCCTCTCAAAGTGCTGGGATTACAGGCCGAGCCACTGAGCCCAGTCTATTCTTTCAAGGAAAGAAACATTTTTTTCAAAATCTGGATTTGAAAGGCTTCAGACTCAAGAACACAGGATACAGTGGGAGGCAAGGAAGGGATCTGGGTTTAAAATAGAAGTTATATGTTAGGTCAGTGAGCTGGTGCTGTAGGAATGGCAAAGAATTGCACAGAAATTAGATTGGGAAAGATAGTTTATTTAGAAAATAAATCAGAGAAAAGAGAGGATTCACTTCTCAAGGGAGAGAAGGGGCCAGACATCTGAAGGAAACATGGCAGTGAATGCTTGAGACTATGGGCTTTTAAAACTTCTACTGAGGAGGCAGGGCAGGCAAGCATTCACAGGAGCTGACATCATGGTGACAGGGTCTGTTTCTTGTCTCTCTGATGACTGAATGGGTCATCAGATGGGTAGGTCAGTCACATTGATGAGAAGGGCAGGGCCAGTAGCTGAAAGACAAATTCTTGGGAGATGTTAATCTTAATGTCTTGTGGCTTGCCCAGGGTTCTGAGAAAGAATTGTTGTCATGTATGAGCTCAAGGAGACCAGAGAAACTCCATTTTGGGCTCTGTCCTTTCATTTCCTCCTCTGGTTGTTTTGGAATATTTTTATTTAATACTGGGGAACATGAATGGATGGTGATCTGTCTTCCGTAGCTACTTCCTGTTGAATTGGGGCAGAGAGATCTCCCTACCTGCCTAAAGTAAGAGGAAGAGATGAGATAAGAGCCAATGGAGTTGTTAAGAGTATTTTTAGTGTTTGTACACAAAGCACTGTGTAAAAGCACATAGTATTAAAATGAATTTTACTATAATAAAAGCTGTTACAGCCTCTGTTATAACACATTAAGGGTTTGATGTCTGGTAAGATATATTTTTAAATAGTTACCCCAGTGAGCTTGGCACCCACTATAGGAATCCAAGCAGCTTTCATTTTTGTACCAGTTAACTTCTTAGTTTTTACGTGAATGGCCTCACAGCATGTCTCCGAGTTCCTTTGTGTTTTGTAATGGGAATTTATAGACGATTATAAGGGGTCCCAAGAAGGCAAAGAGTCAGGAAAGTTAGGACTACTTTTTATTTTACGTATATAGAGGATACTGCAAATGTTGAAAAGTGGAGGAAAATAAGTCTGAGCAAAATAAAAAATATATGGTAAATGTTAAAATAATGGCTTCAACAAGGAAATACGGCTACTTTGAGAAAATCTAAAGAAAAAATTGAAAACATTAGTTTGGAGAATGTAGTTAGGTTATAGTTTAAATAGTACCCAATAACTTTAAGAAATGAGTCTTTTTCCTTTGACTCTGAAAAACATAACAAAAATATTTAGCAATACTTAAAAAAAGTCATTCTGTCATTAATCCTATGTTGGATTAGTAATCCTTATGCTTGTAGGGGAATTTTAAAGTCACTAGAAATTTGGTAGAAAAGCATTTGTTTGAATTCTGTAACTGATTATAAACTGCTGTGGTGACTGAGGCCTGTGTAGGCAAAGTCTGAAAGAGATCCAAGATACCGTTTTTAGATTTTACAATAGATGATGTTCATAAGACAATTTACCTGGTCTGCAGGTATTACCTGAGCCATTATGAAGGAAGATTAGAAGGAGGGTGTGGGGGAGGTGTGGTCCCTGAAGTCGACTTTTGTTTCTTCCCCCACCCTAGAAAGACTGAATTGAGAACCTGAAACTTTACATGTTGAAAAGTTTAAGTATTAAAGGTTTTAAAAGCATGATGTTACATCCCAGAATTACAGACCATTGTAAAAGTTACTCATTTAGCCAAAATGATAGTCCAAAGATCTTGAGAAATGAAACCTTGCTCTTAACAGAGGAGATTTATTCTTAAACAACAAAAACTAACAATGACAGCAGGCTGCTAGTTGAATCTGTTTCTTCCTCCCCCACCTCTGTTGTATATAGAAAACATTCTTTTTGGAGGTTCGGAAGGGTCAAGGCTTGGACTTGTCCAAGAGCCATTTTAAGGGTGCTAAAAGTAGTATATATCGAAGATTATGAATTAAGAGGCTTGTGTTTTGGTCTCCAAGTAGTAGTTTGACCTAACATTAGTGTAATTGATATTAATGGTTAATTTATAGAAATGACTAAAATTTTAGCAAACTTGATTGTTCATATAGTTTCTTTCACACATACTTTTACAAACCTTACATATGCCATTTTATGACATGCTTGAACCCTTTGTCTTTGTCCTGTACTTTCTTTTTCCCCAAATAACCAGTTATTTTACTATAGGAAAAAATTTATCATACAAGATCCTTTTCAATACAAAATTATTCTCTTTTCTTTATATACTTTTTTATCAAAAAATTTTTTAATACCAACTTTCTTTATATCTCTCCTTTGCTTTCTGGTTCCTTCCTTTTTACCTTTATTATAGATAACTTTTTACATCTATTATTTGAATTGAGATAAGGATAATCAACATGGATTCCAACATGAGTGGCCAGGACCAAACGGCTGGCACCTGTCTTAATTAAAAAATTAATTTGCATTCCAGTACCCTAATATTCGCCTGGGGGTTGTTGGGGTTATGGTAGTAAGCTGGTGGAGCTAGGCACTTTAGTAGATTTTCAGGCCTCCTCAGTAGCCACCATTTCCTGAGTCAGCTGTTCTTCCCTCCAGAATAGGGTGTACCTACTACTCAATGGCTCTGTGGCCTGTACAGTGGACAAGATCCTGGAGGTTTAGGCATCTTTAGGACAACTATACTTCAAGTGCCCTCCACAGATTGTACCCATAGCAACAGACACTATTCCCCTTAGCAAGTTTGTCTTTACCAAGTTTCATTTGGGCAGCTGGGGTTTTGTCACTAATGGTGACTGCTAATGTTTTTGCCCCTCTGGCCCTACTGCCCTTCATGTTGGCACCCTTTTGCTTTTTTAATGCCTCAGCTGTTAAAAAAAAAAAAAACTTTATAAGTTTTTTGTAATGGGAAGCTCGGTACCTGTAGTCCTAAGTCTAGGCTCGAACTGGGCATCTAATACCACACAGAGAGTACCCAGCATCTTGTCTGTCCCACAGGAGAAGTACCGGGCTCAGTAAAGTGCCTCAACAATTAGGTGGGAACGGCTGGTCCCCATCCTCGTTGTGTCACGCAGAGTATTCAGAACTTAATGCACCACCTGTCTGTCCTGCAGAGGGGGAACTAGCTGGGTAAGGTGACCCAACCTTTTTCCCCAAAAATCTTTAGTAAACCTGACGTGATAAATATTGGTGTTATCTAGTACTGTTTTAGTACATGGTAAAGATGTAAGATTATACTAGAGTGCTTAGAAGTTTGGTTTGGAAAAGCAGATTAGAATGACAATAGGCTGTTTTTTTCCTGTGAGCCAACAGGATTTGCAGTCCCAGTTTAGATTTAATTTGAGAGTGATTTAATGTAGAAAAAGAGCAAGAACTTTACTACTAACTTCTGCCCAGCCACCTCCCTGAGGGGAAACTGGTAAGCAGTGGCGGAAGCCTGAAAGGGCCTCCCAGAATGGGTGTTGGCAGGTGAGGGATAGAAGACAGCAGAGAAGGGGAAGTTGGGGGAGGCTTGGGTGGATCGTGACTGCAGCAGTTGGTGTCAGCCCTCCGGTGGGTAAAGAGAAGGAGAGGGGGTGAGAAGGCTGAGGGGCCGATGGAGGGTAGGGGAGTAGGAATTGTGTATGAGAGAAAGGGCAAGTTAGAATGGTGTGTCAGAGCTGTTAAGGGAAAGCAGGAAGGAAGTAAAGTAAGGAAGGAGTTAGAAGGAGTATGCCACAGGAAGAACAAGGATCCAGGCGGCATGCCATTTTGAAAAAAGCTTGTACATAAGAAACCTTAAACCATTTGCCCTGTGGTGGCAATAGAGGTAAAGTTGAAGGAGATTATTAGAGGCAAGAGACCTACCTCGGGCCCCACCTCCTGGTCGTCTAGCTGGTATTGAGGGGAAAAAAATGAGATGCTTAGGGCAGATGTCCTTCTCTAGTGAGAGGGTCCTGAGACCTTTTAGAATGCATTTCAGTGTGGGCCCTTGGCCACCCTATATTGAGGATTTCCCATGAGGAGTTCTAAAGAGAAAAAGCAATTGGTCCTGAAAACGGTCTTAAGCACCTGGAAAAAGAGAAACCCATCCATGTTCTCAGTTGGTGACCCAAAAAAGAATCAGTGGAATCAGCCTGAGTGTGAGTGTATCAAGTGAGAAAAGGCATCCCCTTGATCTCCTCGCCCCACCAGAGGCAGTCCTTCCACCCATCTGCAAGGCTGCTCCTATGTATGTTTGGAAGAATGCGACCAAGATTTCCAGGACCAGGGAAGCCCAAAACCTCAGTGAGAGAAAGCTTCCAAACAGAGAAAGTGGCCCTTGAGGTTCATTCCCAGACCTTTTAATGAGGGAGAGGGGAATATATGGGCTAACCAGTTGATGATGTTGGACTTTTGTACCAGATAAAGCTGAGGCAATGAAGTCCAGCCAAGGCAGCTCTCCAGGTCAGGCAGAGAGGGAGAGGAGAGAGAGAGAGAGAGAGAGAGAGAGAGAGAGAGAGACCTGACCAGGACCATCAGTTGTCTCTGAGTTCCAGCACAGTCCACAGAGACTCAAGGTGGAAAAGAGGAGAGTGAGAGAAAGAATATGGAGGATACTCCGCGAGGATACTCCGCGAGGAGTAAAGTCCCCGTACGGAGCCAACAAAAATGTTAGGTCAGTGAGCCGGTGCCGCAGGAATGGCAAAGAATTACATGGAAATTAGATTGGGAAGCTAGTTTATTTAGAAAGTAGATCAGAGAAATGAGTGAATTCACTTCTAGAAGAGAAGGGGCTAGATTTTTGAAGGACACGTGGTGGCAAATGCTTGCAACTAAGGGCTTTTAAAACTTCTATTGGGGAGGTGGGACTGGCAAGCATTCAAGGAGCTGACAGCATGGTGATGGGGTCTGTTTCTCATCTCTCTGATGACCAGATGGATGGATGGGTCAGTCACATAGATGAGAAGGGCAGGGTCGGTAGCTGAAAGACAAATTCTTGGGAAATGTTAATGTCTTGTGACTTGCCCAGCATTTGGGGAATTGTCGTATATGAGCTCAAGGAGACCAGATAAACTCCATTCTGGGCTCTGTCCTTTCACTATAAATTGATGTCTGGAAGATTGATGATGAGAGCCCACAGACTGCTTTCCTTGCCCTCTGCCTAGAACACTGGAAGTCGGTGATGTTTCTCCTAGTCAAGGAGATGGAAAATTCATTCTTGGAGGAACTCTAAGTCCCCAGAGAAAATGCCTTCAGACATTGACATTTTCTGAAAGAAGAGTCAACTTTCTACTTCTCTATCATTTTCTGAAGGCTACCATTCAACAAATTTTACTCATGCTTAACTGGCCAGTCCTGCCATGTGTCCTGGCCAGTCAATTATAAAACCTTCAAATTAGTTAAATATGGGGCTGGGCACAGTAGCTCATGCCTGTAATCCCAGCACTTTGGGAAGCTGAGGCAGGAGGACTTGCACCCAGGAGTTCAAGACCTGCCTGGGCAACATAGGGACCTCATCTCTACAAAAAAATTTTAAAAATTAGCTGAGTTTGGTGGCGTGTGCCTGTAGTCCTAGCTACTCAGGATGCTGAGATGGAAGGATCACCTTAGCCCTGGAGGTAGAAGCCACCATGAGCCGTGATTGCCGTGATCATGCTACTGCACTCTAGCCTGGGAGACAGAGTGAGATCTCGATTCAAAAAAAAAAAAAAAGTTAGATATGGACCAACAGTGAAGGTAATCACCACACATCTGAGAACAGCTTTCAACTTGAGAGACTGAAACTAGCTTTGTCTCTAGAAGAGATATACCCGCAGGAATCAAAGGGAAAAATTTGAATTACAATAGTGTCCTCAGAGAAGAGGAACAATTTGAGAACAAAAAGGAACTTTTGGAATTAAAGATATGAAAGATGAAGAAAAACTTTCAGAAAGAGCTGAAAGATAAAGACAATCTCCTAGAACAAAGAGACACAATGACAACTGTTAGGTAAGATGAGAAAGTCAGCTTGTTTTCTGGAAGCCCAACATCTTTCTGGAGTTCCAGGAAAAGAGATAAACTAGACAGAAAAAAATGTTTATTTTTATTTTTTAAATTTTTTTTGTAGAGATGGAGTCTTACTATGTTGCCCTTACTGGTCTTGAACTCCTGACCTCAAGTGATCCACCTGCCTTGGCTTCCCAAAGTGCTGGGATATAGGAATGAGTTACTATACCTGGTCTTAGGAAAAATGTTTAAATAAAGAATGCATGAAAATTCTCTAGAAAGGAAGGTCTTAATTTTCCAGTTTAAATAGGACTAACTTAATGACTGAAAAAAGGTGACTACTTTCAGAAAAATAATATGGTCACAAAGCGTCAGGCATTAAGATCAGATTTCTCAGCAGTAATGCTGAATTAATATTCAAGAATATAATAATTCTAAAAATCTGCAGAAAAATTATTTCAGTAAATATATAGGGCTTCTCAAATGATTATACTGAAGGATGTGCAAAATAGATCATGGTAGCCCAGGTGTGGTGGCTCACACCTGTAGTTCCAGCACTTTGGGAGGATGAGGCAGGAGGCCAGGATTTTAGGACCAGTCTGAGCAACATAGTGAGACCTCCATCTAAATTTTTAAAAATGTAAAGGCAAACTCATATCTCCTGGGTATAAGGGATGTAGTCTCAAACTGCTTCCTATATTTTTAAAGTCAGCTTTATTGAGGTATAATTTATGTACAATAAAATTCACTAATTTCTATTGTACAAGTCTGCTACTTGATAGGTTTTGACTATGAGTCTCAACCAGAAGTGCTTCCCTCCCCTAGTAGATATTTGACAATGTCTGGAGACAATTTTGGTGATCACAACTTGGTGGGTGGGGTGGGTGTGATCCTCACATGAGTGAGTAGAGGCCAGGGCCTCTGCTAAGCATCCTGCAATGCATATAACAGTCCCCTACAAAAAGAACTGCCCTGCCTAGAATGTCAGTAGTGCCAAGGTTGAGAAATCCTGGTTCTGAAAATATACAGTCATGTAACTGCCACCACAATTATGATAAAGAATGCTACCATCAATGGAGAAAGTTTTTTGTATTCCCTTTCAAGAGGATTAATTATCCTCTTTCTTCATTTCCTGAACTCTGGCAATCACTGATCTGCTTTCTACCACTATAGTTTTACTTTCAGAATTTCACATAATTGTAATCATACCAAATATATAGTCAGTCCTCTGTATTGATGACTTCTGCATCCATGGATTCAACCAACTTTGTTTTAAAAATATTTGGAAAAAAATTATGTCTGTACTGAACATGTACAGACTTTTAAAACTGTCATTATTTCCTAAGAATAGAGTATAACAACTATTATGTAGCATTTACATTGAATTCGATATAAGTAATCTAGAGATGATTTAATGTATATAGAGGATGTGCACAGGATATATGCAAAGACTACACCATTTTATGTCAGGATCTTGAACATCAGAGGATTTTGGTATATGAGAAAGGTCCTGGAACTAAACTCCCATGGATATTGAGAAATAAATGCAGGTTTTGTGTTTGGCTTCTTTTATTCAGGTTGTTCTTGAGATTCATCCACATTAGTGCATATATCAGCAATTTATTCTTTTTTATAGCTTTGTATTAATCCATTCATCTGTTGAAGAAAATTCAGGTGCATTGTTTGCTATTTGGGGCAATTAGGGATAAGGCTGCTGTGAATATTTATGAGTTTGATTTTATGTGAACATACATTTTCATTTCCTTTGGGTAAATGTTTTGGAGTGGAATTGCAAGGTCATTTGGTAAATATATGTTTATCTTTATAAGACGCTGTCAAGCTGTTCTCTAAAATGGTTGTTCCATATTACATGCCCATCCAAATATATTAGAGTTCTAGTTGCTCCATTGCTTGTCACCACTTGGGATTGTCAGTCATTTTAATTTTAGCCCATTTAATGTGCGTGTTGTGATGTCTCATTGTAGTTTTAGTTTACATTTTTATGACTAATTTGTTGAGCATCTTTTCATTTGCTAGTAAACAGTTTATATCTTTTTTTTGAAGTGTTCAAATCTTCCCCCATTAAAAAATTAGGTTGTTGATATTATTATTATTATTTATTATTATTTTTAGTTGGAGTCTCACTGTCGCCCACGCTGGAATGCAGTGGCATGCTCACAGTCACCTCAGTGTCGACTTGCTGGGCTCAGGCGATCCTTCCACCTCAGATTTCCAAGTAGCCAGAACTACAGGCGAGCGGTACCAAAACTGGATAATTTTGTGATGAATTGTAGAAATGAGGTGTCACCATGTTGCCCAGGTTGGTCTCGAACCTGTGGTCTCAGGCAGTCCTCTTGTCTTGGTCTCCCAAAGTGCTGGGATTACAGGCTTGAGCCACCACACCCAACATTTTTATTTTTATTTTGAGTTGGAGTCTCACTCTGTCGCCCAGACTGGAGTGCAGTGGCCGCTTCTGGCCACTGCAGCCTCGACCCGCTGGGCTCCGGCGATCCTTCCGCCTCAGCCTTCCAAGTAGCTGGAACTACAGGCGCGCGCTACCACGCTCGGCTAATTTTTGACTTATTGTAGAGATGAGGTCTCTTCAAGTTGCCCAGACGGGCTCAGCAATCCACTCACCTCAGCCTCCCAAAGCGCGGGATTACAGGCTGAGCCACCGAGCCCGGCTTCACCCAGCCTTTTTAAAAAAAATATATTATTGAATTGTAACAGTTGTTATTCTGGATACAGTTTTTTTTTCAGATGTACATATTACAAATGTTTTCTTCCAGTTTGTGGCTTGCCTTCTTTTTTTTACACTTGGTCTTAGCTAGAAGGCTGAAAAATGATTGCCTTATTTTTTTTTTTTTAAATATTGTGTTCAGAAAAACAGCAGTTTTAATTTTGATAGCATTCCATTTATTGGTATTTTATTTTATGGTTAGTATTTGTTGTACTCTGTATATGAGATCTTTGCTATACCAAGACAGCATTTTTTTTCCTAGAAGTTTTATCTTTTGTATTTAGGGCTATAAGTTAACATTTGCGTATGATTTGAGGTAAAGGCCATATTTGATTGTGCCAGCACCACTTATTTGAAAAGACTGTCCTTTGCCATTAAACTACCTTGTTGCTCTGGTTGAGAATTAATTGACCATTTACATATTTGCCTATTTCTAGACTACCTAACTGTTCTTTTGGCCTGTGTGTCTATTCTTATGCCAATAACTCTTTATTTTGATGATTATAGCAGCTTAGTAAGATTTAAAATCAAGTAGTGTTAAAGCTCAGAGCTTTTTTCTTTTATACAATTGTTTGGACTATTCTAGGTGATTTATATTTTCATATAAATTTTAGAATCGGCTTGTCAGCTTTTTCTTCTACAGAAAAAATTCTGTGTTGAGTCTCTAGATCAATTTGGAGACAACTGACATTTGTTACTACTGAATCTTCTTAGCCATGAATATGGCTTATTTCTTCATTATTTATTTAGTCTTCTTTTTATTTTTCTCTGCTATGTTTTATAGTTTTCAGCATACTTGTCTTGATTATATTTTGATAAGCTTATCTCTAGGTATTTTAGGTATTTAAAGTTTTTTTATGTCACAAATGTAAAGTATTTTTTTATTTTCTAGTTTGTTGTTAGCACATACAAATGCTATTCGTTTGGTAGGATTGACAAACAAAGTCAGCAGAATATCATAGAATTAGCGGTATTTTGCCCCAATAAAAAGTACTTTAAAAGGTCAGTGTTAAAAGTCCAAGATACTGGAGGGAGAGAAACAAATAAACAAAAAAACCAGTAGCCTCATATATACTTCATTATGTGTGTGGAAGTTTTCATCCATTTTGAGCAAAGGTATTAAAAATAATAGAAAGATATACAGTTGGCAAATAGTTTTTCCCATTCTGTGGGTTGTCTCCCTGCTCTCTTGATGGTTTCTTTTGCTTGGCAGAAGCTGTTCCATTTGATGGGGTCCCATTTATCTATCTTATCTCTTATGGTACGGGCATCTGGGGTTTTGATCAGGAATTGGTTGCCTATTCAAATTTCCGTAAGGGTATCTCCTGCATTCAAGGATCTACAGAGAACTGTTTGTTTCTTCATTTCCTTATGAAGGTTCCCATGTAGGAGGCACTGATGGTGATGGCGGCAAGATTGGTGAAGAATCCACCCTGAATTTTAAAAATAAATATAAGCCTACTCATATTTTATATTTCTAATATGACCCCTTGTCTAATTTGTCAAATTTATTGGCTTATATATGTTCATACTCTTCCTTTATCATTCTTTTAATATTTGTAGATTTGTAGTGATGTTCCCTCTTTTGTCCCTGATTTTGTAACTTGTCTTCTTTGTCAGTATAAAGTTATAGTTATTTCTCCTCAAAAAAACAGCTTTTGGTTTCACTGGTTTTCTCTACCATTTGCCATTTTTTCTTTCTTTCTTTCTTTTTGTTTTTGAGTTGGAGTCTCACTCTGTCGCCCAGGCTAGAGTGCAGTGGCACGCTCATGGTCACCGCAGCTGGGCTCAGGCGATCCTTCCGCCTCAGCCTTCCAAGTAGCTGGAACTATAGGCACGCGCCACCATGTCCAGCTAATTTTTTTTTTTAGAAAGCGGGATTTATTGAGAGGATAGAGAAGCTCCCCCAGTGGGAGGGAACCCAAGGGGATTGCCCTAATTTTTTGATTTATTGTAGAGATGAGGTCTTGCCGGGTTGCCCAAGCTGTTCTTGAACCCATGGTCTTAGACAGTCCTCTCACCTCGGCCTCCCAAAGTGCTGGGATTATAAGCGTGAGTCACCGTGCCCAGACTTCTATTTCTTTTTATGAGAGAAGAAATAGTAGTGATAGTTTACTCTTTGTCTTAGATGTGAACAATATTAAGTAGTCATAATAATGTTAACACTAACTCAAGAACACACAACTAAAAATGACTATGCAACACTAGTTGGAGGATGAGGAAAGTAGAAAAGGAGAAGTAGTTATGAAAACGATATCCTTATCTTCATAAGAGAAAGTCAAATAAGACACTATTGAGTAATAAACACATTGCAGAATAAACATACCATTTTACAATGTGAAAGTAAATCCTGAAAGTAAGAGCTGAAGGAATTGAAAATGGTAGTGTTTAGTAAGTGAATCTGGGGAGATAGGTAGGAGATTTATTTTTTGTACTATTTGACTTAAAATATACACTTGTATTATGTTGATAAAATGAAAGTTTATTTGATACTTCAGTATTAGAATAGGAAAAAAGTATGGCTAGAAAACGACAAGGTTGGAGAGGACACCACCCTTGATGCTGATGTCCTTGGGAAAGGAGGAAACAGTCAGTGAATCTAGGAAGGCAGCTGAGAGTCCCACGAGGGTCCAGACATGATCTCAGGGGTTATGCTCCTGTCTTCGAATATTCCTAAATGACGTCTTTTATTTTCATTTTGTTAAAAAGATTCTACATGAGCTTTATTCTGATGGAATTATTATAAAAGTGAAGTTATAAATCCTGTTGTGATCTAACCTAGAATTGCCACATAAATATGTCCTTAACATCACATGAGGTAGTCTTTTACAGCCTAAAAGGAGAATTTTCATATTCATTGCCTTATTTAATCCTCACTTTAGCTCTGCAAACCCAGTATCTCCACTTCATAGCTGTACTTCAGTTAAAAAATTTGCTCAAGGTCACACTGGTGATAAGTGCCTGGGGGGTGGGTTCCAAACTTATTACTTCTACCAACGACTCCATAATATACATAGTGAAATCACAAAACAATTTTAAACACATTGATTTATTTATCTGCATGTTTTCATAACTATAACCCGATTGCTTGAATGGTTGGTAGCAGAATGGAACATATTGACTTGACTTTGAATAGATTTGAATAGACTGTGCTGCAATTACTTGCTGGATGACCTTGTGAACATCACTTAATTTATCTGAGCCTCTTTTTCCTCCACCTGAAACAGGATATTACTTACTACCTTTTTCATAGGGTTGTGGTTAATAGTTAACATATGTAAAATGCTCATGATAGTACCCAGAAGCTAATATGCACTCAACAATTACTTGATATTTGATCATTTTTGTTGACTATACAAATAATTAACTGTGAGATTATTTAATAGTTCTTGGTTGCTATTTTTTGTATATGAGAGCAGCAATATTGACTCACTATCAAAATAATGATATTGAGTTCTCCTAGTGAAATACTTGGCTAAAAAAAATGAAGCACTCAGGTGTGAACATCAAAATTCAACTGAAATTACTTTAAAAATTAATTCACTTTTCTAGAAATGTGAATCACTAAGAAGCAGACTTATAGCTGGGCTCGGTGGCTTAGCCTGTGATTCTAGCACTTTGGGAGGCCAAGGCGAGTGGATTGCCTGAGCCTGCAGGTTCAAGAACTGCCCGGGCAACTTGGCAAAACCTCGTCTCTATAATAAAATAAATATAGCCAGGCATGGTAGCGTGCATCTGCAGTTCCGGCTATTCGGAAGGTTGAGGCAGAAGGATTGTTGGAGCCCAGAAGGTTGACGCTAGAGTGGCAGTGAGTGTGCGTGCCACCGCACTCCAACCTGGGCGGAGGAGTGAGACTCCAACTCAAAAAAAAAAAAGAATCAGACTTATGTATGTATAAACCTCGCATTTGTAAAATAGCATATACGCAGAGAAAAATGTGGACAAATAGATATCAGTTAATAGGAGTCGTCCCTAAGGATTGGGATCACAGTGGGGAAGCATTGATCTTAAATTTTATTTGTTGTTTTTAACACTTTTTAAAAATAAATAAAGAGCAGATACTACTTTTGTTGTCTGAAAAATGAATATTGTTTAAAAATAATTATTTGAATATGACTATGTGAATAAGCCTTACTGATATCACAGTCTTACAAAAAAGCCCGATATGACTGCCCTATAGTGGCTTCTAGTGATCATTTCTCCTCAAATGCTCTGAGATCTTCCTGAGGCTCACACTGGCTAGTTCTAGGGGGTCTGTAAGCATCAATGAACTGCTTGCACCATGCAATTTGCATCTGGTTTTCAAATAGGAGATGTGTTCTTTGGGGCTCCCTGGAACATTTTAGGCAAAACATTTTAGGATTAGAGAGAATTTGTTCTCTTTAAGGGAGAGATTTCACTGCTAGTCTTTGCACCCATGATCTGTGATCTGCTGTGGATATTATTGTTGTTAAATTCATTTTAATTAAGTATATTTGTAAGTAGAGATTAAAAAGGGACTGTGGCTGTTACCTCACATCCCAAGATGGCATTCGAGCTTCGCTTTTTAGTTATTCCTAAAACCAATGCTGCCCTCAATTTTAACTTCTCTTCCTTTCTGACCCATCCTATTTCTAGCCAAAGCTCCCTTCCTCAATTCTAACTCTGTCCACGTTTTTCCTCTACCCCGTTCTTCCCGGAGCAGGGCGGGGGTGGGGACAGTCTGACTTTGGCGTCAACAGCTGCACGAGCCTCCAGCCTTGGCTTCCTGCATCCCCAGCAGCCTCGGTTCTGGCAAGGGTGTCCAGCTGCCTGAGAGTCCCGAAGTTTCGAATGCTTTCAGACTCACCTTACTAACGCCTAAAAGATGTCTTCATTCTCCTAAGAGGCGTCGTCTCTGCCGAGGAGGATGTCTCGGGAATGTCAGATGCTCCCTCTGTTACTGATGGGCATTTGTGAGTGTAAATAAAAGCCATGAAAGCCAACTCCTCACACCACAGTGTGAATCAACATCAACAAAACCCCGCCCCATGGGACACTGGCTTCTGTTTCAGGAATGATCAGAGGCTGGCTGCTCTGGTGGCAAAGCATCACTGAGTCACCTCCGCGATGAGCTTATGATACTTATTGTCTGGGCTTAAGTTTATGACATTGATATTGTATTTCATTCTTAACCTTTATACTCACTTTGAATATGAAACTTGGAAAGAAATGACTTCTGGGAAGACTCTCCTTTCAAAGGGATTCAGAAAATTCCAAAAATGTATGTCGTAGGCTGTGTTCTGAACAAAGGGGGAGAATTGATGAGATTATTGATGACAGATTCTGAGGAATTAGCTGAGCTTTCTGAGGAGCCATCAGAGATGTGAATGGGTAAGTCCTGTTCCCAAAGTCCTTCAGGCCAAGATCAGAGCCAAACTCATTCATGTGTTGGGCATTTTGACTCCATTCGAAGTTGCTTTGGATACCGTCCCCAGGGACCCCAGGGACTCTCATGGGCATCTTCTTTGATGAGATAGGATGTGGCTCAGGTTTTAATTCTTATAACAAAACCGTAATTTGGACATCTTCCTCCTCTGGGTATCTGGAGACTACGAGTCCCCTCCAAACCAGCGAGAGTCCAACCTGGTCCTTAGGAGCATATTATTTACAGCAACCTAATACTAGACATCAGTTCTGTCACATACTGTTGACAACATTTAACATATCTGTTCCTCGGTTTTCCCATCTGTAAAATGGGTATAATAATTATGCCTACCCATAGGGTGATTGTGAAGAATAGTGAAACAAGGTAAGCCGAGCACTCAAGATCTTACTTTATGCAAGCAGGTGGTCTTACAAGGAAGGCAGAGCAGAAGCAGGGGCTGTTTTTGGTTTGCTTCTTGTTGGTGATTGTAAATATCTGGCTCCTGTCAAAATCCATTAAGGACAATCATCTTTGAAAATAAGGTTGATAACAACTGCTAACATTTACTGTGCACCTACTATATGCATGACCTTACTCATTTGATCCTCACCACAAGCCAAAGCACATGCCATCCACTTGTCCCCTGTTCTAGTCCCTCTGCTGGCTCCGATGAGATGAACACAAAGTTGGCTGCAAAATAGAAAGTTCTTCCACAGGTTATCACGTGGCTGTATGTCCTCAACCTCTACTGAAGGTCATTGTGAGAAATAGCCACATGATACACATCTCTGAATGTGTTCTCTAGCTGTTATTTTATGTGGCGAATTTTACCGGGCATGGTGGCTCATGCCTATAATCACAGCGCTTTGGGAAGCAGAGGTGGGAGGATCGTCTGAGCCCAGGAGGTTGAAGCTGTGGTGAGCAGTGATTGTGCCACTGCACTGCAGCTTGGGTGACAGAGTAAGACTCTGACTCAAAAAAAGGTGCATTTCATTGTCCCGTGACCTTTATACAAACATATGTCACAAATTCCTCTCTGAGCTAAAAAAAAATTGTCTCCCTTGATAATGTCTTATGTTTCTGTATTTAGACAGATGTCTGGGTCTAGTGCCTAGAGATTCTGATCCAGTACATCTGAGTAGGGTCAGATGACTATTTTTTAAAAGGCTTCCACCCTGTGAGTGTGAGGCACAGCCAAGACTAGGAACCCTCAGTTGCTCTTTGTCTGCTTCCCTGCTACCCTAGTTCTTTGGCCTCATGGAGCTAAGATTTGTGTTCGGCAATAGCTTCCTTTTTTCTAGGTTTTCATATGGAATTTTTGCTTCCTTTTCATGTCTTGTCCTTGTCCTTTTATTTCCCTTCTTTTAATATTTTTACCTTACATGTCATTTATTGTAAAATGTCTCAAGTCTGCTTTTAGCATAAAAACGAATGAAAGAATAAGTATCATTGTCCATCTAAGTTTTAAACCAGATTTTCCTTAAAACGCCTCTGTATTCCTTCTTTCTGTCATTCTTTCCCCTACTTTGCTGTTTTGAGTTAATTGTTTGACAAAGTCAACAATTATATTTACTTACTTTAAAAAGGCACTCATGTATTGTAGAAGGAGACTGGCCCCTTCTCAAATGTCTTGAGGCACCATAATTGTGAGGAGAGACTGTTCCAGGTGAAGGAGTTCAACCCAGAGATAATGAGACTGTCTGGAGAGGACCATAAGAAGTTCAAAGGAAGGTGCTGGAATAAGTGCAGACGCGGAGGTTGTTAATGCAGGGTTGAGTGTGTCTCATCTTGTGGCCCTCCTACCCCACGCCTCTGATGTTGGTTTAGAGACATCCCTTGCTTGCAGTATGTCAGCATGCAGCACTTATTTTGTTTTTGTTAACAATGTGATAGGACTTTAGTGAGATGAACTTGGCCTAGGTCCTGAACACTGAACTTACAATCAGCTTTCCTTGTTTAACGGCAGCCTTCACTGAATAAAAAGAGGCAATTCCAAAGTTCATTGCAAGATTACAGTATAACAGGTCCCAACAAATATGCTGCTGAGTGTGGGAAGATGACTGACCGGGACCTGGAGGGAGGGACATTGGCTTCCACCAGGTCTGGGTCCAGAGTGACACAGCAATGCGTATATGACCAGCTGCAGGCATTTATTTGGGTCTGTCTTCTATGTAGAGAAAGGAACTGTAAAGACTCTTTTAGTAAGAAAAATACTCCAAACTATTGGATTATGTTAAAATAATGGGATTGCGGGGATGATTTTTAAATTAAATTTTGAGTAATGCTGATAAACCTCTACAACGTTTCCCATGCGGCTAATTAATGTGAGTGACTTACAACTGACTTGAACCAGCCTTTTTTATTCCAGAGGCTGATCATAACCCAACTATTTAATTCAAGTACCCTCTGTCCCCGTTTTCCAAAGAATCAATTGTTCAGTTTATACTTGTCAAGCTCCTGTTCTGTGCATACTTTGGCGCTAGATACTGTCACTGTCTTTTAGAAACTTACCACTGAATTGGGGCAATATACCACATAGCAACACAAAGTGGTGTAAGTTAACAGTGAAAACAGGTAATAGAAACCCAAGTTGCCAGGAGCTCAGAGGTAGGCATAACCACATGGGCTGGTAAGACTAGGGAACAATTCTGAAATGGAATCTGGTCTATGGTAAAGCCATATCCTTGGATACTTATAACTCTCTTTGCCAGCTTCAGTGGCCACACACCCATGGATTCATCCTTTCCCATTCACCACCATGCCTTTGCCAATGTCATTTCTATCACTGAGGATATCCAACCTCTTTGTCACACTTAGCACAATTCTCCCTGAGTTTCCAAACCCAGGTTGTGGAGGTGTTTGAATACGTGGCTTAGGAATTGCACTTTCTATTTGTGGGACTCACTGCCTACTTTTGAGTGGGGTTGTGAAATGATATGTATGAACCTTGGGGTTTATGAGAAGAGAATCATTTCCAAACCCTCAACATAACAGACTTGTGCCTCCTATTTATTAATTTATTTTCATGTCAGACGAGTAATGTGCCAACATCATAACAAGGTTTAAGGGAGGTACACCTCACACGTGAGCGTGAAACCCCGATCATCGAGCCTGTGAGCTACACAAAGATAACCGGAGAAGGGGCTAAGAAGAATGAACAGCCACACCTTGTTTTGTTGCTCATTGCTTTATTGCAATTTGTAGATATTATACTGTGTTTCTTACAAATTGAAGGTTTGTGGCAATCCTGACTTGAGCAAATCTAATTGAGCAAATCTAATAACAGCATGTGCTCACTTTGTGTCTCTGTGTTATGTTTTGGAAATTCTTCATAACATTTCAAACTTTTCTATTATTGAAATATCTATTATGGTGATCTGTAATCAGCGATCTTTGATGTTACTATTGTAGTTGTTTTGGGTGCTAAGAACTGAGCCCATATAAGATGATGAACTTAATCAATAAATATTGTGTGTGTTCTGACTACTCTGTATACCTGCTGTCTCCTCCATCCCCATCTCTCTCCATCTCTGAAGACCTCCCTATTTCCTGGGACACAACAACATTGAAATTAGGCCAATTAATAAGCCTACAATGGCCTGTAAGTGTCCAGGTGAAACTAAGAGTCAGATGTCTCCCACTTTAAATCAAAACATCTAGAATGATTAAACTTAGTGAGGAAGACACATTGAAAACTGAGATAGGTTGAAAGGTAGGCCTTGGGCTGGGCATGGTGGCTCACACCTATAATTCAAGTACTTTGGGAGGCCAAGGTGAGAGGATTGCCTGGGTTCAGGGGTTCAAGACCAACCTGGGCAACTTAGCGAGACCTTATCTCTACAGTAAATTAAAAAAAAATGTTAGCCGGGTTTAGTGGTGCACGCCTGTAATCTCAGCTACTTGGAAGGCTGAGGCAAAAGGATCTCCTGAGCCCAGCAGATTGAGGCTGAGGTGACCATGAGTGTGCCACTGCACTCTAGCCTGGGCGACAGAGTGAGACTCCAACTCAAAAGAAAGAAAGAAAGTTAGGTCTTTTGTGCCATTAGCTAAGTTGTGAATACAAAGGAAAATTTATTGAAGGAAATGAAAAAGCAACACAGCCTTTTTGCTGATATGGAGAACGTTTGTCTGGATAGAAGATTAAATCAGTCACAATAATCCCCTAAACCAAAGCCTAATCCACAGCAAGGCCCTAACTTCCCTCAATTTTATGCAGGCTGAGAGATGTGAGGGAACTGTAGAAGAAAAGTTGGAAGCAGCAGAAGTTGGTTCATGAGGTTTAAGGGAAGTTGCCATCTCTGTAACATAAAAGTACAAGGTGAAATAGCACGTGCTGATGGAGAAGTTGCAGCAAGTTATACAGAAGATCTAGATAAGATCATTGATGAAGGTTGTCACAACTAAACAACAGATTTTAAATGTAGACAAAACAGCTTTCTGTTGGAAGAAGATGCCATCTACTTCCAACTTTCATAGCTAGAGAGAAGTTAGGGCCTAGCTTCAAAACTTCAAAGGACAGGCACTCTTGTTAGGGCCTAATGCAACCGGTGACTTTAAGTTGAAGTCAATGCTTATTTACCATTCAAAAATCTTAAGGCTCTTAAAAAAGTATGCTAAATCTTCTTTACCTGTGGTCTATAACTAAAACAATAAATCCTGGATCACAGCACATCTGTTGATAGCATGGTTTACTGAATATTTTAAGCCCACTATTGAGGTCTACTGCTCAGGAAAAAAAAAATTTCTCTAAAATATTACTGCTCATTGACAATGCACTTGGTCACACAAGAACTCTTATGGAGACAAGGAGATGGATGTCATTTTTATGTCTACGAACACAGCATCTGTTCTGCATCCCCTGGATCAAGGAATAATTTCGACTTTCAAGTCTTCATAGTACTTCTACAGTCGGGTGCAGAAAGTTTTTTTGGTTTTTTGTTTTTTTTTTGAGTTGGAGTCTCACTCCATCGCCCAGACTAGAGTGCAGTGGCCGCTCCCGGCCACCGCAGTCTCGACCTGCTGGGTTCCGGCGATCCTTCTGCCACAGTCTTCCAAGTAGCCGGAATTACAGGCACGTGCTACTACGCCCGGCTGATTTTTTTTTTTTTTAATCGTAGAGATGAGGTCTCGCTAAGTTGCCCAGGCGGGTCTCAAACCCGTGGGCTTAGACAAATCACTCACCTCAGCCTCCCAAAGAACTGGGATTACAGGCTGAGCCACCGAGCCCAGCCTGATTTTCAAGTCTTATTATGTAAGAAATATATCTCATTAGGCTATAGTTGCTATAGATAGTGATTCCTCTGATGGATCTGGCAGAGTAAATTGAAAACCTTCTAGAAGGGATTCACCATTCTAGATGCCATTAAGAACATGATTCATGGGAGAAGGTCAAAATATCAACATTAACAGGAGTTTGGAAGAAGTAGATTCCAATCCTTCTGGATGACTTTGAGGGGTTCAAGGCTTCAATGGAGGAAGTGACTGCAGATGTGGTGGAAATAGCAAGAGAACTAGAATTAGAAGTGGAGCTGAGAGATGTGACTGAATTGCTGCAATATCATGATCAAACTTGCATAGATGAGGATTTGTGTCTTACGGATAAGCAAAAAAAGTGATTGGAATTTACTCCTGGTAAAGATGTTATAAACACTGTTGAACAGCAAAGAATTTTGAATATTAAATATTCAAAAGCAGTGGCAGGACTTGAGAGGATTGATTTTAATTTTGAAAGAAGTTTTATTGTGGGTAAAATGCTACCAAACAGCATGGTAGGGATAAATTTTGTAAAAAGAAGAATTAAGTGATGCATCAAACTTCACTGTTGTTTCATTTTAAAAAATTGCCATAGCAATGACCAACCTTCAGCAATAACCACCCTGATCAGTCAGCAGCCATCGACATCGAGGCAAAACCATCTGTCAGCATAAAGATTATGACGCGCTGAAGGCTCAGAAGACCCTGAGCATTTTTTTTAGCCATAAAATATTTTAAAATTAAGATGTACATACACTGTTTTTAATGATATAATGCTATTGCACACTTAACATACTAGTGTAAACATAACTTTTATATGCACTAGGAAACTAAAAATTTGTGTGATTCACTTTATTGTGACAATTGCTTTATTGCAATGGTCTGGAACCAAATCCACAATATCTCTGAGGTATGCCTGTATGTATTTATTAGCTCCCTACCTGAGAAGGGGACTAAAGACAAGACAATTGTAACCAGTGTCAGAAAATCAAAAGATCTCGCTAAACTCTAGATTCCAGAGACAATGTCTGGAGATATTGTTGGTTGAAGCAACTTGTGGGTTGCTACTAGCATCTACTGGGTAGAGACAAGAGATGCTGCTAAACATCTTACAACTTGCAGAAAAACCTCTGAAAATAAAAATTTATCTGGCCTGAAGTGTTAATCGTGCTGAGGTCGAGAAACCTTGCACTAGAGGATCTTTTATTTATTTATTGTTTTTTTTTTGAGTTGGAGTCTCACTCTGACACTCAGTCTGGAGTGCAGTGGCACACTGCTGGACTCAGGTGATTCTTTCACTTCAGCCTTCCAAGTAGCTGGAACTACAGGTTCATACCACCATGACCCACTAATTTTTTAAATTTTTGTAGAGATAAGGTCTTGCCAAGTTTCCCAGGCTGATCTCGAACCACTGGGCTCAGGCAATCCTCTCTTCTCTACTTCCCAAAGTGCTGGGATTATAGGCCTGAGCCACCGTGCCCAGTTAGAGGAACCAGGTGTCAGGAAGTTACTGACTGACACCTAGTTAAGGTTGCTTGGAAAAATTAATCTCAGAGGAAAGGAAAACAAAATAGTAAATCTATTTAACTTACAACATTTTGATCAGAAAATCAAGAGTCTAGCCATTTGTTAAAGTCTAGTTTCCTTCCTCTCCTCTCCCCCATCTTTTTTTTTTTTGCCTCTGGCTATTCATTCATTGCAAAGTTGACATTTCTGACTTTGACTAGACATGTAGCAATGCCAAACAAATGACTTCAGGAAAAGTATACTACTGAATCATTGCCAAGTAATATCGTCATCTCTTTAATTTGTTTAGTTTCTCCTTGGGTGTGTCAAGAGTCCCCAGTTTCTCAGGTGTGACCATATTAGGTAATTCTTCCTAGATCCTGTATCTTCCTGGAGGAAATGAGGTATACAATGTCAAGGTCAGGAAAGGAAAGGAGTCAATGATAAAATCCTGAAGGGATCCTGGAACCACTGTGCAGATTTTCCTTTTAGAGGGTGTGGTTTTGGCTGAATGAAGGTTTTGGCTGTTGATAAAATTTAACTGTTGTTTTGCACATTTATAATACATTTATTTTGGGGATCAGGATTTAGAGGTTATTTTAACATTATTTTGATGACTAATGTGTAGAATTTACATATGTGTTTTAATAATATAAACGATTTGTACACTCATGTGTTAATTTTATTGGTGAGCCTAATTTTTAACTCACAAAAGTGTATTAATTCACTCATCAAGGATGTATTGCATGTCAATTTTGTACAGACATACTGCCATGTATAATGTCATGGGGATTCAAAAACTGGTGGGGGAGAGAGCAAAGAAGAAAGATAATTACAAGACCGTGTGCTAAGTGCTGAGATGTGGCAATTATAGGGCGCTATGGGAGCACAGTGAGAAGAGTCTCTTTAGGCTGAGACCTGAGACTTGAAGGTTAGTAGGAGTGACTATAAAAAGTATGGGGGAAGAAGGTGCAAAGATGGGAGGTGATAGTCCTCTGACAGTGTCAAACATGTGCAAACGTTCACAGGTGATAAAGAGAGTGCATATGGAGTTCAGTGAACTTTAAGAGCTAGTGTAAAGATACAGAGTTAAGAGTCCAGGTGCGCATGCAGTGGAAAGCTTGCTCATTGGACTGATTGATGAGGCATTACATGTAGAGCAAGGAGAGAACAGGGCTTAAGAGGAACATAATTAAGAGATGTACAAAAGAGCAGGCTCCCAGAGTGACAAAAATTGGCAAGAGAAACTAAAAAGATATGCCACAGCTAGTGGAAAATATTTGCAATACCGATATGTGAAAAACTTTGACAAATCAATAAGGAAAGAGGGAACAACCCAATGGAAAAATGGACAGAGGAGCTGAAAAAGTACTTCATAAACAGATGAAAAGATCCTCTACC
Source organism: Carlito syrichta (assembly GCF_000164805.1). Classification (NCBI taxonomy): domain Eukaryota; kingdom Metazoa; phylum Chordata; class Mammalia; order Primates; family Tarsiidae; genus Carlito; species Carlito syrichta. The sequence goes on along the minus strand of NW_007253365.1, from coordinate 186,024 downwards.
TTGTTGGTCATCTGAGAAATGCTAATTAAAGTCAGCAATTTTGTACCCATGAGATTAGAAAAATTTAAAATCTGACCGTACCAAATATTGGTAAGAATGTGGAGCAATGGGAACTGCGGGCAAGAGTGAAAATTAGTGCAACCACTTTGCTAAAAGACTGGCATTAACAGCAAATATGAAGATGTGTATATCCTACATGTTCCAGCATACCGGGAGACAGATGGCAGTATCATTTAGAACAACAAAAAAACTGGAAATAGCCAAATCATTCATAGTTAGTAGAATAGAATAATTTACTTTTGTCTAGTCACATAATGAAATACTATAGAGCAGTGAAAATGGACAAACGACAATTATATGTGTGTTATGGATTGAAATGTGTCTTTCCAAAATTCATATGTTGAAGTCCTAATGTTTTGGACTTCAGAATATAACTGTATTTGGAGATGGGTTCTGTGAAGAGGTGATTAAGTTAAAGTGAGGTCATGAGATGGGTCCTAATCTGATATGACTGGTGTTCTCATTAGAAGAGAAGATCAGGATACAGGCATACACAGAGGAAGACCGTGTGAGGACACAGTGAGAAGGTTGCCATCTACAAGCTGAGGAGAGAGGCCTCAGGAGACATCAACTCTGCCCACACCTTGATCTGGGACTTCTAACTTTCAGAATTGTGGAAGAATAAATTTCTGTTGTTGAAGCCCTCCAGTCTCTGGTACTTGGTTATGATAGCCTCAGCAAACTGATACAAAGGGCCAACATGGGTAGATCTCAAAAGGATAATGTCAGGTAAAATGGCAAGTCACGGAACACTTGCAGCGTGATTCAATTTAAAGATTAAAAAGATAAGACATATAGTTTAGAGATAAATACACACACACGTTTAACAAAGTTTTATGTCCTCACACTCCTTTCAAAAGATAGAGCTTTCCCTTTGAGTGAAAGCTGGACTCATTGACTTACTTATAATGAATAGAATAAAGCACGTGACAGTGTGTGACTCCTGAACCTAGCCATGAAATCTGGCGTGGCTTCCTTATTGCTCTCTCAGATCACTTGCTCTGGGGGAAGCCAGGTGTCATGTTCTGAGGGCACTCAAATAGCCTAAGGGAAGAGGTCCCTGTCACCACAGCAGTACCTATCATCATACATGCCCTTCTGCAATGCAATCTTGTCGTGGGCCCAAGTTTGGAACCAATTCCCCTCCCCTTGAATTTGGGCTGGTCTGAGTGATTTCTTATACCCAATATAATACAGTTGAATCTGTAGAACTTCACTGCTGACTTCTGAAGTGAGGTCAGAGAAAGTTTTGTAGCTTCTGCCTTGTTCTCTCAGAACTCTTATTCTCCAGGTACTCTTGTTGCCTCTTGGAGCCCAACAGTCATAATGGGAAAAGCCCAAGCCACTTGCAAGTGAACATGTAGGTCCACTGGTCAACAGCCACAGCTTCAAGTCATCCTAGCTCAAGAGCTATATGTGTGAAGAAGCTTCCAGATGGTTCCAGCCCCCAGTCATGGAGCCAATCTTGTCTTTGAATTTTTCTGGCTGAGGCGCCAGACACAATGGAACAGAAACAAGCTGTCTTTATTGCCCTCTCAAATGCTTGACCCACAGAATCTGTAGGCCTAATAAAAAGGGTTGTTGCCTTGAGCCATTATGTTGAGATGGCTTGACACATGATGACAGAAAACTGGAAGGGTAAGCATCGCGTTCTCACTCGACTTTTTTCTTGTCTCTGTCCACCTTTCTCATTCTCCTGCCAGAATTTTCTGGGATGACATCCTAATAAACCCCTTTCATACTAATTTGTGTCTGCTTCTGGGGAACCTTACTAAGCCCTCTGAATCTCATCTGGCTTGGAAGTGGTGGGGGGTGCTGGGGAAGGAAGAGCATAGACACACCTCATGGCTGCCCATCATCACAGAGGAAATTTGACGTAGAAAACACAGACTTGGGCGTGTCCTTGGCTTTGCAGAAGCAGCCCCAGGACATTGGGGTGCCAGGGGAAATACAGTCAGGAAGGCTTGGGGGTTGGGAAGTAGCTGGTAGGCAGGCTGCCATGGCCTGCCCTTCAAAATGCCAGAGAAATTGGTTAAGGGGAAAAGCTGACTTGATTTTTCCAGGAAAGATGACCAAGCAGAGAATGAGGGAGAAAGAGGAGGCGAGGCGAGGCGAGGCCATGGGACCAAAGCTCTTGAGGCTGCTTTCAGCCAGCGTTTTCATGGAGGAGGATTGCTGATTCACTGAACTGCTGCTTGGCTTCCACGGCTCTTTGCCCTGGGGAGCTGCTGACTCCGGAGACATGCCCTGCTGGAGTCAGACGGGCCAGAGGAGGCTGTGCCACCCGCTCCACAGCATTGCTGAGACGTAGCAGGGGAAAGGGGTTCTCAGGAAAAAAAGGGATGAATTGCCTGCTTATGAAAGATCCATTGGGGTCTATGGTTATATGATAAAAAATTTACACAAATTCTTATTCTATATGAAAGAACACGGAGTAAAAAATAAAGCTCTATGTCACCTCAATCCCCAGTTGACTGCTGTTCTAGTTTCTTATGCACAGATACTCTGTGCATATATAGAAAAACTTCCATAGATGTGCGGCCATGCCTTCCCTGACATGTTCTGCACACATTCAACAGCATACCATAACCAGGGATAAACTGGAGCCAGATGTGAAATTTTCAGTTTTGAGCTGGTTATTAAATATAACTATTATTTAAAGTTGTTTTATATGACCCTATATCTAAGTTAATTGTATTAAAATCAGTCAAAACTCATGTTTTCCTAATAATTTTTCTACATCTTAGCATTATCTATTTGTTCTTGAGGTGGTTTGGGTCTATTTCATCTGCAGGTGGAAATACTACACAATGATGGGCGATTCGCATCTCTCCTCAACTCTGCATTCAGTGAGGACATGTTGGTTTCAAATTGGTCATGGAGGGAGTATTTACACTTTAGAAGTCAGCAAACACACGGGCCGGGTACAGTGGCTCATACCTCCTAATCCCATCACTTTGAGAGGCTGAGGTGGGAGGATCACTTGAGGCCAGGAGTTCGAGACCAGCCTGGGCAACATAGTGAGAATCCAATCTCCACACAAAATTAGAAACAAGTAGCCAGGCATGGCGGCACACACCTGTATCACTAGCTACTCTGGAGGCTGAGGCAGGAGGAGCACTTGAGCCCAGGAGGCCAAGGCTGCAGTAAGCCATGATGGCACCATTGCAGACTGGGCAACATAGCAAGACTTTCTTAAAGAAAACACAAAACAGAAAACACTACAAATCAGAGCCTGATTTATGATTTTGTTGATTGCTAGTTTTTCCTGTAAAGGGACAGATAGTAAATATCTTTAGCTTTGCAGCACGATCTCTGTTTAACCTACTCAACTCTTGTCATTGTAGTGCTAAAGTAGCTACAGATAACGTGGAAGTGAACACATAGCTGTGTTCCAGATTACACACACACACACACACACACACACACACACACACACACACACACACACACACTTTGAGTCATGACAGGAATGCACACACACACACTTTGAGTCCAGGCTGGAATGCAGTGACACGATCTCAACCTCTTGGGCTCAGGTGATCCTTCTGCCTCAGCCTCTTGAGTAGCCGGGAGTAAATGACCACATGTGGGTCATTTAAAAATTGTTTTTGCAGAGACAAAGACTTGCTATGTTGCCCAGGTTGGCCTCAAACTCTTGGGTGCAAGCAATCCTCCTGCTTCGGCCTCCCAAAGTGCTGGAATTACAGGCGTGAGCCACCATGCCCAGCCGAATTCCAGGTGATATTTACAAAACCTGATGGCAGGCTAGATTTGGCTCCAGGGTAGTAGTTTGCTGAGTCATGGTCTAGACTTAAGAAAGTGGTGGAGAAAAGGATAATAATGTGGGTTATCACAACTTCAAAGTGTTGTGTTGAGTCTATTACATTGTGAAGAGCATAATAACATGAAGAAATAGTCTTCCAATGTTCAAAACTATGACCTGATTCAGCAAAGAAGATGCAATGTCATTGACAAACAAGTGAAGTTCTGACACATGTATTTTTTGTCTTGCTTCCATTTTACTCATGAATAAAAGTGAAATATCAACCAACATTCATGTTTGAACCATACTCGTTTGCCAGTGACACGAGCCAACTTCTTTGCTGATCAAATAGAAATCAAGTTTATGCATAGTCTGTGTTTGTAACATAATTGTGGGTGATAAAATTATTAAAAACTCGACAATGAAACTTTTAAAAAATAGCAGCTCACATTGACATTATAAGAATTTGCAATAAAGTGTTGTATATTTTATTATTTGCAAATTATGTACTATAATCTTTTATATGAGTAAAACTTGAATTATCTATGTATATATCTTCATACTTATACTGTTTTTACATTGTTAAACATTTATCAGCACAACATTGCAGACAGCTATTTAGAACTTTGCTTTTGTTCACTTAATGCATTTTGAAGAACCTTTGGACATTTAGATCTGCCTCATTCTTTTCAGCAACTATATTCTTTTTTATTTATTTTTATTTTTTTATTTTTGAGTTGGAGTCTCACTCTGTCGCCCAGACTGGAGTGCAGTGGCCCCTCCCGGCCACCGCAGCCTTGACCTACTGGGCTCCAGGGATCCTTCCACCTCAGCCTTCCACGTAGCCGAAATTACAGGCGCACGCTACCGCCTGGCTAATTTTTTGATTTATTGTAGAGATGAGGTCTCGCCCGCCCAGGTAGTTCTCGAACCCTCGGGCTCAGGCGATCCACTCACCTCAGCCTCCCAAAGATGCGGGATTATAAGCTGAGCCACCGAGCCCGGCTATATTCTTTTAAACAAGCAACTTCTTACCTTTTAGACATGCTCCTTCCTTTTTAAGCCAGTTTCTTACTGATGTACATCTATGCTGTTGCCATCCTTACACCATTAGAAGGAAGGCTACAGTAAACATTTTTATATACATCCTATTGCACAAGTATACAATATACCTGTAGCATAAATTCTTAGAAGTAGAATGGCAGGGCTAAAGAGTGCAGGTACTTGCAGTTGTGATAGTTATTGACTAATTGTTTTTCAAAGTTGTTGAATCAGTCTACACTGATGCCAAGAATGGAAGAGAGTGACTGTTTCTCTATACCTTTGCCAAGATGATGTACTATTATGCTTTTTGATTTTGGAAAATCTGATGGATGAAGATGGCATCTTACTGAATGTTAACTTGCATTTCAATTGTTTTGAGGGGAGTGATCACTTTTTCCTATGTTCAAATGCCATTGGTATTATCGGCTTTGTGAATTATTTATTTACTAAAAGTGATCTTTGCTCATTTCTTATTGTTATCCTATGATTATACAAGATTCCCTTACAGAATTCCCCCAACAGAATATGAGCTCCGTGAGGCAGGGAATTTTAATTGTTTTGAATTTTCAAATGTTTGGAATGGTGCTTACTAAATATTTGCTAATTGATTAATTATTAAGGGATTTAGTCTCTTGTCTGTCACATATGTTGCCTTATTGTCTCTCAGTTTGTCATTCACCTTTTACTTTGCATTTTTTTTTTCTTTGCAGGAATTTTTAAATTTTTAGACAGTCAAATTTAGAAATTTTTTTCTCGATGATCTCTGTACCTTTTGTCTTATTTGGAAAGATATTCATTTATTCAAAAATAAATTATCCTGTGTTATCTCCTAGGAATTTGCAGTTTGATTATTTTTATGTTTAAATCTTTGAAACATCTAGAAGTTATGCTTAACAAGTGATAAAGTAGTCACTGGACTTATTCTTTTTCCATTTGGCTGCCTGATTGTTCTGACATACTCTTTGAAATATCTCATTCCTCCAGTGATTTGAAATTCCACTTTATCACACACCAAATTCCCATATGTGTGTGGTCTATTTCTAGTCTCTCTATTGCTCCATCTGTGTATTCATATGCCAGCACCAAGCTGTTTTAATTATTAATGCCTACTCTTTTACATGGTGTTTATAGCATCTGAGTGCTCAAACTCATGTAAATATCACAGTGTGGCTAAGCCATCTTTGGCCTTAGGCCTAAACATATAGTTTAAATAAAATGTCTAAAATGCTTTTGCAGACAGTTCTATCACTTGATTTTTATAATACCTCTGAGAGGCAGGCGGTAGGAGTTGTTTCCGTTTTATAGATGAGGAAACTGAGGCTGAGAGAGAGCTTTTGCTCATGATCATTCACCTAAGAGTTTGTAGATGGATACCAAGCATGCTCTTACTCTTTCTTGTAATAAAATGTTGACTTATGGCAAAGTGCTTTAATGAAAAGCAACCAAGATAAAAATTATCCCAAATCCTGTAACCTAGTCAAATCAATGATTTATTTCTACATATTTTTCTTGTTCTTCTGCACTCACTCTTAGGCTGTCTTTCTCAGATCTAATCAAGAAGCTTAGGTGAGTTAATGTCAGAGAACTATGAAAAAGATAATGACTTGTATATTAAGAGATTCTTAGCACAGCTCTTAGCATTATAGTATTAGCTCAATAAGTGATTATTTATATTCTTATCCTTATTTATTTGATTAAGAACATGAGCTTTGAAGTTAGACAGACTTCAATTCCAGTCTCCATTCTTTCACTTATTAGCTGGATGACCTTGGACAAATTAGTTAACTTCACTGAGCCTTGGTTCCTTTATATGTAAGGTGGGCATTGTAATAAAACTCTCAGGGATTTTGTGATAATTAAATAAGATAATATATGAAACTTGCTTCAATATAGTGTTTGGCACATGGTAAACCCTTAATAAATGTTAATCATTTCTCACTGATAAGTTTCTTCTGAGGATCCTAAACTTCTTTCCTCAAAAATGGGGGGGTCATTCTATTTTCTTTTTCAAAAAAATCAGGTATAGTTAGTGCTCTATACTGTATTCACTGATGTACTCTCATATATCTAATGACTCTGTTGCTTTATCTAGAAAAGCAGAAATAAAAACCAACGCAGGTCACTTACTTTAATTTAGATTCCATGTGTTCTTGCTAAGTCCCACTGGATCTGCTGGCATTATTTGCTAAGAAAGGGTTTGCAAAATAAATTAATAGTGTAAACAAGACTTGGGCAGAGTGCTGAAAATAATTAAGGGAATTATTTCTAAACATGCTTAAATACTTGAGCAGTACCATTTAAATACAGACAATCTATCTGAGATTTCTGAGCCACTCATATTCCTTCACGAACTAGTGATTGTTGTGCTCCATTCTCTCTCCTCACCCAAAGTGAGCTCAAGGCCAGGTCCAGCCCTGTCCATCTCTGTACTCCATGTCCCCAGTATGTTGTGCCTGCTTATGGTGGGTGCTCAAAACATGTTTGTGGAAATAACAAGTATGCCAAGGACTCTTTCTTAGAGACACTTGGTTATTCTAGATTAAGTGATTAATTTATCTTTGACAGCTGATTGAACATTTCCAGTCAAATATCCAGTAGTCTTTTCAAATTCAGTCATACACCTTGTTGCATCCTATAACATTAGCTCCTCACCTTGGATTTCTAATTGTTACCCCTGGCACTGCCATTTTTCCAGGTGAAAACTTGGAGTCCTTTTGCTTCCTCTTCCCTACTTCCTCCTCCATATTCAAAGGCACCCAGTCCACTATCTTGCCTTAAAGCATCCTTTGTCTCTGTTGCCTCCCTCAGTCAGATGGCATCCTTTAGTCCAGGCCCCATCACCTCCCTCTACAGGGTTGAAATGATCTCACTCTCTTTAGCAGAACCCCCTTCCAGTCCTATATGATTTTCAGATGGTAATATATTGCATTTCCTTTATTTGGAAATTTAAGAGGTGCGCAGTCCCAAAATAAATATATAAGAAAAAAGTTATTAATTTCCTCTCAACTCCGCCCCCTAATTCCACTTCCTTAAAGGTAATGAGTGTTCACAGTTTGATGTGTATCCTTCTATATTCTCCTCTATGCTCATATGTAAGTATAATGTCTAAAAACAGACCATACAGTTCATATGATTCAATGGGGTAAAGGATAGTTCTTTAAAGAAATGAGACCAAAACAATTGGATATCACATGGGAAATATGACCTCTACCCTTATCTTTTAGTGTGTACACAATGAAAAGTGAAATTGACCATAGACCTAAAGGTACAGCTCAATGTTTCTAAAAGAAAGCATGGGAAGAAATCTTTGCAACATTAAAGTAGGCAAGGATTTCTTCACACACAAAGATCAACAGTCATAAAATAAACAATTAAAAAGTTGGGCCTTATCATTAAAGTTAAAAACTACTCTTTGAAAAAACATAATTTAGAAAATGCTCAAATCTCCAATTTTAAGAAAATATTTTGTAATGCATATGTCTAAGAACTTGTGTCACGAACATATAAAGAACTCTTATAATTAATTTCTTAGACTAATTAAAAATGGACAAAAGATGTGGATAGTTCACAAAAGATATACAAAGATATACAAATTGCTAATAAGTACATGAACAGAAGCTTATCATTTGTTTTCATAGAAATGCAAGTTAAAACCACAGTGAGATACCACTATACATCCAACTGAGTAGTTAAAATGAAAAGATTGACAATACTAAGTGTTGCCAAAGGTGTAGAACAACTGGAAATCTCATACATTGCTGGTAGGATAATTGTTTGGAGTTAAGCATACACTTTCCATATGATCCAGATCTTTCTCTTGTAGTTACCCAAGAAAAACGTAGTTACCTAAGAAAAGCATATTTGCACAAAGAGTTGTACTTATGTGTTAATATTGGCTTCATCTAATAGGCAAAAACTGAAAAGTTCAAACATCCATCAGCAGGTGATTGTGGAATAGTTATACAACAGAATAATACTCAGAAATAGAAAGGAGTGAATTACTGATACAGGCAACAATATGGGTGACTCTCAAAATAGTTGCTGAGCAAAAGAAGTCAGACATAAAAGAACACATTGCATGATTCCATTTATGTCAGGTCCTAAAATAGGGCAATTTTTCCTGTAAAAGAAAGATCTCTCATCAGTAATATACAAGAATATTTGTTCCCTACATCTTCAACAGCACTGTATGACTTCTTACACATATTTTGTTTTAATTTGCTCTCTCTTACTATCAGAAGTGTTGACCATTCTTTTCCTCTACTTTTCTTTTGAGGATACTTATATTTTATCTTATCACCTGTTCATATCTTTAGTCAAATTTTCTGTAGGGTGTTCTTTTTAAAAATTAAACTTTCCTATTTATATATTAGCAGAACTTTTTGTGCATTGCCTATTTTGTTATTAGAACATTATTTTTGTCACCTTTCTCACCTGTCTCATTATTTAAAGACACAAAGTAGTCATTGAATGAACCTCTCTGAAATAGGCCCTAAGGCTTCGCATTCTTTAAAAGCAAAACCCTGTTGGAAACTTATAAACTATTAAGAGTGATCAGAAGACAAGTTTTCACTTTTTTTAATTAAAAAAAGAAAAAACTTATTAAATAATTTTTCCAATCTCTCAGGAAGAATTTCACTTTTTTGACTTCACATAAATTTCTGATAATTCAGATATGCCTTCACCTAAAAAAATATAACCATGCTTGTAAAACCAAACACTGTCTTCAATAGTATAGTTGCTTAAATGTAGTATATAGTTTTCTTTTACAAATAAAAAAACTAAGAGGGCATTGCCACATGGCACCAACACTAGATCAATGTCATTCCAATGTGACTAGGAAAACATTCTATTCATTAATAATGGAATGAAGTTTCAATTATTTATACTGGGTATTCCTTATGCCTCAGCAACTTCAAAATCCAGTTAATCTTCCATGTTTGAGTTGGAAGATTGGTGGTCCCATAAACTTCATTAATGGGGGCAGTTTTTTCACAAAACATACTCTAACCCATTAGAGAATCTGGCAGTTTCTATAATTGTTCATCCATGAAACTCTCAACGGGATGCAGATGCTTCCCAAGACTAGAAGAAAAAAGTGCTTGACTTTAGAACATTTTGCACATTGGGTGAGCCCAGGATTATGAAATGCAATCCTTTCACCATGAAGAGGGAGTGGGTCTTTCCTTCTCTATTTATTGTATGCCCAGAAAGCTCCAGGTCTTTGTGCTCAGACTGGGCTACCACGGGTTCGGCATTAGAAGCTAGGCAATTGTGGCAGAGATTATTCTTCCATCCAACTCCCTCCCTAAACCCAAGCAAAAGCACTCCCTTCACCTCCCTAGGCAGGTGCATGGGGCAGTGTGGCCACCTCGGCTTCCCTTTTCCCTGGATACACTGCCTAGCACAATGCCTCCATGCTGGGTGACAGATCACAGCTAAGAAACCCCCGGGGACAACCTCTTGTCCACTTTGCACCCCATTCCTATCTTTACAACGCTTTCCCTTAAGCCACCTCTCTCCCATTCTCAAGGAATTCCAGCACCTGGCATATCACCAAACACACAGTGAGGACTACACATATGGCTTATTTCCTTGTGCGGTCATATAATTGATGAGTACTTATAATGAAGGAAATACAGTATTTGTTGACTGACTGGTTAACTTCATCTTAAGTTAAGGGAGTGTTTCTGCAGCATCAAGCAGCTTGGGACGTAATTAACTCACACGTATTTGCCTAGAGGACAATGACCAGACATATAAAATATGGGTATGTGAGTTTCCTACAATAAGACATTTTCAATCAAACATCCTCTAACAGACTACAGGGATATGTATGTCAATGTGCTGGAACTAAAATAAGAATTTAAGACAATTTGATAGCACTGTGAGGGAAAAGGGTATAAGTCATCTCAGGATAATATGAGAGTTAATGGTTTCTGTAGTCTCATCAAGAGAAATGTTCTATCCCTCTCCTTTCTGTTCCCAATGACTTCAGAGCTCCTGCATGTGGCTGTGCTTGTTGATCATGACACTAGGACCCTGCCTGGTGGGCACATGGGCCGGCCTCTTATCTCTGCCCTGCCCACCAGACTGTGTGCCCATCGTGGGTTACATCTGCTAGAGGGGGCACCTTTTTCTGATTCACACATGAGTGAGGGATGAGCTCATTCTGCATGAAATGACGCCTGCGTCATTCAATTTTTGCATGACTTTTCATCTGGTGTGTACAATGGTCTCTCGCCTAGTCTTTCTGTCTCTGAGTTTTCCCTCATGGAACACTCCCCAATGACTGCTAGATTAGTGTTGTCATTCCCATGCTCAGAAAACATCAACGAATGGCTAATGTGCTCACAACGAACTACAGATTTCCTAGCCTGGACTCCAGGCTCCCTCTGGGTCTCAAGGATCTTATCTTGTCTGCCTCCACCTCCCGCCACACACCCTACACCCTACACTTCGCCTGAGCTGGACCCTGGCATTATGGGCTTAGTGGTCACAGTAACAGTGGCAAACACTGACTGACTCCCAAGTGAGTGCCAGGCAGTGTGCCAGCGTTGTATGCCCCCCCCTCACTGGCTTCTCACAACTCTCTAAGAGGTCCTACAAAATAATATCCTCAGCCCTAAAGGGCCTTGCATGCCTATCTCCAGCCTCTGCAAAACCAACTCTCATGCATCCCAAATGATCTTCCTATTTCTTTAATCCTGTGCATGTATTATCTCATTTACCTGTCTCAAGAACTCTGTGATGTAGATATTATCTCCCCCCCTTTTTTTTTAGCTGAAAACACTGAGGCTCAGAGACCATTACGTTATTTTTCTCAAGGTCACATAGATTAAGGCAGAGCTGGTTCTCAGGCCTCCGATGGTTTGATACCAAAGGCTGTGCTCTCAGAAGACCAGAGGTTCTTGAATAGAATCTCCCAGAAGAATCACTGATCCCTAGGACCTACTTTAAAATGGGTACCAACTCTAGAGATTCTGCTACAGTGGATCTGGGGGAGGGCCAGGAATATGCATTTTTCACAGTTCAGGTGATTCTGCTGCAGGGATTTTGTGGAACATGCTTTAGAAATCCTGTTTTTAGTCAGTAGTGGGAAATTGCTGGGGAGGGGGGATGGGGGTGGGATTGGTAGTAGTGGGATTCTGCTGGGGGAGGGGGGACACACCTCATCAACAAGGGTACCTGCATAAGGAACATTTGTATACTTAACCCTGAATTGTATCCCACATCTTTAAAATTAAAAAAAAAAAAAAAAGAGAAACCCTGTCTCATCATTTTGCAGAATTTGATCAGTACTTTCAGTTGCTTCTGGATCATGATTATTTGGTCAGATATGAGTGTAGAGAATGATGTTTCCTTTATTTTCCTTCCTTATAAATCATAATGTTTTTATTTTATTTTATTTTATTGCTTTGTTTTAAAAATTATTTTAAATTGACTATTAAAATTGCTGACTGGGCTCAGTGACTCAAGTCTGTAATCCCAGCATTTTGGGAAGTCAAAGTGGGAGGATCACTTGAAGCCAGGAGTTTGAGACCAGACTAGGCAACATAGTGAGACCCTATTTCTAAAAGAACTCAAAATATTAGCTGAGTATGGTGGTGCATGCCACTATACTCCATTTTGTGCAAGAGGTTGAGACCCTGACTCAAAAAAATATTACATGTATTTATGGAGGTGCATTGGGATTTTAAACATGTATACATTGTAAAGTAATTGAATCAAACAAATTAGTATATCCATCACCTCACATAATTATTTTTAATATTGTGATGAGAACACTTATAATCCATTGTCTTAGCAGTTTTTAAATATACAATATGTTGTTACTGATTATAGTCACTATGCTGGATAATAGATCCCCAGAACACATTCCTCCTATCTAACCGAAACTTAGTACCCTTTGACCAATGTTTTCTCATTCTTCTACTCTCTGCTTCTATGAGTAGGATGTTTTAGATTCCGCATATACACTAGACCATGCAGTATTTGTCTCTCGGTGCCTTGCTTATTTCACTGAGCATAATGTCCTCCAGATTTATCCATGTTGCAAAATGAGAAACTTCCTTTTCATTTGTTGCCGGGCCTACATTTCATCCTCAAGAGGCCATGGAATCTTTGAATTTGGATTCAGGAAGCAGAGCACAGGTCTACTTCTCACCATTTGAAATAGCAGTCTGCTTTTTCGGAAAGACGGTGCTTCCCGCTCTGATTCCTGAGATCAAATTGAAACAATTTTCTGAAAGAGCATTGAAAGCATTGGTTATACATTGAGATCCTACAGTTTGGCCAGTGATAGATCTAGACATGCTTTAAAGTCTTGGCTGTCTCTGACTTCCCTGATAGGTATGATGGAATAAAATGACAGTGGTGGGCTAGTTGCAACTAAAGCCTGGGTGTTGCTTTGTTGAGTGCTGGAGTCACAGATCTAGGATGGGGTTGTTAAAAGCATAGGGCTGGTGTTGAGTCTAGAGGCAACAGATTATAGATCTGTATTCAGGAGGTCTGGTAAGTTGCCTTTTTAGGGCCATAGCTAAGGCATTAATTGAGGGAAAGGACCTTGCCTATAATGGGAGCAGCCACAGAACATCGAGTCAAAGAGGATATTCTTAAACCCTAAAATCTAAAGGAGTTTATTCTACTAGGTTTCAGACTTTCTGGGGACCCAGGATTCCTTTTTCCTTTCTAATTTCTCCCATGGTGGGACAGACATAGGATAGATATTTCTATTCTGGAAGAAAGAAAGCATGTCTGTTTTTCACAGATTTCCAGATGGAGAAGAATTTTGCCCAAGGATAAATCATACCCCAAGTCTCATCCATATCTGATTTAGAAAATATTTGGATAAGACTTGGGGCTTAGAGTTGATGCTGCACTGGGTTAAGACTTTTGCGGATGTAGGGATGGGGTAAATATATTTAGCTTGTGACAAGGACGTGCATTGGGCAGGAAGGAACTGTTAATTTTGTCTCTCTCGATCCATATGTTGAAGCCCTAACCCCGATACCCAGAATATGACCATATTTGGAAATAAGGTTGTTGCAAATGGAATTAATTAAGATGGGACGATATTGGACTTCCCCTCAATAGGATGGGCCCTAATCTAATGTGACTGGTGTCCTTACAAAAAGGGGAAATTTAGACAAAGACATGTACACAGGGAGAATGTCATGTGGAGATGAAACTGGAGACTAGGCTGATTGATGCATCTCTAAGCTAAGAAACAGCAAAGATTGTCAGCAAACCATCAGAAACTAAGAAAGAGTCCTGTAGTAAATTCTCCCTCATAACCCTTCTGACACCTTGATCCCAGACTTCCAGCCTCTGGAACTGGAAGAGAAAATAAATATCTGCTGTTTAAGCCTGCCCATTTGTGGCACTCCATTACGGCAGTTTTACCAGGCTAGTACAGATTTGGGCAGGATTTAAGATTTTCTGGGCACAAACACTTCACTGAAGACAGTCTTCATTCCTAAGTTGATTATTTAGGGACTACATTTTGAGAACATTCTAAGATACATGGGGAATTATATTAGAGTTTAATTACCAAAATGTCAGTGAGGATTGGTGTTTCCACAAGCCTCTCCTTGAAGCCATGGCAGGAACAACCATAGCCCAGAGCTCACTCTCTTGATGGGACCTTAGGGCTGAGCATTACTGGCCATCTGTTGTGACCTGTAGTAGATTCTCTTAAAAATTAAAAAAACAGCCCTTGAATGTAGTGAATTTCTGAGTGTCCGCTGAGCTCCACTTATGATGCTCTCTTGTTAGGCGTGCCAAGATATTTTTGGCTTCTCCCCCATCTCGGTCAAGTCAGGAGTCAGGAAAGCAAGGCCCCAGTTTCCCAGTCTCCGGTGGCTGGGGCAGCTTTTAATCTGCCCACCATCTGCCTCTGTGAAGACAGCTGGGTCGAGAGTTGGAGACTCCTTATGCAAAAGATGTGAGGTTTGTGTCACGGGCTGCCACTTAAGAGGATTTTATCATGGTAAGAGCTGAGTGTAAGAAATTGTTTCCTTCTTTGATGAAAAGGGATATTTCTAAAGGTGAGACATATGTGAAACAATGTGCCTAGATCAGTTTTGGAGCTTGCAAATATTTAGGAGAGCATATTGAATGTAGTACTAAACAATTCACAGGTTGGTACCAGGATTCTTGACAAGGGAAATAGGGGCACAGAGATGAACCAGACTCTTCTGAACAGGCTGCTGAGTCTGATTAGGGAGGAATACATCTTTATTGTACAAAGTCCTGTGACATTACCCAGGACACCACCACCAGCTTGCCCATATCTCAGTGAGGATCAGGTCAACTTGAATATGAGAGAATTTGTAAAATCCCGAGCTCTTGGAAATGGATGATTTTGAAGCTGAGAGAAAGAATACCGGCTGAGTGTTGGTGTTTAGTTTTCCATCCTGCTCCTTCCCAGCTAGAATTCTTCATTGCCTCAATGCACAGCCCTGTGAACCCTTGCTGGCAGGGAGTGCATGCAGTTGTTTCCTTTTTGAAGCTTAGCACGGCATCAGCTGCTGTTTGTCTGTATCACCAGGCTTGGCGGGACTAATTTGTTCAGCTGGAGTAGACTGCTTTTCCCTGGTGGGAAAATGTTTAAGCCTTTTCTACCCAGAGAAGGCAGAGAGGGACCAGGTGGGAAGTCAGTTTGCTGTGCAGGGGTGGTCTTCTATTATGGGGAGAGGGGAATTAGATATGTGGGAGAGATTTTCAGTGTAAAGTGCTCTCAGGAGTTGGGGGTGCCCAGTGAACTGAATTCACAGATGAGGAAGAAGAGATGGCGGCACTCCGCTTCTCACGGTGTAGTCAGGAAGCAAGTCTTTCAAAATGTTTTCAGCAGAGGGAATTTGACACAGGGAATTGGTTGCATAGGAAGAGCTGAGAAGACACACGGGGTATGGTGAGGCCAACTAGAGATCAAGAAGGCAGGATGCCTCTACCAGCTGTGGCATCCTAAGTGGGATTAGCCAGAGCCCAGAAGCTGGGGCACTAGGTGGAAAGTGGGACCAGACCAGAGCTGCCCAGTATAGCTGGGGACGATGGAGGGAGGGGCTGACCAATGGGAGCTGGCGTCCCTGTTTGAGATGCTGCCTGGGGCAAGAGGAAGAAATGCCCTGACTTTTCCCCATCCCAAGTGTCTTTTGCTGCACAGACTTCTGGGAAGCCACTTGGCAAGGACACTCAAGAGGGAAAAAGAAGGGAAAGGACCCAGATGGACCTGAGAGCAAACAGGAGACTGTCATGGCTTTGATGGACACTGTGCTGTGTTAGGTGCCTTTAGGAGGTGCCTGTTAGTGTTACTGTATTATCATTAGAGATCAGAAATGTACATTTAGCTGTCCAAAGTTACACCAGGGCAGAGCCAGCATTTGAATGTGGGTTCTCTGGCTCTGGGCTGTCTAATACTATGGTGAGTAACAGGATTTGGCCTTCTGAGGAAGAAGCTTTCTGGGAAAGCTTGGGCAGAAGAGGAATAGAGTGGAAAAGTTGTGCAGGTGAAGGACTTGGGGGTGGCTTAGCACTCTCGCTCAGTCTTCACAGGCTCTTGAGCCCAGGTGAGATCAGCTTAGGTGCTGAGGGCTTTGGGATGAAAGGTCTTTTCCCTCCTTGGTAACTGCCTGTCTTTGGTTTGGATTGAAGATAAAATGGCACCTCTCCATGGGAGGAGGCTCCAGAGACAGACCAGGGTTGGAAGAACCATGGACAAGCTGGAGGTATGTCTGTCCGGCAGGTATTTCACCCTGCTTAGATTCCCAGCAGCAACATTTTAGAAGCAGTCACATGAAAAGTGAGAAAGGTGGTTTTGGCCATAGTTTGGGTAATGGTTGAGGGGAGGGTGGACTAGAGAAACCTTCAGGTTGTGCCAAGATTTCAAAGCAGGAGTGACAGCTCTTTGGCCCAGCTGTAGACAGAGCCCTTGTTGCAATGCAATCTGCCAAGCAGTGGCTACATTCTGGGAAGACAAAGGCAACGTCAACCCCCAAATCCTTTGAGCTCATCTATTTTTGACTCACATTTGGGTCTCCTCCATTAATGACATGTTGTGGAGGTTTGGAATGGATTTTCATGTTGCAACAGTGTTTTCTAGCTGGCTGCCTAAATTAAGTAGTGAGTCTGCAGAATGAGCTGGTAGGACTTGAATTCAGATGATGAGACTGTGTGGACTGCCAAGCAGAATAATTTATGCATAGCATCACTGGATGATTACACGGCATTGAAAATATTTCTGACACCCGTAGGGTAATCCAGGTACTCATTGCACGGGACCTAATCTATAAATGTTTTGAGCCCTCCGGGTCTTCTCTGGAGGGATGATTCTGAAATACTATAAGTGGTCAAAGCTACTTCTCTTAGCCCTTCTCATTATCCCATTTTCTGTTGGTTCCTTCTGAAAGGAAGGAGAAGCAGGATCTAAGTTGCACTGCCTCACCACCCTCCCCAGACCCCCTGCGGTTGCTTTGCCGATATGTGGTCCTGTTTAAATAACTGCTAAAGTTATTTAGAGATAGGAAATGCTGCTCAAAGATGCTAACCTTGATGCATAGAAAATGTTCTTAAAATAAGGGTTGACAATTAAAAGAAAAGGGAAAGTTAGAAACGGTGCATCGACGCAACTCTTCTAACTATCCTAGCCTGTATTCTGGTAGTTTCCTGATGCTGAGGACACTGAGCACTATGTTTGTTTGTTTTTAATAGGGGACTGGGTATATACCATCCATTTTGGGGCTGAATGACCTAGTCTGGCAGTGGTTGATCTCATTCCATTGGACGGTTTGGTCTGAAAAGCATCTCATTAATTACACTCAGCAGCGAGACCTCATCTCTACAATAAATAAAAAAATCAGCCGGGCGTGGTAGCGCACGCCTGTAATTCCGGCTACTTGGAAGGCTGAGGCGGAAGGATTGCGGGAGCCCAGCAGGTCAAGACTGCGGTGGCCGGGAGCAACCACTGCACTCCAATCTGGGCAACAGAGTGAGACTCGAACTCAAAAAAATAAAAAAATAAAAAAATTACACTCAGCTCAACAATGTGCTCAGGAATCTGCTTCTGTGCTTGGAGAATAATCCCACTTCATAAACAGTCCACTCTATTTAGCACAGTATACACATGGCCTTTAAGAAAACGCCAGACATTGACATGACTGATTGCTCTCCTGGGAGCAGACGGTGAGACTAGGATGGGGGAAGTGAATACTTTGGCCCATTTACTGGAAGACAGCAGCTGCACTGATCTGCTGGTGCCCATGCCTTGTCATCTGGGGAAATGAGGTTCTGTGGCCTTGCCCTGACAAGGGCAACTCGGCACTTAAGGGGTCGGGGTCTGCAACACTTCCAAGGAAAACCAAGCCTGCTTGCTGCAGCCACGTGGACAACAGACAGGTTCACCCATAGCACCTGCAGACCTTCCCATGGTCTCTGAACACTCCTTCAATAAGTGTTTGACAGCTGTCTTGTCCTTGTCACCTTCTGTGTTGCTGGCAATACGCTAGGGTTTGGTCTTTGTTCTTAAGGAACTTGTAATCATACAATAAGCCAGTGATTACTGGATAAGTGGTAGATTGAGGAGGATTCACAGTGTTATTTGAGAACACAGAGGACGATATTTACCATGGGAGGGGAAGTGGTGGGTTGTGGTTAGTCGTCAGTGTTTGTTCTCTGAAACTTGGTTGACCACTGCTTCTATATTTACACAAAGGTAGCTGTAACTTAACTGTGGTTTTTGGAAAAACCATTCCTCTCTTTGTCATTTCTCTCTTTTCTCTCTCCTCTCTCTCTTCATTTTTTCTGACTCCCTGTCACATGAAACTACGAAGAATGGTCATCTTTTCAAAGTTAGTTCATAGAATTGGGACAAAGCCAGGGCAAAGCCTGAGCCTCCAAACAGTCTTAGAGAGGAGGAGTCTGGAGAAGCACCCAAATCTGTTGGTCAAGTTACAGACAGGGATCTGAGGCCTGGCATGGCCGGAAACTGGGCACAAAAATGGGTGGGGAGCAGAGCTCTGTTGGAGGGTGAGGAGCCTTGAGGTCCAGGGATCCTACAAGAGGGAAAAGAGCAGAAACAGGTCAAGAAGTGACCATCCCCGCAAGACCTCCTGGAAACTAAGGCAGCTGCTGGCCACATTTGGCTGCCTCTTACATACTTGCCTCCTGCAGGCGTGGTTGGGCCACAGAGCACCTCTGAGACCTGAAGGTGGCTGTTGGGGAGGGGTGAGCTCTGTGAGAAGCTGCTGGCATGAAGGGCGGAAGCAAGGGAAGGCCTGTACTCTAGTCAGAGCCAGTTTGGCGATTATTTCCTGGAGTGTGGCTCTAGACAGCAAATTCTTGCAAATTTCTGAGGGATCTCAGTTTTGCGGCAAGGTCTCAGAGAGCCCTGAACATCAAGGAAGAACATCTCGGGATGTTGAGCTGTGGACTGGCTTTCATCTCAATTTTCTTCAGCTGATTTCCTCCCACTTTTTTTTTCTTTTTTAAAAGGAGATGCTGTTTGTTTGGTCACATGGAATTGTGATTACTCACCCATGGAAGGAGGCCACTCCTGGAGACTGGCAAGAGCAGGGGAAATTCCTTTCAACACTGGCCCCGAGGAACTCTCATGATCCTGGTTTCCATTCTGGTCAAAATGAAGATGAAAGAACTCGATCTAGCATTGAGGAGAACTATAATTTTGATTCTGAGGGAGGCATCACTAGATGAAAAACCAGGCTAATCTTTTATCTGGTATATGAATGGAGAGGCACATCCTGTTAGAAATCCAACCACCGTCGTGTGTTGAATTTCTGCTTCAGGCTCCATCTCTAAAATCAAAGCCTTGTGGGCAAGAAGAAGAAGAAACCCCTGGGACATGGCAGATTTATTTATTTATTTTCCCACCAAAGTGTTATTAGATAATATTATTGGACATTCTTCTTCCTTTTTGGCTTTGTGGGTACATGATAAATTTTAACACAGTTAGGAATAGCTGCTTTCCTAGAGAAAATTTCCAGTTGGTAAAAAACAGGACAACTCATTTTGGACAATCATGAACATTTCTATAGAAAGGGTTCTTTTTTACTCCCCCTCACTCTCAGCACCTCTGATACAGATATTTCCATGAACTTAATTACTTCTCTACTTGGTGTTCTTTTAAACATTTTTTTGAATTGTGATAGTACATATATAACATAAAATCCTAAGTGTACAGTTCAGTGGCATTAAGTTCATTCACACTGTTGTACCACCACACCACCATCATCTCCAGAACACTTTCTGTGGTCTCAAACTGAAACTCTGACCCCATCAAACACTAACTCCACATTCTGTCTCCCCTCCCCACAGTCCCCTTCTGTTTCTATGAGTCTGACTCTAAGACCCTCATATAATTGGAATCATAACAATATCTGTCATTTTGTGACTGGCTTATTTTCCTTACCGTAACGTCCTCATAGATTTGATATTCTTTTACTTCGCCTCTAAAATAATATTTCCTCTTAACATTTGAGGGCTGGCCCATCTAAACCTTGGAAAGGCCATCAATGAAATTTTGAAAATATTCCCTAAGCCGGGACATTTTAAAGACAAGCATGTATCTGTGAAATACCATATTGCTTGCAGCAAAGCTGAACGTCTCAGAGGCGAAGACTCAAATGGACCGATGCTTCTCCTGGGGAAGGAAAGGGTCATGTTAAGTAGTGCCAGCTGGGAACCTCCTGTATAGCAGGGCACCGAGCCTGCAGGCTGGCAGCCAGGGGCAGGGGACGCTCTGCAGATGTGTCCTGCTCACAGCCAGTGCCGGTGGTCACACCGCTCCCCCGGGGCTGCAGCGACAGCTGTCAGTGGAGTGGGGCTGGCAGTGACTCTGGAGGGAGGCATCTGTTCGGGCTGTCTCTGGAGTGGAAGAACAGGAGGCAACTGCGTGGAAGCAACGACAGGGTAGACGCAGAGGACACAGAGAAAACACCCGCGACCCCCTGCACTCTTACCCCAGAAGAAGGACAGTGCCCCTGGTCTGGTCATTATGTCTCCCTAAAGTCAGGCAGTACCACGTATGCCGTGTTTCCTCTGTGTTCAGGCCTGGCAGTCTGTGCCTGGACAGAGATGGCTCACACTGAGGCAGCTGCCCACAGTGTCACGCAAATCCTGGAACAAGGTGGGGCTGGGTGGGGCACCAGACTGTTCATCTCACAGAGGTGGCCTTTAAAATCTCCTTAGGATTTTCTTATGTCTCAGTAGCAATGCAGATAATCTCTAAGAACTGTGACACTATCTTTTTCAAAGAGATGTAATTTGCTACTGTCAATAACGTGGATTTCCCACCCCAAAGAGCCAATGTGTTTTCTCACTATTTACCAAATCTTTTACACTCTGATGGCTAATGAAAAATACAATGGCAATTTGTTACTGTTTTGGCATTGTTTACTATCAGAAATGACACTGGAACAAAGGGGTAATCAGTTACGATTGCGTTCAAAATTTATTCTCTCCTGAGGGAGTGTACACACTCACATATCAATAGGAGTTGATAGCCATGATGTGTGTAGCCTTTATAAATTATCCATGTAGTAATTTTTTCACTTTAAAAAAACATGTTCTCATCCATCAGTTCATTTTGGCATCACAAGAATGTTTATGATATTGCTTCAGTTGAAAAGAATGAGACTTAAAGGAGAAACGGCTTGTCTCAGGCCCTATAGGAAGTCAATTGGAGCTAAAATATAGGTCTCCCGAGTCTTAAACCAGGGCCCTTTCCCACTAAACTACACTTGAGGAGAACATGTCAGAACCACAGTAAGTGAAGCAAGAGATGATGTATTTCTTTCTCCTACTGACTTTCCCCCATCCCCTGCCCAAGCAATCCTAAATGTTGAGTAGTGATTACTTGAAAATCAAGTGGACATACTATTAGGCCTGTAACATAAAGCAGCCATTTTAAAGAAGATTAGAATAGTCATATATTACCAATGTCATATGCTTCAAACTAATCGCTTTCTCCAAATTTGCACAGGTTACATTTCCTGTGCGGTGTAGAACTGGTCTTTGTATTGGTTAATTTGGCTGGTTGCTTTGCTTCCAATTTTGCTGCCCCTTGATCTGAATCAGCCAGTGACCTCAGATCATTGTTTTAGTGGCCTCCGTCATCAAATCGAGCCAATTATAGAGGCAGCTGGCCAAACCATGCAATTAATCCCAAACAAGGCAAGTCAGGGTCTTGTAAATATGACTCACAGATGACCAGCCTGCAAGAATTTTCAACAGGTCTAACCTGCTTCTGGTTCCCACACATTTTGCCTTGAATTCTATCAATATTCTTTTCTGTTCATCTGGCATGCACTTGCATGTGCTTTGACGAGTGGGACGTTTCCAAGGCTTTACAGGGTGATCATTAGAAAATCAGGAGCGATCCTGGCTGACTGTCAGGAATGAAGGAAGAAGCAGTGAGTCGGGCAGCTAAGGAAATACACATTCGAGTCCTTCATCCTCACCACATAGCAGAAGCTGGTTACTACACTGGCTAGGCTCTGCCACGTGAAACAAAGTTGGGATGTTCCTACCAGGGAGGGACAGGCGCCGAGTGGGGGCGGCCTGGCAGAAGGACTGTGGTCACCGAAGATAGAGCCTCCTGCTTCCTGCAGACAGCAGAACAACAGGGACGGTCTCTGTGTTTTCTGGTCACAAGGTGAACATGTCAGAGCCACAGGAAGTGAGGTGAGAGATGACTTCTTTCTCTGACTTTCCTCTGGCCCCAGCTCAAGCAATCCTGATATGTTGAGTAGTGATTCTTGAAAATCCAGAAGACACACTATTTGACTGAGCTGTATAAAATGGCCATTTTAAAAAAGATTATAATTGTCAATTTCATATGTTTTAAGCTAATCACTCTCCCCAAATTCATATAGGTTACATTCCCCATGCAGCATCAAATTGGTCTTTATATTGTTTACTTTGTGAACCACTTGATGTTGGGCATGGTATTAAGCCATGGACATTAAGTGACATTAAGCCATGGAGCCTCTGGTGCTCCTCTAGAAGGAGCAGTGTGTCTAAGGTGTTTCTCAGTGTTCCTGGCAGCGAGGGCTTCATTTTTACTTTGTGCTCCAAGTGGGAGGAGTTTACAAAAGGGCAGGGAAGAAGAACAGTGGTTCCCACAGAAAAATTACAGATGCACAGGCTAAAGTTAGACAGTCAGAAAAGGGCAGCTGTCCGCAATCCCAGAACTTGGCAGGTCATACTGGAGTGAAACAAAGTCTTCTGCAAAGTCAATGGAGAATGACTTGGTAGAGTGGGAAGTCAGTTCTCTGGAAAAAGTATTAAAAAACCCTGATTTGTAACATCTGCCGATTTCCGTGGTGTAAAAATACTCCCACTGTGGCCAATTTCAAGCTGCCAGTAGTTTAACAACTGGCTTGAGGAATTCCTGGCTGTTTGATAATCTTCTCTTGAGAGCCTGCATGAACTGGCTCCAAAACAGCACTGACTCGGTGGCTTAAAAACTGAAATCGGACAAATGTTTAAGCACAATTTAAAAAGCCAAGATCTTGGGGTGAGAAGTGAGAGTCTCAGGGTGAACCCAGGCCCTGCCCTTTCCTGCTTGCCTCCTTTTCCTTGTAATTTCTCTGAAGATCAGCACTCTCTGGATAGATGACAGCCTGAGTGTCCCAGTCCCAGGCTCTGAATCCAGACAACTTGCCCCATCAGTCATGTCCCTGAAATCCACAAAGCCCATTGACTTTCTAGACACCTCCCTCATATACCAGCTGTAGCATCAATAGTGTTCGCTGCACATGCAGGCACAGAGGTTGCCTGCTTCACCGGGGCAGGTGGGGCAGCTGTGAGGAGGCTGCGTGTCTCCTGGAGGGAAGCTGCTGAGGGGATGTCACTTTGCGGGAGAGCAAATTGGCCTCAGATTCCTCCCCTAGTGGTGGACCCCATGCATAATTTAAAATAGACATCTCAATAGGAGACATTTCGTCAAATTGTCAGGAAAGTAGAACCTAGCTTTTAGACAGTATAGGCTTATGAAATTATGGAATGGGCTTATTCAGAAATAAGTTCGTGTGATTCTAACTGAAGAATTCAGTGTTTAATAATAAGTTTTTCTTCCAGATATGCAAACATTAGGGCTGTTTTCGCATCTTGGCCAACACACTTTTTAAAGCTGAGTTTTGGCCACCCCCTCGGGTCCCCTTCCACCGTGGGAGCTTTTCTGTCCTCTCAATAAATCCTGCTTTCTCACTTAAAACAAACAAACAAACAAACAAACAAAATAAAGCTGAGTCTTGGGTTTCTGAGTGCAGAAATGAGCGGCAGAAATGAACTAAGGCCTGGGTCCTGCTGTTCTAGCACGTTGTGCTTCTGGGACACTGTTGGTGTCAGTGCACCATTTTCCACACTTTTCTCCAGTCCCTTTATGCATTGGATGGTTGGTTTTTGCACTCTTGGGACATCTAGTGCTCCACTGAACATCATTATTTAGGTGTGCCACAAATAAAGTGCATTTTGGCTAAACAAACTTGGGGAGCACCCTAAGTGGAATACTTTACTGTGGGTCTTCTTTAGAAATGCTGATATTCTGGGGTGTGTTGTTTAGCTCCAAAAGGGAAACTGTGCTCATGGAGTCTGAAACATTTGCCCTCGAATCTTTTTTTCAGATGGTACTGTGTTTGTCTCCTTGGGCTGCCATAACAAAGTGCCACAAATTTGGAGGCTTAATGCAGCAGCGATTTATTTTTCCACAGTTTTGGAGGTTGGATGTCTGAAATTAAGGTGTTGGCAGGGTCATGTTCCATCTGAAGGTTCTAGGGGAGGATCTGTTCTATGCCTTTTCCTTAATTTCTGACGTGGTCAGCAATCCTTTGGGTTCCATGGCACATAGACCACACTCCCGTCTCTGTCCCTGCCATCACATGCACTCTCCCTGTGTGTCTCTGTGTCTCCTCTTCTCTCTTATAAGTACACCAATCCTATTGAGTATGTCCTCATCTTAACTTTTTTTTTTTTTTAAGAGATACGGTCTTGCTGTCAACCAGGCTGGAGGGCAGTGGCATAATCATGGCTCACTGTATCCTCAGACTCTTGGGGCCCAGTGCTCTTCCCACCTTAACTTCCCAAGTAGCTGGGACCACAGGTATGTGCCACCATGCCTGGCTAATTTTTTTCCAAAGTATTTGTTAATTGTTTATTTATCAAGAGAAACTACTAGTTAGCCCACATAGCATGTTTCATAGTTCAGGAACACAGCTCAGTGACAGATTTCCATGTAATTCAACCTAAAGAAATTCTTTATATTCCCAAATCACTTTGCACTCTGAAAGATACCAGTCTTCCTCATCTCTTCAAAATCTTTCATGGAATCATAATTTCTAAAGAAATCTGCATATGCCTTCTTTCTTGGTTCAGTCACAGCAAACTTATAGAAAGCTGCAACCCCCAGGGATACAATGAATGCTTCAACAATATGAAACCACAGGCCTTTGGCCAGAAGGCCACACCTTTGAGGTTTCGTCAAATCACTGGAAGTCATGGTATTTATTGTTCTTGACAGGTATGTCAACATCAACACCAACATCTTTCCTGAATGATGGAGGAATGGGGGGCTGCCTGGCTAATTTTAAAATTTTTTTGTAAAGATGAGGTCTCACTATGTTGCCCAGGCTGGTCTTGAGCTATTTGCCTCAAGTGATCTTCCTACCTCGGCCTACCAAAGTGCTGGGATTACAGGTGTGAGCCACTGTGCATGGCCTATCTTAACTTGATTACATCTGCAAAGACCCTATTTGCAAATATGGTCTGTCACAATCACAGATACCAGGGGTTAGGATTTCAACATATGTTTTGGGAGGACACAATTCAACCTATAACAGACAGCTACACCATTTCTTTTTTTTTTTTTTTTGAGTTGGAGTCTCTCTCTGTCGCCCAGAATGGAGTGCAGTGGCAGCTCCCGGCCACCGCAGCCTCGACCTGCTGGGCTCCGGCGATCCTTCCGCCTCAGCCTTCCGAGTAGCCGGAATTACAGGCATGCGCTACCATGCCCGGCTGATTTTTTTGATTTATTTTAGAGATGAGGTCTCGCTGCCCAGGTGGGTCTCGAACCCGCGGGCTCAGGCAATCCACTCACCTCAGCCTCCCAAAGGCGCGGGATTACAGGCTGAGCCATCGAGCCCGGCTTTATCACCATTTCTTAAAAGTTGTGCTCCAATGAACACATATTGGGAAATACTGTCCCCAAAACTTGAATGCAATTAGGGTTCACTAACCAGGTATATGGTAAAGCCTTTAGGTCAGGAGTTCTGAACCTAATGTCAAGGGATTCATGACCTTGGGTGAGCAAAAAAAAATTATGTCCTTATTTGTACTCACTGATAATTGAAATTTGACATTTCCTTTATCTATAAGCAGAGGCAGCAAACTACAGTGACATCAGTAGTACCTATGACTTTGTCACCAATAGAGATCACAGATATGCTGGGCTCAGTGGCTCTGCCTGTAATCCTGCGCCTTTGGGAGGCTGAGGTGAGTAGATTGCCTGAGCCCACGGGTTCGAGACCCGCCTGGGCAACTTGAAGAGATCTCATCTCTACAATAAATCAAAAAAAATTAGCCAGGCGTGGTAGCGTGTGCCTGTAGTCCCAGCTACTTGGAAGGTTGAGGCGGAAGGATCGCCAGAGCCCAGCAGGTCGAGGCTGCAGTGGCCAGGAGCAGCCACTGCACTCCAGTCTGGGCGACAGTGAGACTCTAACTGAAAAAAAAAAAGAAATCACAGATATTTTCATCTCACACAATCATTATTACAGATACCTTGGAATATCATTTATATTCATCACTACTTCAAAACTACAGTGGTTATTAGAGCTGCTACTAGACTTTATTTAATATGTTAACAAGAACTCACATATAATACTATAATAACACAAATCTGTCTTAATTTTGATAGCTGCATTTCATTTGTAATCCTTTGTATTTTCTTTTATACATTCAAAAACACTATTCCGAGTAGACTATAGGCTTCATCAGGCAGCCCTAGGGGTAACGATAAAAAAAAAGTTAAGAAACTCTGTCTCCATGTATGGCTCCTGTAACACAAAAAAGTTGATTTCCTATGCTGAGACACATGCTAGCAGAATTTTCCTGTATTTATAAGTAACATACAATTGGTAAATCAGACTGGGCATGGTGGCTTATGCCTGTAATCTCAGTACTTAGGGAGGCCAAGATAAGAGGAGTGCCTGAGTCCAGGAGTTCGAGACCAGCCTGGGTTATATGGCGAGATCTCATCTCTACAGTTTAAAAAAAAAATTAGCCTGGTGCACCTGTTGTCTCAGCTACTTGGAAGGCTGAGGTGAAAGGGTCACCCTGAGCCTAGCAGGTAGAGGCTGTGGTAGCCATGATTGTACCACCAAGCTCCAACTGGGTAACAGAGTGAGACTCCAACTTAAAAACAAAAACAAAAACAAACAAACAAAAAAATTGATAAATCAGTCAAAAATAGATATTATAAAGCATTTTATTTGTAAATAAAGTATCCAATTAGGGCAAAATGTAAACAATAAAATGCACGCACATAGACACAAGGTATCTTGCACAATAATCTTTAATTAGTCACTATGTTCTTTATAAATAGATCACATATCAAGGAAAGATTTGTCTAAATATTAGGATACAATTTGGAAACTATGCCCAAGAGTATGGAATAATTTAATTAAAAATACATATTATTTTGTGTGTGTGTGTGTTCAAGTGTATCAAATAGTTGAACACATTGTGTTCATAGAAGGGATACATCTAGGTTTGCTCGAGACCGAGGGGCTTCCCAGGACATGAGACTTTTCCTGCAAACACAGAAAAACCGAGCAAACTGGGATGAGTTGGTCACCTGGGCTAAATCGCCCAGCTTAATGAAGGAGATAGTTATGTTGTGGCCAAAGTTATGGTAGAACTCAGTGTGACTCACGGTCTCCCTGGGCAATGTGACCCCACGGGAAGTTTGGCCAAATTCCAGCCCTGCTCTGCCTCTGAGCCATTGCGGAACAAGGCACCTCACCTGATCTTCTGAGCCTGTTTCCTCATCTGTGAAAAATGGAAATGACATGTGAGTCCCACCTCTCTCCCAGGGACCCTGGGGGATTTGAGTGAGACAAGCGATGTGAAAGCACTTTGTCAACTGTGGAATGTGCCGCAGGAATATAAAACATAGTCCAATTCTTTAATTTCATGTGGCAGCATCAAAATGGGTAGACATAGATAGCATTCTCTTGTATTATAAGAAGAAAATTAGTGTGAACATTTAGTCCTTTCCTTCATGGATGCGCAAAGCCCAGGTCCCCTACTGTTAAGAGTCCAGCAAGGTTGCAGGGAAGTGGGCCTAGGGAGTCCCTGGGTTTTGTCTGCCATTTCCTTTCCCTCATTCTTCTTTCTCTCCAGCTGAGTTCTCCTTCTTGTGCCTCCCTGAGCCTCCATTAATGACTGGTGCTTACCACCTTCTCTGTCCTTTAAAATGTGCCCACCATAGGCAGTTCCTATGGAGCAGGGATCCTCACCGTCACCTGCACGTTAGACCCGACTGGGGAAGTTTTCAGTGATGCTAGATGCCCACTGATGATTGTATCAGAATCTCTGGGGGGAGGACCTAGTCCACCCTGGATATCACCATGTGCAGCTTA
Organism: Carlito syrichta; assembly: GCF_000164805.1. Taxonomy (NCBI): domain Eukaryota; kingdom Metazoa; phylum Chordata; class Mammalia; order Primates; family Tarsiidae; genus Carlito; species Carlito syrichta. The sequence goes on along the minus strand of NW_007253365.1, from coordinate 157,503 downwards.
GGTTGAAAGTACCACTTGGATGTTGCCTTGAGGTTAATCAGAAAAATGACTCCCTGTTCATTTGTTAGCCAGCAATGTTGTTATCCCACCAGGGAGCCTTTTGCTTGAACCCAGGCAGCCTATGGCACTTCCTAGTGACCTTTTTTATTTTTATATATTTATTTTATATATTATATATTTTTACTAAAGCAGGCTTTTAAATTTTTATTTATTTTAGAGACTTAGGGTACATGTGAGGATTTGCTACACAAGTAAATTGTGTGACAGTGAGGTTTGGGTGTGTGTATGTTTATTGCAGCCCTATTTATAATAGCAAAAACATGGGACCAACTCAGATGCTCATCAAAAGTGGACTGGAGAAAGAAAATGTGGTACATACACAATCTTCTTAAAGAAGTATTTCTTGCAGGTTCCTAGTTCCCTTCACTCCAGCCCATCCCCCGTGGCTCCATCAGCCCTCTGACATTCCTCAAGGTTGTGTTAGCCTTGTGTTCAGTGGAAAAAGCTGAGGCTTAGCAAGGTACCCGTGGCCAGGGAAGGGCAGAGCAGTGGTTTAAGACGGAGCTGTGCACACCTTCCTCCCAGGGCAGCTCAGTTCCTGGCTGATGGAGAGGCCACTCCTGCTGAGAAACGCAGCTGTGCTGGTGCTTCAGACAGGAGCCTCCCCTCCACCTCTGCTTGCGGCTGTGTTAGGAAGAGGATTTCTTGGGGTGGGAGAAACGTCGCATTCTCCACCCTTGCGCATCTTCTCACAGCCGCAGCCTCCTCTTCCTTGCACAATCACAGGGAGAAGCATGAGCTGCACACAGCAGGTGGCACCCAACCCTGCAGCCAGCCGGAGCACACACATCCCCAGAACCTTCGTGCCACAGCTGCAGCCTGTGTCTTCAGCAACCTGGGGTCCTCATCGAGGTTGTCATAGGGGAACCAGAATCCATCCTACTCAGGGCCCAGGCACTTCCCCAAGAGGCTACTGTCCTGAAGTAGGGCTCTGAGTTCTAAATCTTAGACAACTAGGATCTTGGTGGGATTTGGAAGGCCTAATAGGACCCTCCTATTGCACCCCGCTAGTCTTCTCAAGTCCCTGCAGTTTCCAGCTTTGGAGAACTGCTCCATTGCCAAACCATTACATCCTGGAGCCCTGTGTTTATACCCCTTGAGGATTCCTTTGCCTGTCATCTGATATTACCCTTCTTAGAATTTTGTGATAGAGCATGAAAGTACTCTAAGGTTTGGAGTCTTAGTTGTGTGCTCTTGAGTGACACACTTACCTTTTGGAGTTTCAATGTTCTTGCTAAGGAAATGAAGATTTTCATTTTTCCTCACTTCTCTCTCAGTCGTGGTTGGGATCTTTTGAGATAATGGACGAGAAATTGATTTTGCACAGCAAAGACAACGTGTGAGATAGTTTCATTACTGCAACTGGGAAAAAAAGAAAAGAATTGGTCTGCTCTCCAACATGGAAGCTCCGTGAGAGTGAGGGAGACACAGAGTGTGTTAGTTTCAAAGGGGTGAGTTTAGAGAGTAAGGTGCTGCCCATGGAGTGCTGTGGTGGAGGCTGGATGCTACGGGTGAAGTTCCTGGTATCCTGAGGACTGCCTCAGAGCCTTGGGAATTTTGAGAAGGTAGTCACACTGGGGAGCAAATAAAATTAAAAGGGAAAAGAAAGACATCATTTGTTTTGCATTTTGCCAGGTACCAGCTCAGCTCACCTCTGCGGCAAGTGATGATGAAACAGTAAGCCATCCACAAGCTGTGTGTGTGTGTGGGTGTGTGTGTGTGTGTGGGTGTGTGTGTGTATGTGCTTTGGGCTCAGTGGGAGGATGGGTCACTGGTGAAGAATAAAGCAGACCAGCAGGCAGGGCTGAGTCGCAGGTGACACCCTAAAGGAAAATAAGGAAACAGGCTTGTCTGCAGCTGAGACCAATCTCCTTGGGGTGGACTGGCTGGTTGGCACCAGACAAGAAAGGGTGTGGTGGCCCATGAGGCCATTAGAGCATTCGTCAGGCCCAGCACCTAGGCCTTGTGCAATAGGGCTGGACTTACTTTGCAACCAGGCTGGCTGAAGGTATGCTCAATCCAAAGTACCGCTTTTTTTGGGTACCAGGTGTTCCTTGTGATTGCAGGAATTTGGGAACCTGCTTTTTCAAGCGTGTCTTCTGTGGTCTGGTGGACACGGTACTGGCCACGGCCCAGGCTGCGTCTGATTCTCTTCCCAATGAACTGTGTGACCACAGGCAAGTCACATCACTTCTCTGGGCTGCCACATTTTCTTTTATAAGATGACAAAGTTGGCCTGAATGACCTCTAGGATGGATCCCTTCTGGCTTGGCATCAGATTGCTCTATGATCCAAGACTAGTTTCTAAGATGACATTGAAAGACAATATGGAATACATAGCTGGGTCCTGTGGGATAAGGCGGAACACTTTGCAAACTTTCTGAAGCCATAGAATCTTCACCTTAAGAAGAGCAGATGCTGGAGTATGGCATTCCTCAAAATATCAACATAGAATTACCATATGTTCCAGCAATTCCACTTGCAGGAATACACTCAAAACAATGGAAAGCAGGGATGCAAACAGATATTTGTATATCCACATTCACAGCAGCATTATTCACAATAGCCACAAGGTGGAAGCAACTCAAGTGTCCATGGATGGATGAGTAGATAAACAAAATGTGGTCTATCCATACCATGGAATATTATTTAGCCTTTGAAAGGAAGAAAAATTCTGACACATGTCACAACATAGATAAACCTTGAGGACAGCACGCTCAATAAAATAAGTCAGTCATAAACGGACAAATACTATGCGATTCCATTTAAATGAGTAATCATATTCCTAGAACTAGAAAGTAGAACGGTTGCCAGGGACTGGGGTAGGGGGAATGGGGAGTTATTGCTTAATGTGTGCAGAGTTTCAGTTTGGGAAGATGAAAAAGTTCTGGAGATGGATGGTGGTTGTGGTTTCACGACAATGTGAATGAGCTTAATGTCCCTGAAACATACACTTAAAAATGGTTAAAATGGTAAATCTTATGATATGTATATTTTACCATAATAAGAAAGAAAATATTCAAATATTTGTATATATTAACATTTAAAATTTGGTACACAAAATAATGGGAATAAAGCATACTTTGTTCTGGCTTATAGTTCTCTTATCTGATATGAATGAAACCAATCACTGAATGACCAATTTTAAAAATTAGCTACATGGAGAATTACTAAAAATGATACTACTATATTATATTTTAGTTTACCTCAAAACAATGAAATGTATATTTATTCATCAATCTTTGGGTCCTTTTCTTTGCATTTAAGTTTGCTGAGTTCAGCATGGTCTACACCACACCCCAAGTATATTATTTACAAGTTCCAGTTTAGGAGTCTTTAACATGGAATTTGTTAGAGGTCTTGGAGATTGCAGAAACACTTGTGAAGAAAAATGATTGCAGAATCCTTCTAGATTTTTCTGACTCTTCTCCAATCCCAATTCTTTTATAATTGCATTGCCCCATTTAGTCTATATGTAGATCTCATCTAGCTCCCTCAATCTTTCTATCTCTATCACTATCTCTATCTAGCTATCTGTCTATATAAATACATTTAAAGTATTGACCTTTATAAAATTTTCCCAAGCATTCAACTTTGTTTTAGTTTAAAATTAATTAATTAACTTTATTTTAAAGATGTAGGGTGCAATTCAAGATTACGTGTACAAGTGGACATCGTGCAGGTAAAGCTTGGGCTTCCCTTTGGTCCCCACTTTGTCTGGTTTGAGATAAGAAACCCTTATTAATGTTGTGTCCCCCCCTACCACCCACCTCGGCAGTATTCCACTACTGTCAATTCCTTTCTTATAGTGGTATGGTAAATGTTCAGGGTCCGCTTATGAGTGAGAACATGTGGTACTCTGTTCTTTATTTCTGTGATAGATCACTGAGTATGATAGACTCTAAATTTATCCAAGTTGCTGCGAAGTCCATATGTTTGTCCTTCTTTATGGCTGTGTAGTAATCCATTATGTATATGTACCGCATTTTTTTAAGTTCAGTCTAGTTTCAATGGGCAGCATGGTTGGTTCCATGTTTTTACTATGGTGAATAACAATGCAATAAAGATGTGTGTGCAGGTATGTTTTTGTAGAATGATTTGAGTTCCTCCAGGTATATTCCCAGTAGAGGAATTGCTGGGTCATATGGAAGGTCAGTATCTAGTTCTTTTAGAAATCGCCACACTGCTTTCTAAAGAAGTTGCACTAGTTTGCAGCATAGAAGTATTCCTTTTTCTCCATATCCTCACTGGCATCTGTTATTTGTTTTATTAATGATGGCCATTCTTACTGGGGTTTGGTGGTATCTCAGTGTGGTTTTGATTTGGATTTCTCTGATGATGAGTGAGGTTGAGCACTTTTTCATGTGTCTGTACATTTAACTTAATTTGTTATGGAAATAACAGCAACAATTACAATCAGGCTAAACAGGCTTGGGAATAAACACGATTCTCAGTGTATAAACATAGAATGCAGTTAGAGGTGGAAGTGTAGAATGCATCGTAAAATGAGTGAAACTCAAGCCATAAGGTGGAAGAAGACAACACATAAACAAATAATCAGGATGTTGATGATATATAAAGAACTTTGCCAAATCAATAAGAAAAAGAAATAACCCAATAGGAAAATGAGCTCAACAACTGGACAGGCACAAAACCAAAGAGGAAATCTAGATGACCAGTAGATATGAAAAGAGGCTCAACTTTATTAGTGATCAAGAAAATTCAAACTAAAACCACAGTAAGATGGCATTACATATGAGACAGGCAAAACCTAAAAATTATGAAAATACTAATTGTCAGCAAGAACAATACCTAGAAAATGTTAATTTTCTTCCAAACACAAAGACTAGACCAGAGAATTGTAGTGACACAGGAACTGTAATAAAGTCACAAATTGCTAATATTATTTGGAAAGCTGCTTGCATTATTTAGTGAGATTAAAGATTCACATACCCTATGGCCCAGCAATTCCACTCCTCAAGCAAAACTTGGGCAAATAACTAGCAAGGTCTACACATGTACAAGAATACTCATGGCAGCCTTGTTCATCTCAGCTGCATTGGGAAACAATTGAAATATTCACCATCTGTGAAGTAGATAAACACATTCTAATATGATCAAACAACGAAATACTATATAACAGCAAAAACAGGCATACAGCCACACATAGCAATGTGAGTAAATCTTAAGAACATAATACTGAGTCACAGAAGGAAGGCAAGCAAGACAATACTATCACATTTATATAAAGTTGAAAAGTAACTAAGATGGAACTCTGGTCTGCCACTTGGTGATGTAGACCTAGATGGTTAGAGGAGCACAAGGAGGGCTTCTGGGTATTGGCGATGAGCCCTCAAGAAGGGTTCCAGAGAAGTTCGCTTTCTGATTATTTGTAAAGCTCTATGTAGATGGTGTTGCTCATGTAAGTGTATGTAAATGTTAAAGTAATGATTCACACTAAAAATGGAAGAGGTATGTGGGTGTGCTGGTGAGTGACTTCCTTGCTGCTTGAGTTGAGGGGAGTCGTGGAATGTTTTCTGGAGGCAATGAAAAGCAGCAGTTAATCTGGCAACAGAGGCAAATGGACCTAGGGCAGAGGAGAGGAAGGAGTGTCTGAGAAAGCATCATAAAAAGGACATACTGACATATTGAAGTTGAAAATAGAGGTGCTGAGGAGTTACAATAACAGTTTTCTTTTTCGTTTTACATTGTGACAAATCTAATACATTTTCCTCCTCTGGATGACAGTGCCATTGAGTTCTTTCTCTGGTCTCTTCTTTGCATTTGGAAGAAAATGAGCATTTCCTAGGTATTTTTAGGTATAATTTGGATAAAGGCAGAGAAAGGAATTGGATTCAGAAAAAATCTTATCACAATATATAAAGAATAATAAAGAGAATTAATCTCACACAGTCTATCTCTTATTTCACAAAGTGTATCTCTTATTCCACAAAGGTCCCATGGAACCTTGGAAAGCTCCCAGAAAAATCTGGGCCTTTTGCAATGGAGTTTAAAAATCCTGCTATAGGACCTAAGGGTTTCCCTTTCCTAGAAAGCCAGGAGGCTGTAGGGAAGGGTAGGACTGCGTAGGGATGGTGGATTCTTTAGCCCTGGAGAAAACTCCTCATCTGCTTTATAGAACATGGGCAAACCACTTCATCCATTTCTTCACCTTCAGTCAGAGACTGAAAGACCCACCACAGCTCACTGACAGACATGGAATATAGGGGCTCAAAGAGAGTAGGGAAGTTTTGTTACCACCCCAAATGGCAGAGCTAATGAATGAAAGCTTAAATAATAAAAACAAAAGAATAGAGATGCCCCTCGGGTCCCACTCTGTTGGTCTAAGAACTTGTGAGGGGAACTTTCATGTGAAGTCAGCATTGTTGAAGGGAGAGAAGCCATCCTTGGGGCAAATGGAACTGAGACACTGAGCAGTGACCTGAGGTGGGGCCTGGGATTCTGCATTTCCTACTAGCGCCCAGATTGGGGACCACATTGAACAGCAAGGAACTGGATCTCCTTACTGTCGTTGACAAGCAACCAGCCCCGGTAGTGTCTAGGCTATTTGTATAGAATCCAAACTCTCCCTTCCATCCTCCTTCCCAAGTCTTCTCCGAAAAGAAGAAAAGGATGGAGGCTAATCCCGTTTCTTTGCTTGAGTCCTGGGGATCCTTGATAAAGCTCCCTAAGAAGAAAAATAGATGATTTCCTTTTTATAACCCATTTATCCATTTGTTTATTCATTTCCTCACTTGGTTCGTGTATTTAGAGCACAGGTCAGCAAACTAACCAAATCTGGCCTGTTCCCTGTTTTTATAAATAAAGTTTTATTGAAACACAGTTAAGTCCATTCACTAACTTACTATTTGTGGCTGCTTCTGCATGACAATGGCAGAATTGAGTAGTTGTGACAGAGACTTATGTCCTGAGAACCTGAAATAATTACCATCTGACCCTTTACAGAAAAAGTTTGCTGTCCCCTGGTCAAGAGCACCAGGTACTCTGCTAGTCACACGTATATTAATAATTATAATATTTGCTCTCAAATCTACCACTGAATAGGGAAAATTTCATGCGCATTTTCCTAATTCACATGAGAATTTCAATTTAAGACTGCTGGTACTGCTTCTACATGGCAATCATCATCACCACCATCATCACCATCACCATCATCAACAATGTCATCATTAGCAGCAACATCCACATCATCAGTATCCAAGTAGCTAACACTTCCTGAATCCTCTCTCTGGGCCAGGCACTGTTTGAAGTGCTTTCTATTTATTTTTCTCATTCAATCTTCATGGCAACCCTTTGAGATAGGCACTATTATTGTCTCTTTTTTTTTTTTTTAACAAATGAAGAAACTGAGGCACAAGAGGTTAAGTATTGTTCTTAAGGTCACATGACTAGTGAATAATACTATGTGCCAATGCTGAGCGGAGCTTTTTTGTGCACATGATCTAATGTAATCTTCACAACAACAGGTATAGATTATTACTATGCTTATTTTACAGGTGAAGAAATGGATGCTCAAAAAGATGAAGTGGTTTGTCCATGTTTTGAAAGATAAGAAATAGTGAAGCCAGGATTCAAATGCAGATCTCCAGGCTCTTAGCCATTAGCCATGCCAACTGTAGTCAAATCTTTGCCTCCACCTTCCTCTAATCTCATAACTCGGGCCTAGCTTTGCAGAAGGCAGGGTAGGGTTGGTGGCAGGCACCTTCCCCACTTCTGAAGGGTGAATTAATTTCCTGGGGTGGGTTGGTTTTCTGTTAGATTGATAAACAGGAACAGTTGAACAGGATGGGCATGGTGGTTCATATCTATAATCCCTGCACTTTCGGAGGCCAAGCTGAGAGGATCCCTTGAGACCAGGAGTTAAAGAACAGCTTGGACAACATAGACCCAATCTCTATTTAAAAAAAAAAGAAAGAAAAAAAAAAAAAGAAAAGGAAAAGAAAGAAAAGAAAAAGAAAAGAAAAGTTAATTACAAAGCATTACAAGAAACGTTACCAGAAAACATAAGAAGACGGGGATCAGAAGGGTCCAGAGAGATGCAACTTTGGAAGTGACAGGCCAGCTCAGCCTCCCAATTTTATTTTTATAAATGGGTGGATGTCATGGAGAAATACTTACTGATCTGGAAGGATGTTTTGTTCTTGCCCATTAGAAAATCTCTCACCGCTCCTCCAGCACTCCCATTCTGCAATTCTGAGGTGAAAAGAGTGAGAATGGGCATGCACATGTGTGTGCATGTGTGTGAAATCAGCATATCATCCAGGGCCTGGTAGAATGAGGAGATGGTATGGAACTAGCAGAGAAGCTGCAAGAGCTCATAAGAACGAAGGAGTGGAGTTGGCTGTCCTACATGTGCATATTTTTAGGAAGGGGAGAGAGATTTCCTGTGTCATGGTTTGGAATCCTTCTCACCTGAGCAGGGCTTCACCTTTAGTGATGTGTCTTCTTTGCCCTTTACCTCGAGTGGAGTGGGCATCTCACAGCTGAACAAAGGGCTCTGCAGAGAAACTGAGGAACGTTCCTCCACGGCACTTGATGGAATTCATACGTCACTGCATGAGCTACCTCCCTTGTCATATGCCAGGCCTTGGTGACTAGAAGATTCAATGGGACAGAACACATAAAGAATGTAGCTCAGCATCTGTTGCATAAACTACAGTAAGTGACAGCTCTGAATACTTGCGGTAGACACAGCTAGACTTTGAGTTCCAGCCCACCTTCCTGGCCTGCACACATCCACGGTGACACTGCTTTTGTTCTCTGGGTTCCCTGTGTCTTGCGAGTCAGCTTCTACCACACACTGCCCTGTGTGCCTCCAAAGGGAAATAGATAACAAGTATGATCACAGGTGTGTGACCCATGGGTTGGTGGAACCTGAGTAGGATTCTAAGGCTTCACGTGTTCAGACATGGCAGGAGGCTGGTTAGCTAAAGCCCAGACCTGGAGGGGTAGGGGGATGCCAGACAATAGACTGACTTATTATCAATCTAGAGAAAGAGGTGCTTTCTCTAGTAAGTCAGCAAGTGGGGGTCCTTCCTGATGGGACAGCTCTGAGTTTGGGGGGTGGGATGGCCATGGAGGCAGGAGTGGGAGGAAAGCTGTGAGGACTGCGGGAGACAGGCCTGGGTCACATCCTGCAGGTGACCAGCAACTCGAGTAACTCCAGCAAGGCACATCACCTTGTGCAGCCTAGTGTTTTCCTTTGCAAAAGCGGGATGATAAATATTTGCAGAATGGCTGTGAAGAGTCAGGTAGTATGTGCACCCACTGAAGGGTGGGTGGGGATGTGTGGTCTCTTATCCACCGATCGTGTGCGCTGGGAGGCCTGGGACATCGGTTCCGTTCATGACAAACTGGAATGCAGGATGCAGCATTTGTGGGGCATATGGAACTTGCTTTGAGCTTCTTATGAGTGTTTGTGGGTACATGAAAATGAGGGTTCCTTGTAGGCATCATGGATCAGAAATACTAACAGAGAAGGCAGAACTGGGCCTGGGTCTTGCAGGACAGATAGAAACAGAGGAAGGGGAAGGACGATGGGGAAGGATGATGGTTGAGCAAATGCTCAGAGGCAGGAATGTGTTACATTTTCAGAGGCCAATGAGAAAACCAGCCAAGTGGGAGCAGAGGGTTTGTCCACACAAACAGGGAAGGGATCCTGGCACCCCTCTGCCTTTCCTTCCTGTCATCCTCATCACATTTCACTGAAATGATTATTGGCATTTCCATCTTCCCAACCAGGTCATAAGTACTTGAGAGCAGAGATGGTATCTAAACTCATTTACCCTTGACCTAAATCCCCAGGGCCCAGTACATAGTAGGGCAAAACAGCAGGCAGTGATGATGGCCTTGACATAGGTGACACTGTTCTCTTTGGGAAAAGGTGAATTTCTGACTTTGCTGGCATGAAGTGAGGGATAGAGGAGGAAATAGTATTAATAACTGTTTATTTTCTGCCCAGGTTCTTTGAAATGGCTATATGGGATGTTTTAAAGATTTTCTAAATTCCTTTCTAGGGACAAGCCTCCAGGGAAAATATGCCCTAAGGGAATGTCCCTGAAAAACAGGGCCAGAGGGAGCAGTTGCAAGTTTCCTCAGAAATGAAACAATCCTCTGAAGATAAAAGGCCCTTGCATTGGCTTCTATTTTGCCCTGTTGGAACATGAGGTGTTCAGAGAACAGTGGTCAGATAGGATCTATCTTCAAGGATAGATGTAGACACCAGAGCCTGGAATTTCCAGTTACTATCTTAGAAAGGGAGGTAGAAAGGATGGGAATACAGCATGATTTTCTAGCCCTGGGACCTCCATGTTTGTAGTTTTTGTTATACTTTGTTTCTTGTCATGATTAGCAGCAAAACCTTGCAGACAAAATGGGCCTGGACATGTGGCTGTCTTTAGTGCAACAAGATAGGGAGGCTGGGCTCTCTCTTCAGCCAAGCTTGGGACAGAAGAACCTGTGGAGACGCAGAGGTGAAAAAGCATAAAGACGAGAGGAAAGCCAGCTGCTCTTGGGCCTTAATCAGTGAAGAAAGAGGAGAATGTACTAATTAGAAGCTGTGATGGTTAATTTCATGTGTCAACTTGGCAGAGTCATGGTGTCAGACATGTGACCAAGCATTATTCTGGATGTTTCTGTGAGAGTGTTTTGGATGATATTAACATTTAAATCAGTGGACTTTGAGTAAAGCAGATAACCCACCACCATGTGGGTGGGCCCCATACTATCCACTGAAGGCCTAAATAGCACAGAAGACGGATCTACCTCAAGCAAGAGGAAATGCTGCCAGCAGACAGCCTTGGACTCAAACTGCAGCTTTGGTTCTTCCCTGGGTTCTTAGCCAGATGAACTTTGAAAGTGAACTACGGCATCGGTTCTCCTTGGTCTCCAGCCTGCAGGCCATCCTGCAGATTTTGAGCTTGCCAGCCTCATAATTGTGTGAGCCAATACCTTAAAATAAACTCTCTCTTTCTCTGTACACACACACACACACACACACACACACACACACACACACACACACACCCTATTGGTTCTATTTCTCTGGAGAACGCAGACAGGTTTAGAGGCTTATTGACAGCAGCTCCACAGATTTCTAGCACCTCCATTCTTGGGACTGACCCAGGCAGGAGGAAAAACTGGCAGATCAAGCAGGCCCTTCAGATTAGTGCCCCTTGGTGAAGCCACTTCGTCGCTCCTGCTTACCTTTGGTCATCTGTGCTGTTAGCAAAACTTGGATGGGCTCACACTGTAGATAATTTCTAGCATGCTGAAAGCTCAGAGAGAGGCAATTGCTACATTTATTAGGAGATGTTTGAATGCTATTTACAGAAAGCAGAGCATGGCCATTTTTTGCCAAATAGGATTCCCTTGACTCAACATTAGAAAAAAGATGTGGAGTAGAAGGCACATTAGACAACATTTCTCCTCAATAATGAATTTTACTAGACAACATTTCTCTTCAATAATGAATTTTACTCTGAAGTAGGTGACTAACCCTCAGGTAGTCTAGTTTATCTTAGTATTCTGACCTGACAAAATTCCAGCCAATTTACATTTCTGACTTGGTGCAATACAATGCATAGCTTTATGGTTTGGGCCATGCTTTTGAAAGGGGTGGTTGTCCTGTCAGTTCAGATTGAACAAGGGTCATGGCTAGACAAATCAAGCAAGGAGTAAATAGCATAAAGATTCAGTGGAGAAATAAAGCACATGTCCTTCTGGCTGGAAGTCATGTTTGAGAAACAGAGGGGTGAGGCTATCTGGTCCAAGATTCATTTCCAAATAGGTAACCGTGAACCCCAGAACACTGCCAGTCATGATTGCATCTAAGGCCACCACGAGGGCAAGAGGGGAGTTGAGCCTTGGCAAATAGAAGAAGTGTCTGAAAGATGAGTCTTGGCTCAAACTCTTTTAGTGCTGAAGGAAAATGTTGGACTAATACGTTTGTCTTGTCTTGAATCCTGACATTATCCAACAGGGGTGAGTGGGGGGTTTTTAGCCAATTCCAGACATTTTTATTGCAGCAACACAGCACTGAAACACAGACTAAATGCTGGAAGTGAAACTAAAACATTGACTAGTGAGATTTTAGTGGGAAGAGAGTGGACTTCATATGATGTACACTCTGTCCTTACCAAACTATTTGCTAACTCCTAAAATACCATGTTTTCTCTCCATTCTAGGTCTTGCCACATCTTTGCTGTTTCCATCAGCCTAACTTCTCTTTGATCATTAGGTCTCTATGCGGAACCACTTCTTCTAGATGCCTTTTTTCTGGTGTGCTGCCATGGCCTGCCATATAATAATAATAATAATTCCCTCTTAGATTACATGGTTCTTGAAGTAAGACTGTCACTCGTGCACAGTTGTTTCTCCAGTGCCCAGAGCAAGGCCTGTAAGTAGCTTCCCCTTTTTCTTCCTAAAGTTTTGACCTTGTCCCAGACCCCTTGAGATCTAATTTAATCCCAAAGCAGGGGCACTCACTATAGGGCTTACCTATTCTTACCTAGCCAATTGCATTGCTGGATCTGCTTTGACATGGAAATTCACTTTCTGCCTTTATTCCTTATTATATAGTTCCACCTGCTACTCCAGTTCTCCTAGAGAATGAATTTCCCTTTTTGAATCTCAACTTCCCTGGACTGTACCAAACACATGAACTAGGTCTCCCTAGTTTTTATGATAATGGAGGTCAGTTACCGCCACAAGAACTTGTGTTCATTATCAGATTTTACTACTTGGCTTAGTTATAACCCTAGAGCTTGGGCTTTGGATATGCCATCATGAAGTGGGAATTTTGCCTTGCATTCCATTTTCCAGACTGTTTTGGAACTCGCTTCAAGTGCATATCCTTTAATAATGGATGCTTGGTCATGCTATGTGACTGGTCTCTCACTGGCCCTGAGGGACTTCTTGAACTCCATCACCAGGCTCTCTGAATCTGTCTGTGCCTCTTGGCAGTTCCCAGATGTTGGGACTTGGCTGTGGGTGCAATTCCATAAGCCTAAGGATAGACAGTAATGTGTCTCAGAAACATACTCAAAGGCCTAGATTTTCCATATTTGAAGATTTAAATTTTTTTTTCTGCCTGCAAATTACAAAACCAAGACCAGCTGTATTCTCAAAAGAAAAAGTTCAATTATATTCATGCCAGGTGGTGTTCTACTTTTGTGATGTTAATGTAGACTTTTGTCAGAGATCCAACATAGTCCCCCAAACATGTCCATACCCTAATATCTGGAACCTGGGCCTATGTTACCTCCTATGGCCAAAGGGAGTTTGCAGATGTAAGTAGGCTGCTGACCTTCAGGTAGGGAAACTATCCAGGTGGGCCCAATCAAATCATCTGAGCCCTTAAAAACAGAACTTTCTCTGGATGGAGTCAGAGAGATGCAGCAGAAAGGAAGTCAGGGAGAGTCTAGTCATGAGAGGGATTCAGCGCGCCGTTGCTGGTTCTGAGATGTATGGGTCACATGCAAAGGCCCAAGAGAGGACTCTAGGAACTGAACGTGGCCCTTAGTGTGGCACCAGCCAAGAACCAGGGAGTTCAGTTCTGCAACCACCGATAGCTGAATTTTACCAACAATCTGAGTGAGCTTGGAAGCAGATGAAGAATGTGGCCCTGCTAATAGCTCAATTTCACCCCACAAGACTCTAAAAAGAGGACCTAGTTGAGCCACGATATACCCAGACTTCTGAGCTACAGATCTGTGAGATAATACATGGGTGTTGTTTTAAGCCACTGAATTTGTGGGGATTTAGTCAGGCAGAAAGAGAAAATGACTACAGACCTTCATCGAGGGACCTTGAAGGGAAACTTTGCTATGGCTTCTTACTATCTAAGACCATCTGCAAAGCATCTCTCTGCCGCTTATTGCTGACTGCACAGCTAATGAAGAAAGCTCCATGAGCCGAGAACGCTGAGATTTTCATCTCTATCTTGCGACAGTTTTCTTCCTGGGCAAGAGCTTCCCTCAGTATGACATATTTGGAGCTCTGTAGCCTTCTTAGGAGCCAGAATGTGGTCATTTCCTCAGCCTGCCAGGGAGCTTGCCCAGACCAGCCCAGACCAGCTCAGCGTCAAACCCCAAAGAAGCTGCCATCAAAACATAAACATTTGTTTCATGTGTCCAGCACCTCTAGCTGCAAAGTGGAGAGAGCTTATTCTGCAGGAAAAGCAGAGAGTCAAATAAAACATTTCTGAGAAAGACCTAGCAAGCCGGCGCATCACCTCTCTGAAGACTTGTCTCCTGTTCAGCAAAGTATTCTACTGAAATAGGACTGGAACAAAGGGCTCTGGCAGTGTTATCCTAGATTCTCTGTGAATGGTTGTCTTCCTTGGGTAGAGGCCAGTGCTACTGTGGCCAAGGTCAGGAACTGGCTCTGGAGGCAGGCCAATTAGCTCCAGTCTGTTTTATGGAGACTGATACCCTCTAATTCAAAATGTCTTTATTGAGCACCTAATATTTGTTAGGCTCTATGCTAGGGGCCACAGGCTCAAAATGTCAGACTCCCCCCACCCATAAAAAAAAGTCACAGTATAGTTGGAAGATGAGCCTGTAAACAACGGTCACCAACACAAAGAAAGATTCACTGGTGCTCCTTAAATGTATAGGAAATCTTTCACAGTTGTACAGAGGTAGGAGATACTAACTCTACCTGCATATTCCCGAGGAGATGTCACAGGAAAGATGGTAACTGAGTCAGACTTTGATGGAGAGTTGGGAATAAACAGGAGTTGTTGACATGTATTTTGTGCTTTACATTTTGCTATCTCACAGCAATTTTTCACAGGATTTTGGTAGGCAGAAGATGAGGCAGGAACCTGTGGGGTGAGGCATAAACAGGCATAAAGATGTACAAGTTCATAATTTCCAGTGACTAGGTGGTCTCATTGAGACTAGGACATTGTTGTTTCTAGTTTTTCTCTGTAGACAGGAAATATAACCTGGCATATACCTGCATTTGCATCTGTATTTATTTCTATAAGAGGGGGCCCCAAAAAACCCGGAATTATTTTTTGGAGGGAAGACCCCTTGTAGCAAAGGCTTCCACCATTAGGTAAATATTCTAGGCACCCCTCAGCCCCAGTGTATCAGCTAGCATTGTTGCGAGAGGCTGCATTCAACTTCAGTGATTTTTTTTTTTGAGATTCTTTCAACATGTTTACCCATTTCATGATGGGTGATTTACAAGCCCATACCGTACTGAATGTTCAGCAGTTTTTGACCTCCATGCCCCATCCTCCCTATTTACCCAATCTCACCCCGAGTGCCTTTTTTTGTTGTTGTGTTCCTAGATGAAAAACATCCTCAAAGAGAAATGTTTTGCCAGTGTGGAAGAGGGTGAAACAAAAAAACAGCAGAAGCACTAAAAGGTATCAGAATTGATGAGTTCAAAATCTGTTTTGATAAGCGGAAAAAGTGTCTTGAAAGGTGTATTGCATCAAACGAAGAGTACTCTCAAGGTGACTGAAGTTTAGACATGTAAGAAGAATAAATCCACAATTTTTAGTAAATAAATTCCAGGTTTTTGGGGGTCCCTCATATACCTATCTATATATATATTCAAATCTGTGATTTCTCACTAGTATCTTCAATTCCAAACATCCCTCAGGGTTCTGTCCAGTTTCTTCACTTTCCATATTGGTGCCTTCCTTCTCCCGCCGTGAAACACAGCTCCATGTGAACAAATGTTCCTGATGAATAAGGTACACTGAGATCAAGAGGACAGATGTGAAGGGTGATTTGGGATCTGCTAGGGAGGACCTTAATTGACATGATAGGATAAAATACTCTATCTTTTAGGTATTGGTAAATTACTCAAGGTTTCTGAGGAAAGAATGGTAAGAGTTAGCCAGAAGAGTAAAGTCAACTGTCATTTAAATAGAACTAAATAAGGTTTCTAAGTAGAAAGGGAAGACCTGGGGACACTTTTGCAGAGTCGTAAAAGTCCTCTTGGACTACATTCAACTGAGTTGCAAGATTGCTTCACTCAGTGTTGGCTGCCATCCTACTGAGATGCCCCAGTGTGATAAACTCAGTGTATTCCTTCACTCTCTGGCATGCCTTTTTCTTGGAATCTTAAAGTCACAGTGAAGGTGCTCTGGAGGATACAATGCATACACCCTATTGATAACAAGGATGATTTTATTGATCCAGGAGTGACATTGTTACTTAGACATTCTATAAATGAATGACACTTGTCATAATGAGGCTGAGATTCATTGTTGGAGGATTACTGAATCCCTTTTTTCAATGATTATGCAGGGGTTTTTTTTGTGGCAAATAGTTAAAAACCCAACTAGCATAAACAACAAGAATTTTTTTTTTTTTTTTTTTTTTTGAGTTGGAGTCTCACTCTGTCGCCCAGACTGGAGTGCAGTGGCCACTCCCGGCCACCGCAGCCTCGACCTGCTGGGCTCCGGCGAGCCCCCTGCCTCGGCCTGCCGAGTAGCCAGAATTACAGGCATGTGCTACCACGCCCGGCTGATTTTTTGATTTATTGTAGAGATGAGGTCTCGCTGCCCAGGCAGGTCTCGAACCCGTGGGCTAGGCAATCCACTCACCTCAGCCTCCCAAAAGCACGGGATTACAGGCTGAGCCACCGAGCCCGGCTAACAACAAGAAATTTTAATAATTCATGTGGCTAGAAGTCCAGGGCTGACTGGATCCAGTGGCTCCGGGTCTCTTTGTTTGTGATCCTCTTGACTCTGCTTTCTTCTCAGACGTGTAGTTAGATGATTACATTTCGGAATCTCATCTCAGTGCCTAACATTATCTGCAGGAGAAAAATAGTTTCTTCCAGGATCTCTTCAGGAAGAGGAAGAAAAACTTTTCTAGAAGATTCCATAAAACAGATGCTGGAGAGGATGTGGGAAAAAGGGAACACGTCTACACTGTTGGGAGTGTAAACTAGAATAACCTCAATGGTCTCCGTGTATCTTAACAAAATTTTGTGTGTTTACTTTCTATTTTTTGGGAGAAAAATCTTAAATTTAGAGAAAAGCTTGAAGAACAGTACAAAACACTTTTGTTCTCTGAATTATGTGAGACTAATTTGCCAATAAGAAGTTCCAGGCACCAGAATAATTTAGTATAATTTCCTACCAACAAAAACATTCTCCTACAAAGCCAAAATTTGAATCCACAGACTCCATTCAAGTTTTGCCAACTGCCCTAATAGTGTTCTTTACAGCAGGAGTCTTCAACCCCTGGGCCTATTGGTCTGTGGCTTTTTAGGAACTGGGCTGCACAGCAGAAGGTAAGTGGTGGGTAAGCAAGTGAAGCTTCATCTATATTTGCAACCACTCCCCATTACTTGCATTACTACCAGAGCTCCACCTCCTGTCAGAGCAGCAGCAGCAGTAGATTTTCATAGGAGCGTGAACCCGATTGTGAACTGTGCATGCGAGGGATCTAGGTTGTGCGCTTTTTATGAAAATCTAATGCCTGATGATCTGAGATGGAGCTGACGCAGTGATGCTAGCACTGCAAATACAGACTAACATGAGTAGTGAGGTTTGACTGCACAGAGACCATAATAAATCAATTGCTTGCAGACTCCCATCAAACCCTTTCAGTGAGTAGTAAATGAGTTGATGTACTTCAATTGTACAGCTGCATCTGGTGTGGCAGGCTTTGAGTCAGAATCTGACATTTATTTTATCCCACATGTGGCCCACTCATTATTTTATTTACCATGTTTATCTGTGCCTCTTTTTAATAGTGAGTTGTATAATTATTTTATGTATTACACTGTAATAATAATAGAAATAAAGTTCACTGTTATGTACCTGAATCATCCTGAAACTATCCTCCCTCGCAATCCCAGTCCATGGAAAAATTGTCTTCTGTCGAACCAGTCCCTGATGACAAAAAGGTTGAAGGCTGATACTTTACAGGATCTTTGACTTTCATGATCTTGAGATTTTAAAACAATATAGCCCAATTGTTTTATCAAATGTCCCTCAATTTGGGTTTATCTGGTGTTTCCTTATGACTGAATGCATGTTTTTATCCTTGGCAGGAATATCACAAAGTGATGTTGGAATTGTCTCACTGCATCTTATTACCTGGCCTGTGATTTTAATTTGTGTCACTATTGTAGATGTTAATTTTTATCATTTGATGAAAGTGGTATCTTCCAGACTTCACCACAATAAAACTACTTTATCTTTTATTTTTTCTTTGTAATTGATAAATATCTTGTAGTAAGTTACTTTGAGAAATTGTGGATACATACTTTCTCATTAAATTTTTAATATTTCTATTTATCTATATATTTATATTAGTATGGACTCATGAATTCCTATTTTATTCAATGGGTTATGATTTGTAACTATTGTTAATTATTTTGATGATCAGATCATCCTTTGCTTGACTGGTAGAAAACTCTTTAAGCTGGCTTCTGTGTCTTTTTGAAATGTCTCCTAATTCTTTGGGCACACTCTTACTTTCTGGTAGAATAAGATGTTCCAGGCCCATTTTGTCCTTTTCCAGCTCTAACTATGGTACCAACCATTTCTCTAAGAAATCCTAGCTCTACTTAGTGGAGAAAGGTATTTATAAGACAAAATTTGGGTACTGAGTATTCTCATTGTTGCAGTGAAATTGTGGTTTCATTGCTTCTAGATTCTCTCAGCGGACAAGGCTAGGGAATATATCCTGCGACATATACTTGCATATACATCCATATCTATTTCTACATTAAGTAATCTATATATTAAAATCCATGAGTTCACACCAGTGTCTTCAGTTCCAGCACAACACCACAAGAGTCAAACTAGCTTATCTCGTTCCACATTTGTAAGACTCTCCTCCAGTAGTGAGAGACTTGGCTCCTATAATTTTCATCATATTTGTTTATTTGACTGATTCCCTATATGTAATCCATTTTCCATTGCTGTAGTTCCTCCCTTCAGCGTGGTTCCAACACCCTGCATCCCCTTTCATGGGAGTCTCCTTTCATACCTTATCAGCTTACACAGTGATATCTGAACTAGTCACTGAAAGAAAGATGCAATAAACTTTGTTTAGACCAACCAATCAGAGCTGCCTCTGGAGCTGGGATGGGGTCATCTTTTACTGGGGTATGTGGGCTATGATTAGGAGATATAGATATCTAAAAAAATAATTAAAGTCCTCTTAGGAAGGAAGAAGGAAGATGGATGCTGAATTAGCAACAACAGTGACCACTGAAGAGCCAAACACATTCCTGCTACTAAAATGCACTCTCATCCCATCACCACATTAGACTGAAAGTATATCTCTTGTGTTATCTTTCTAATCATGAAGCAAAACTCCTTGGTGCTAGAGACAAGGAACAATATCTAACTGCCCAGAAAAGAACCAATAATGTAAACAGCCTCCATGAACAGCAAACTATTCAAACAAGGATTTTGGAGTACAGCCCAGGGTTTAAGTCATGGCAGAATAGATATATTCTGAAATCACAGCTTGGTTCTTCCCTATCTCAGTCCTCTTCCCCTTTCCCTTTCCCATACAATTATTTGAATTAAAGCCATGTGAATTTAAAATGTTAAAGACATTGGCAGATTTTTCAATGGAAATGTTACACAGATTTCTACTCTCATCAAAGTGTTGATGAATCCAAGTTCCTCTACACCCAAGTCACCTGAACCAACACAATGTATTATCAGACTTACAAATTTTTTCCAATCTGAAAATTGGTACTCATTGTCGTTTTGATTTGCATTTCTTTAATCATGAATACAGTTAAACATCTTTTCATATGGTTAAATATCATTTTTATTTTTTCTGTGAAAGCCTATTTATATCCTTGTCTACTTTTTCTCATGGAATGAATGATATTTTTTTCTTTTTTTTTTGAGTTGGATTCTCACTCTGTCGCCCAGACTGGAGTGCAGTGGCCGCTCCCGGCCACTGCAGCCTCGACCTGCTGGGTTCCAGTGATCCTTCCACCTCAGCCTCCGAGTAGCTGGAATTACAGGCGCGCACTACCACGCCCGGCTAATTTTTTGATTTTATTGTAGAGATGAGGTCTTGCCTGTCCAGACAGGTCTTAAACCCGTGGGTTCAGGCAATCCACTCACCTCAGACTCCCAAAGACGTGGGATTATAGGCTGAGCCACTGAGCCCGGCTGATGTTTTTTTCTTACTTATTTGTGAGAGCTCTTTGTATATTGAGAAAATTACAATATGATTTTCTGATATGAATTGCAAATATTTTACCTACTTTGTTTTTTTTTTTTTTTTTGAGTTAGAGTCTCACTCTGTCGCCCAGACTGGAGTGCAGTGGCCGCTCCCGGCCACCGCAGCCTCGCCCTGCTGGGCTCCGGTGATCCTTCCACCTCAGCCTTCCGAGTAGCCAGAATTACAAGCATGCACTACCACGCCCGGCTGATTTTGATTTATTGTAGAGATGAGTTCTCGGTGCCCAGGCGGGTCCCTACTTTGTTTTTAATGGTACTTTTTCCAGTTAATAATTTTTGGTACCTGTGTTATAAGATGTATTAATTGTTTTCTTTTTGATACATTGATTCTGTGTTTTCTTGCTTAGGATTTTGTGTCCTGAAGCATGAAAGTCTTTATAAAGAATGTTACTGGTAAGTCCCACCCCTCCCTTTCCACCAGTCATCCCAAGCCATTTGGTCTCTACCCCCAGATCCTGACATTTCCTCTCTGCTAGGGTGGACACTCAGTTGAGGCTTTTCATAATCATTCCTTTGTCATAAATTGAGAACCCATTATATGCCAGGTGCTGTTCTCAGTGCTGGGGATACAAAGGCTCAAGCAAGTAAGTCCTAGCCTGTGCCTTCCAGCTCAGAGTCTAATCATGTGAACAAACAAGTTGAATAAAGTATATAATAAAAGTCTGTACAGGGTAGAGTAGAGCAAAAGGCCAAACCAACCAACCAAACAAACAGCCAAGAAAGTCTTATAAAGGTGGTGACCTTTGATTTGAGTCTTGAAAGTGGAATAGGTTTTTATCAGGAAGATTAAGAGTTGGGTAGAGAAGGGCATTCCAGGCAGAGGGAGCATCTGGGCTACAGCTGTGGCTGCCGCAGTGGGTGTGAGAGGGCACACCTTCGAGTAGGGAGGGCCCAGATCACTGGATGCTGAGTTTGGGCTTTGCAGGGTTTTAAGAAGGGGAGAGGTAATTCAGGACTATTGCAGGGTTTTAAGAAAGGGAGAGGTAATTCAGTCTGTAATACAATGCAGTTTTTGATAGCAGGGTAGAAGGATAGGGGAGGAATGACAGAATTGGGGACTAGGAGACCTGATATGAAGCCCCAGTGAGCGTGACTCTTGCAGAGGGCCAGGACCTCAGTGGTAAGCAGTAGAAGGGATAGAAATCAGAGTGTGGGTGTGAAGAGGGAAGACTAGCCAGGGTTGGGTCTGTTAGAAGAAGGTGGCTTGCATATTGGGCCTATTGGGGGAGAAGAAAGTGAGAGAGTGGGAAGTGACCTGGAAGGGAGGATTTAGGAGGAGTCTGAGTCTCTTTGGGTGTGGATGCTGCTGTTGACGACTGAGGAGATCTGTAGGGTAAGGTGGTTTAGTTTTGGACTTACCAAGTTTGAGGTGTTGGTGGGCCATCCAAGTAGAGATGACTCTTAGACCACTGGAAATAAACAGCTGGGGTTCTGGAGAAATCCTAGACTGGAGCCACAGATTTCTCTTAGTCATTGGTCGTGGTTGAGTCCCCAACAGCGGATGACATGGCCAAGTAATGTCATACAATTCAGCATCTTATGTGTATATTTTAATTTAACAAATACTTATGTAGCATTTGCTATGAACCAGGTACTTTATACATATTTGTTCATTTAATACAAATACAACTTTGAGGAAGATACTATTATTATCCTCATTTTGCAGATGACAGATTTGAGGCTCAGAGAGGTTCATCAATCTGCCCAAGGTCTAGCAGATCATAGTGGAAGAAATGAGGCTAGAACCCAGGCTGTCTGGCCACAACTTTCATGCAACTTCCCCCCACATTTTGCTATATTGCCTCTTTATATGGCATTTGGATTGTCAGTGTGTTTATCAGGAGGTTAATGAGAGCAAGAATAACTGTCATTATTTTATTCTGGGTTCAGGTTCTTTGTATAAAAATTCTACCCTCTGTCCTTACAGGTAAAAACTGAGACATTTGTGAGTTAAAGAAGAGCCTCTGGGTTTAAGGGTAAAGCCACCATGCAACCTGTGCCTCTTCTCCATAGATACAGGAAATTAAAAGACAATAAGTGGCCAACTTGGAGGGTGACTGGGCTTACATTTTTTTTTTGAGTTGGAGTTTCACTCTGTTGCCCAGGCTGGAGTGTAGTGGCATGCTCATGGCCACCCCAGCATCGACCTGCTGGGCTCAGGTGATCCTTCCGCCTCAACCTTCCAAGTAGTCGGAATGACAGATGCATGCTGCCACACTCGGCTCATTTTTTAAAAATTTATTGTAGTGATAAAATCTCACCAAGTTGTCCAGGCTGTTCTGAAACCCGTGGGCTCAGGCAATCCCCTCATCTTGGCCTCCCAAAGTGCTAGGATTACAGACTTGAGCCACCATGCCTGGCCTGACTGGGTTTACTCTTATTACTTGTCCACTTTCAGTTAATTTCCTCTTAGCTTTTCTACTCTTCCCCTCAATGACTCTTTGAGTTTTACAAAGGTTCAGATGGTCCTATTGTAAGTTCACCATTTCTACAGTAAATCTTCTCCCCAAACTCCACATATCAGTGATAGATAATATATAAAGAGAAAACAGTGACACATCAAAGCCACATTTGAGAATGAGACAGAATTTCTACAAGCCAGGACTATAACAGAAACACAACTTAGAGGGATGTGCTTAAAGTCACAGACTTTCTAGGTCTAGTTCCTGAAGCAGGCACAGTGGATAGGAGTTTGTATTCTACAAAGTTGTGGGCACTAAATGCACTTCACATGGGATGAGGGACCTGGATAAAGCTCATTGCATGAATATAGATGCTGAGATGGGACTTTCTCTGATGAGATGGAAGCTGGATAAAGTTACTGCTGCCTGCTTTTTTGTTTGGGAGCCCCTCACTTATACAACTACCTAAGGAGGCTGGGAGGGAGATTCAGCCTTGTAACTAGGACCTGGGCCAAGTTGCCTGTTGCCTCAATGACCAAATCTGAAATACCTCATTCACTGCAAAATGGAATCAACTATTTGGTCAAGACTGGGGGATCTGAGAGAGGGGTAGGTAGAGGTGACCAAAAAACTGCTGGGCTGGGAAGGATAAATGGAGGAAGAGGAGAGAAAAGAGGTAGAGAGAAAAGAGGCAAGAGGAGGGAGAGAGAGGCAAAAAGAGAAAAATATATATATATATATGTGTGTGTGTGTATATATATATCTATATATCTATCTATATATATATATATATATATATATAGAGAGAGAGAGAGAGAGAGAGAGAGATTGATTTCTACTCAAGATGAGACTATACATGAAAATTCCTAAACATATTGAAAATAAACACCAAGGTAGTCTATCAACATAATAAATTATTGTGAGATTAACTCACTTTAGGCAAAATGATAATAATATATTAGCTAGTTACAAAATTTACCTTTTTTTTGTTGTTGAGTACCTAGATAGACTATGTTTTTTAGCTTTCCTTGCAGTTAAATATGACTATATGGTTGAATCCTAGCCAATAAATGTGAGTAGAAATGATTTGTGCCACTTGCATAACTGGTCTGTAAACACTTTTGATTTATGCTTTTTCCATCTCTTTCTCCATTTACAAGTTGACTGGAATGGAGAGAGCCACTGTAACCTTGGAAACACATTTGGAAAAGGGCAGAGCTCACATCAACCTAGGTCCTTCAATGACCCTTTGCAGGAGAGACGCTCACCTGTCATGTGACAGCAGGACTATCACATGATCAAAAATAGCTTTTATTGCGTTGAGGCACTACATCTTTGAATTGTTAAAGACATCAAAAAAAGAAAGCTTATTTTAAAAATGAATAAGAAATAATTTTTAAAAAGTGGAGATAAAGTTTCAGTAGATGAATAACCATTCAGAAATTCTAGAAATAAAAGCAATAATAAATGAAAGTGTCAAACTAGGTAGATTAAATTGAGTGAAAAATCTAGACTAGACACAATTGAAGAGACAATTGATGAACTGGAAATATCACCGGAATGTACAACAGAGAGAAAAAGAAAAAATATGAAAGAGAAGTGATGGGTCACAGAAAAGAGTTCAAGGGGCTCCAATAATCATATAAGAGGAATTCCAGAAAAAGTCAAGAAATTGTTGAATAGTGGAAAGTCATATTTTAAGATACAGATGGTCCCTGAATTATGGTTCAACTTATGATTTTTTTGACTTTGCAATGGGACAAAAACATTACACTTTCAGTATACTCTTTGCTTATGGTGGGATTACATCTTGATAAACCCAGTTGAGGAGCAAAGCATTGATGAGAACTTTTCAGAATTGAGGGAAAAC
Source organism: Carlito syrichta (assembly GCF_000164805.1). Classification (NCBI taxonomy): domain Eukaryota; kingdom Metazoa; phylum Chordata; class Mammalia; order Primates; family Tarsiidae; genus Carlito; species Carlito syrichta. Next base: position 132,953 of record NW_007253365.1, on the reverse strand, counting down.
ACTAGCTCTCAGGTTAAAAACGCACACTGAAAAGCAAATCCACATCTTGATGTATTGAAATAAAATACTGAACATCAAAAATTATGATAAAATATTAAAGGTTACTAGAAAATAAATGAACAGTAAACTTACAAAAAAGATAATTAGAATGACATCAGACATTTTAACAATGATAAATTTCAGGAGCCACTGGAGTAATATCTTTAAAGTACTGTCAGATAAAATGAACAGCCCAGAATTTTATACACAACTAAACTATTCTTCATGAATAAAGCCAAAGTAAATAAATTTTCAAATCAACTAAGATTGAGTCCACTACCTATAGATTCTCACAGAAAGAACTAATACAGATATATTAGTCAAGAGAGGAAAAGTGAGCTGACAGGGTAAGTGCAAGACCTGAGAATCAATGATGCACACAAATACAGCACTTAATAATATATATTTTACCAAAGGTAATCAATGAGGAAAAATATATACTTTTTGTGTGTATGTTAAAAGCAAGAAACACAACTCAAAGTCTAGAAAACATTCATGAGGAGGAGGATTTTTGATGGATAGTTGAGGCACGCTGAGATTCTTGTCTTGTTTGAAAGGAGAATAAAGACATTGAATAAATTTAACTTTCTTATATATGTTTAGTGGTTTTTATTGCTAAAAATTGAAGACAGTAACTTAAAGAATAGAGCACAATATATCCTTCCAAAGCAGCAAAGGACTTAAATAACAAAACATCAAAATTTGAGAACTTAGGAGCAAAGAAAAGAAGGAGTAAAAAAACCAAAAACAAACAAAAAAAAGGAGAAAAAAAAAGATAAACCCAAAGCATGGGAGTAAGTTGGTAGAAATATGTTTGATTAGATCAGTAATAACAATAATGTAAATGGTTGAAGAACTTTTTAAAAGACATAGACATTCAGATTTGATTTTTATTTGTTTTATTTATTTTTATTTTTTTATTTTTTTGAGTTGGAGTCTCATTCTGCCATCCAGGTTGGAGTGCAGTGGCATGCTCACGGCCACCACAGCGTCTATCTGCTGGGCTTAGGTGATCCTTTCACCTCAACCTTCCAAGTAGCTGGAACTACAGGTTCATGCTACCACGCCTGGCTTATTTTTTGGTTTATTGTGGAGACAAGGCCTCACCAAGTTGCCCAGGCTGTTTTCGAATCCCCAGACTCAGGTAATCCTCTTACCTTGGACTTCCAAAGTGCTGGGGATTACAGGCTGAGCCACCACCCCCGGCCAAGATTTGATTTTTAAAACTGAATTTCAGCTTCATGTTATTTACAAGACACATACTTAAAAGGAAATGACACAGACTAGACAAAAATTAAATGAAAACACTATATCAGACAAACATTAATTAAAAGAAAACTGATACAGCAAATCTAGCAGCAGATGAAATAAATTTTAGGACAAAGATTCATAAATATGGATAAAGAAGAGCATTCAAAATAAGAAAAGAATAATCTGCAAGAAGAAGTAGCAATTATAAATTTGTATGTTCTTAGCATTGCCTCAATATCCATAAAGCAAAACCAATAGAATTACAAGGAATATTTATAAGGAAATTGAAATATTAACCTGGTTACAAAAATAAGGATATAAAAAATTTCAACACCACAATTAAAAGTTGGTTTAATTAGAACTCTGCACCTAATAAAAAGATTATACATTATTTTCAAACACACTTTGAATATTTATGAAAATTGACCCTGTTGATAACAGAATCATATTTACTGACTATAATGCAGTTAAATTAGAAATCTACAGCTAGCCGGGCTCGGTGGCTCAACCTGTAATCCCGTGCCTTTGGGAGGCTGAGGTGAGTGGATTGCCTGAGCCCGCGGGTTCGAGACCCGCCTGGGCAGGCAAGACCTCATCTCTATAATAAAAATCAAAAAATTAGCCGGGCGTGGTAGCGCATGCCTGTAATTTCGGCTACTCGGAAGGCTGAGGCAGAAGGATCGCCGGAGCCCAGCAGGCGAGGCTGCGGTGGCTGGGAGCGGCCACTGCACTCCAGTCGGGGCGACCGGGTGAGACTCTGACTCAAAAAAAAAAAAAAAAAAAAAGAAATCTACAACTAAAAAAAGAGTATATGACAAAGATAAACCTATGTATTTGTAAACTATAAAATCAATTTCCCCCAAACATTTTTAGGTTAAAGAAGAAATCACAACAGAAATTACTAAGGGAACACTTGGGGCTTTCTACATATATCAGTTAGCTTGTTACCTTACCAAAATAGTAGCTTATTTTATTTTCTTGATTTATGCTTGAACAGTTCCTCTTGTATTTTCCTTTTACTCTTCTATCACTCTTTAATTTTTAATATTTTTGTTTTTATTTTGCTTGAAAAGTTTTTTCCAGAAATCCTCTTTACTTGCAAAACTTTTGTATTTTTAGTCTTGTTCTTTTTCCTCAATACTTTCTGTCTTTAATTGTAAACTTATCGTCTCAATGATAAGTTTCGGTTTTCAATGAGTATTTTTGTGTTTTCAACTTTTAAATTTCATTGACATTTAGACTAGGCATGGTGGCTGACACCTATAATCCCAGCACTCTGGGAGGCTGAGGTGGGAGTATTGCTTGAGCCCAAGAATTTGAGACCAGCCTGGGCAACATAGTGAGACCTTGTCTCTACTAAAATTAAAAAAAAAAAAAAAAATCAGCCCAGCATGGTGGCTTATAGGCCCAGCTACTCTGGAGGCTGAGGCAGAAGGAGCTTCTGAGCCTAGGAGGTTGAAGGTATGATGAGATGTGACCATGTCACTGCATTCCTGCCTGGGTGACAAAGTGAGAGTCTGAAACAAACAAACAAACAAACAAACAAAAAAACTTCAATGACATCTAATCTTTCTGCCTGAATATCTATTCTACAACATTATTCCAAATTCTAACTTTTAAAATAATAATACTATTTTAAAATTTTAGTTCTTTCTCAAGAGTTTTTCCTTTAACGTTTCATAAATCTTTTCTAACCTTCCTGTCTTGTATTTGTTATTTTGCCTCAGTGTTTTCCTTCTGTTAGTCTCTTTTTCTTACTAATTTCTTTCTTTTTTTTTTTTGAGTTGGAGTCTCACTCTGTCGCCCAGACTGGAGTGCAGTGGCCGCTCCCGGCCACTGCAGCCTCGACCTGCTGGGCTCCGGCGATCCTTCCGCCCCAGTCTTCCAAGTAGCTGGAACTACAGGCGCGCGCTACCACGTCCGGCTAATTTTTTTTGATTTATTGTAGAGATGAGGTCTTGCCAACTTGCCCAGGGGGGTCTCGAACCTGCGGGCTCAGGCAATCCACTCACCTCAGCCTCCCAAAGGCGCGGGATTACAGGCTGAGCCACCTAGCCTGGCTTTTCTTACTAATTTCTAAAACAAGGGCTAGCCTTGGAAGTGTGGCCTCAAGGTGGTAGCATGACGGACTCGGAGGCAAGGAAGCTTCAAGTCTGTTGCCTCTCCTTCCTGTTCCCAACCACCGGGCTGCCCTTCTGGGTCTTCCGGTCAATGGATCTCAGAGACAGAGGAGGTTGGGTTTCTACTCTGGGAGACTCCAGAAATTCCTGGGTTAACGGAGAACAGGAGGTCATGGCTGCAGACCTTGGCCTGACCCCAGGCCAGGTGTTTTTGTCATTCCCTGGGCATCACAGCACTCTTTCACAGGCTGGGATTCTGCACTCCTTGTTCTTACACTTTATTTCCAAATTGACATTCCTAACTCTTCAGGGGGAATGTGAACATTTTTTCTCTTGATATGTAGTTCTCTTTAGCTTCCTCCCCTGTTATGAAGTTCAGGAAGAACTTGGTTAGGGCAAATATTTTTCTGACTTAAGGATTAGACATCAGGATTGTTACAATCCTGCTGGGCAGAAAGGCTTTCTACGTGTGGCAAGACTCAAAAAGGGCCTCCAGGTCCATCTAGGGACAGGGAGGCCAGACTTACCTCTCCACTGAGGCCTTGGGAGAGTTTTCAAAGCACAGGAAGAGGACACTCTTCTGAAGAAGGTAGAGTACCTGAACAAAAATGTGCCACACATTTGTAAGCCTTGTTCATACTGACAACACCCTTGGCTTTATTTATAATTTTTCTTTGGTTTCCTATAGTCTGCCACTCAGTGATCAGGAAAGAGTGCTCTCTTGGGTATTTGAGGTTCTAAAAGCAAAGATACTGATGTTCAGGTTTTTATGAAAGAGTATATCACTGGGGAAAGACCTTAATTTTAAAACTCATATCACCCCATCTTCAAGGAGTTTTAGATTCCTTGTTCCTCTGGTTATCAAGAAAACAGAACTGACAACAGAGTAAATCTATCCCTACTCTGTCACTTTTAAGCTATCCGGCTGAGCTGATAGGAGCACCTTCTTTCCAGTTTTGATGTGGTTCTCTGGCAAGCTTCCTGTTTTCTTAGTATGTACTTTGTTTTAGTTAATGTGCATGCTCACAGCTCACGCATATGGTCTCTGGCGATCTTCTAAGTGTTTATTCAATCTACATATCCTGAGGCAGAATTAATCATCCCCGGTAATCTGAAAGTCAAGATTGGCTCATTTATTCATTTAACAAGTGTCTATTATGTTTCCACTATGAGCCGTATCTGAATGCCACTAGGAAGTGGGTGAATTGCTTTCATATGAGCCATTCTTTTTGAGGCAAATGTCCTAGCCAAATGGAAAATTTCTCTCCATACTTATTTAAAGGACAGCTAATATATTCTATTCCTTTTCCAGGACCCAGAGTTTCATTGTCTCGTATGCATCTGGACCCAACCAGCCAGACTTCTTTATAAGGTTGCTTTCATCGCCCTTCATAGAAGATGACAGCTAGCAAAAGGCCTTGCAGTGGGCACTGAACACATATTTGTCAAATGTGTATTCCTCACTAAAACGGCTTTGCCTTCTAAAGATTGAACTTCCCACAGCTCTCCTCTTGCATATGGGTTGGTAACATTTCAAAAATGAGATACTAAGTCACAGACCCTACTTAGGCACATGGGAAAGATGTAAAGATACCTGTACTATGACTCTAGCAATTGTTGGAGGCTGGGGAAAGGGGAAAGGTGTGTTCACCTTACTAGCAAGATGGAGAGGCCAGATAGTAACATGACAGATGGACAGCATGACAACAGAAATGGTGGAATTTAGTACGATCCCACAAACTGTTTTTGGAATGAGTGGGGGAAGTTTTCAGTCCCCTGAATTAGAGAGACATCTTGCCCAGCTGGCTTCATCATGCCAGGAACCTAACAGACTTCCTCTAGGTGATGGGGAATGACAGATTTGGGATTTTTCATATGCTGCTGCTGCCAGCTTGGCCCAGCCCTCCCTGCAACCAGGGCATCCAGGAGGCCTTCTCTTCTCCCCCAGAATGTCTGCTCTTGAAACAATCCATCTGCATTATTCTCTCTGCACAATGTGACCATGGAGCGAAGTAGGTGTCTATGAATGGTCTAGTCCTATTATTCTCCAGAAACAGTGGTGTGCTGGTAAATGCTTAACAATCAGCTCTCCAGGAAAAAAAGTCCTGATTTGTAGTGTTTGTTGATTTCCATGGTGTAAATACTCCCACCATGGCTGATTTCAATCTACTAAACCGGGAGTTGGAAAGAGAGCACACAATGGATTTGAGTGAGCCAGTATCAGCAGACTGTAGCACAGCACTAGGACTTCTCATTTGAAGAGGCCCCAGGAGGCATAGCCTTCAAGATGGAGACTGTGGGTCCTGGTGGACCTGTTCACTATTACAGGTTGCATTCTCTGGAAGCAGGCTCTGGGATGGAGTTTGGAGAGGAAGCAGCCGTGAGCAGAAAGAGCAGCCGAACTGTGGCTTAGTCCTCCAAAGGCCTCGGAGCGCCCTGTATGGGGCTGAGACAACTGGGCCTTTGCATTCAGTCTCAGGATATGGGATCCTCTGGGGGAGGTGCAGCGGAGGCATATTCCACAGGAGAAAAAGGGGAAGCTGCCTGCTGATCACACACCCAGCACTGGACAGGAAGTCCTTCTTTGAAGGCAGACCTGGGTGGCACTTCCCAGTGTCAGCCACACCCAGATATACCTAAGTGGGAGTGTGGAGCTCCTACCACAAGAGTGGGGTGGGGGCTTCAGGAGTAGCCCTATCCACCTGTTCCTGTCTTCAGGGAATCACTTGCAGCATTGTTCCTCACCTAGTCCCTACCTGTCCCAGAGCTCAGTTATGCCAGAGTTTCCAATTCTAACTCATCCTTCTTACCATTGGAGGTACTGACAGTCCCAAATCCCACCCGAGTTAGCCTCCACTTTGTCTGCCCAGGCTGGACATTTCTATATGCATTCTCTAGCAGGTCTGACCTCAGTGCTTAGGGTTTCTGGAAAGCCTTGCTCCTCGGTGCTGACAGCCTGCAGTGAGCCTGTCCTGCTGGGCAGACAGGGGTCTGGGCATGGGTTCGCTTCCTGGGACCCCCTCTGGCTCTGTGTTGCACCCTGGCCCCAGCAAGAAGCAGGGTCTGCTTCGTGCACAGGTGGGGTGGACAAAGGTGGCAACTGGACCCCATCAGACCAGTCTGAAGAAATGAGTGGCTTGGCTTGCACGTGGGAAGCTGGAAGCAACCTTACTGCTCCTGAGATTTATTTTCTCCAGTTCCTTAGGAGGACACTGCAGCACAGAGTAAATAAGGGACTTGCCCAGAATCCCGTAGCTAGGTAGGGGCAGAGCTGAGACGAGAACCCCGTCCCAAGGCCCTTTTATATCTCCTTCTTCATGACTGAATTACAGTCCCCTTTTCCCCCTTCCTCATGACAGCTTGTGTGTTTAGAAATGGCCTCATTGGCAGATTTTATATTCTCGATGGTTTGCTCCTCTGAGTGCTCAGCCCTGTTCTGGCAGGTGGCCTCTCTGTTTGAGGGAGGATTATCCTGCCTGCCAACTGGGTGCTGGATTGATGTTCTGGCTGGGCTGCAGGGAAATCATCTGGAGTAGCTAAGGGGCTCGCTCACCAGACTTCTCAGCAGCCAGGGCAGATGTGCTGTGAGTGGACACTTTCTGCCCTAATGGGAACTGTCCCAGGTCCTCAGTCCCTGTCCCCAGGGAAGCAGCCCTTCCAGCCCAGTTGATGTCCTGCAATTTTTCTGGCCCATGGCTCCCAGGGCTCCCTTTCATTCAGGCCTCTCTTCTGTTGGTGTGCTTTTTTCTCCCTTTTCTTTCTTTCTTTTTTAGCAAATATTGTATCTAAAAGAATGAAGTCATCCTATTCTACCCTTTGAATGTGATCTTGAGCTTGCAATTTCATTTTTAAAAGCTTTTATTTTAAAAACTTATTTTTAAAAATGATCTAGCTTTTCTTTGTAATTGTTGGTTTCATCCTGTTTTCTCTTTTTGTATTTTTTATTTTAGATTCGGGGGTACACATACATATTCATTACATGGACATTGTGTAGTAGTGGGGATTGGGTCTCAGGTGTTTCCTATTATTTCACAGTACATCTGTTTTATTTCCAATGTATATTTTTTTCTGATAATTTTTATCTAGCTATTGGACTGATTTCCCCCCAGATGATGAGCCAGAAGTCTAAACTCCATGGTGTATGAGGATGGGGACAGTTCAGCTGTGGGGGAGTTTGTGTCCTAAGCAGAGGGCCAGGGAGACTCTGGGCTCCACTCAGCTGCAGGCTGCCCTTTGTGGCCCACTTTCATGAAGTTCTCTTTCTCCTCTTGGGTGGATGTTCAAAAGCAGCTAGCAAGGAAGAATTGGTAAAGCTCCTATAACTTACCCACAGTGAGCATAAAATAGTTAAACCCCAAAATGTGGGCATGGAAGGGAGGTGGTGTGTGCTATTCTCTTATATTGTGGAGCTAAGAGGGGGCCTGAGGAAAGGTAGGAAGTTGTTTTGTTGTAGGAACGAGTATCTAAACAAGAATTTTCTTTCTCCCCACCAAAATGCAAGGTCATATATTTCCCCTCCTGCTGCAAAATCATAGGACAGATCAGAGCTCTAAGTTCAGAGCCACAAAGCCAAGAGCATGAATAGAGAGAGAAGTCATTTCCCAGCTAACAAGCAGCTGCTGCCAGAACATGAGGAGTGAATGGCTTGAGGGAAGGAGAAGTATTGTGTGTTTCAACAGCGTGTGGGTCTTGCTTTATCCGGAGTCTAGAAATGTAACTGATGGAAATGTTGCGCTTACAGACGGAGCTTTGAAGAATGGCAGACAATGGGATAAAGGATTCTGTGTGACTGGTATTAAAAATCCTGATTCAAAGAAGCATGGGACAGGAGTGGATCGATGTGTCCAAACCAAATGAAGAGACATTGCCCCAGCCAGGTCCAATTTCCTAATGAGGTAGAATGAACTGCTCATAATAGAACTTCATTGTGTGAAATTTATGGTTTGGTATGTGAAGAATTATGCGTAAGTTAACTCTTTACTCAACTGTAAAGGAATGGGTTTAATCATTCTTAGTGAATTTTTTTGACAAAGAACCTGTGTTAGTTTGCAGTACCAAACAGTATCACAGACAGGATGTCTTGAACATCAGAGATTTGTTTTCTCACAGTGCTGGAGGCTGGAAGGCTGAGATCAAGATGTGGACAGGGTTGGTTTCTCCTGAGGTCTCTCTTCTTGGCTTGTAGATGGCTATCTTCTCTCTGTGTCCTCACATGGTCTTCCTCTGTGTGTTCCGTGTCCTCGTCTCCTCTTCTTATAAGGACACCAGTCAGATTGTATCAGGACTCAACCTTATAGCCTCATTCTGAATTATCTCTGTAACAAGACCCTGTCTATAAATACAGTCATTCTGAGGAACTGGAGGTCTATGAATTTTGAGGACACAATTCAGTCTGTAACAGAACCCTTCTGTATTGTGAAGGATGGATGTCTTGTCAGGATACACCTTGGTTACAATTTCTGCCACAGTTCTGGAGTACAGGCTGTGCAAAGCACATAGACAATGTCCCCTTAAAGAATTCTATGCTTTCAAGGTTTATTCCTTTCAGGACCTAAATTCACTAAACTGGATGCACCAGTGGACACAAGTTCCAGATTTGAGAAATTTGGAAAACGGTCCTGTCTTAGTGATAGCACAATAAGACAATGGTTCTTAGGCCTCCCACCATCCAGTCCCTTAGTGAGGACATGCATGTTTTAAAATCCATTGCTTTGGCTGGGCTCGGTAGCTCAGCCTGTAATCCCAGCACATTGGGAAGCCAAGGCGAGTGGATTGCCTGAGCCCGTGGGTTCGAGACCTGCCCGGGCAACTTGGCGAGACCTCATCTCTACAATAAATCAAAAACTAGCCGAATGTGGTATCGCGCACCTGTAGCTCTGGCTACTTGGAAGGTTGAGGCGGAAGGATCTCCGCAGTCCAGCAGGTCGAGGCTACGGTGACGAGGAATGTGCCACTGCACTCCAGTCTGGGCGACAGAGTGAGACTCCAACTCAAAAAAAAAAAAAAAAAAAAAATCCATTGTCTCCATTCTCTGACCTGAAATCCATACTCTATTTGAGTATTTGTTGTATTTAACTCTGCATTTCTCTGCTCAGAGGCTGAATTTTTTCATGCCTGGAGTTGACCTCTGTGAGTGAGTTGACATTTGGCAGGAGGGCAGGTGTAACTGGATGATGAAAGTGAAGTGATATGTCTCACTAGCTGAATCTTCAACATCTGTTATCTCCTTCTCCCTAGCTAGCAGACTCTAATTTTATTTGGGGTTAGTAATATGTCCAGCTAAAAAAGCTATACTTTTCACCCTTCCATCCCACATAAAAAAGATGATATAATGCAGCTCTGGCCAATGAGGTAGAAATGGAGATGACTAGGGGGCTTCCAAGTTTCAGGAAGGTAGTTTAAAAGGAGCTTCCTGTTCCTTTGCCCTTTGCCCTTCCATTTTTCCCCCTGTCTAGAATAAGATGTTATGTCTAGCATGCCAGGAGCCATCTTATAAACCTGAGCATGAAGATTGGAGAGTGGGAATCTAGATAGAATTTGGGTTCTTTGTGACTTTGTTTTTTCTTACTTCTCCTCACACGAAGGGGCAAAAACAGTGCCCCCCAGGGATGCTGGTGTCTCCATAGCTCCTCCTGGAGCACAATGTGAATGGCCTTCCCTGGCATAAGCCACTCAGGGGCCCTATGAACTCTTGTCTTGTTTAAGTTTCAATTTAGGGTTTCTATTTCCTGCCACCAAATGTTATTGCTAATGGGGCAAGTGGGTTGCAATCATTAGAACCATTCCCTTATTCTCCCTGGATGCATGTATAGCTTCTTCTAAAAACCTCTGTGACATCCTCATTTACATATGAGCTTCTCCATCCCTCTCAGAAAAAGCAGATGAGGGAACCCAGACACACCCAGGTTCACAGATGCTTCCATTATTAATCGATGGTGTGACCGTGAACAAAATACTTCAGCTCTCCAAGCGTCATTGTGTTAAATATCATCATACAGGATTGTTGGGAGGATTTAGTGAGAGAATGTATATAAGGCACGTGGCTCAGACCCTTATACACAGTGCTCAGCACACGGCCCTCCTGCTGTTATGACATCACTTGTCATTCTAGCGGAAGACATAGGCCCATGTTTCCAGGGCTTACTCTTTCCTCAGGTGCAATCCCTCCTGCATTTCTCTCTGGCTGCCTGTAATCATTCTGCTGGTATAATTCCAAAGAAGAGGTTCTGACTGGAACTTTACCCAGAAATGCCACTGTGTGTTACCATTTTCCAAGTTATCTTTCCTTGAAATCTTCGGAGTCACCTTCAACTCCTCTTTCTCCTTTTCATTCATTTATTTTGTTAGTTTGATCAGGAGGAGGTGTGCTCAGATTGATCAGGAGGAGGTGTGCTATGGAGAGAGACAATAATCTCTCTTGGGGAAGGTTTTGCAGTGGAGATGAGTCTTGAAGGATGATGGAGAGTTTGGCAAATTGAGTGGAGGTGGTGTGGAAGAAAGACCATCCTCATCTGCAATGCAAATGTTATTATTATTATTATTATTGAGACAAAGTCTCACTCTGTCACCTCAGCTAGAGTACAGTGGCATAATCCTTGCTCAAGTGATCCTCCCATCTCAGTCTCCCCAGTAGCTGGGACTACAGCCGTCAGGCCAGGCTAATTTTTTGATTTTTTTTTTTTGTATAGAGACAAAGTCTGGCTATGTTGCCCAACTGGTCTCAAACTCCTGGCCTCAAGCAATCCTCCTTCCTGGGTCTCCCAAAGTGACTGACTTACAGGTGTGAGCCACTGTGCCTGGTCTGCAATGCAAATAGCAATGAAAAATACTCCCTCCCCACTTTTTTTATTGGAATCACTTCATGGATTTACTCTATTTCTTCCTAATACATGACTGTCCTAGTGCAGGCATGAGAGTCTGAACTTGTTTCCTCACCCCTCAATGTATCCTGCACATCCCTCAGCAGCCAGCATAGTCTCTTGCACTTCACAGTGTGTATTGGATAAGTTATGGGCTAAATAAGTCTTTGTGAAATGCTGTGCCCCAGTTTATCTCTGTTGTCTACAATGTATAGGATAAAGCCTACACTATGAATTTCTGGCATTCAGTGTCTACCACATTCTGACCCTAACCTGTCATCTCCCAACTCTTTTTTCCCCAGCCAAACAGATCGTACTGCCTCTCACATTCACATAGAAAGTTTGGACCTCTCTGATTTTGTTCACATGCTTCTGATTTCTCTGTAATTATTGTGATCTTTTAAATTTTTTAACTGCTAAATTGTATACTTTATTTTATTTTTAAAATTTTAATAAATATATTTTTTATTTTAAAATTGTGGGGTACTGTTAAGGGTTAGGTATATAAATATTCATTGTGCAGGTACCCTTGTTGATGAGGTGTGCCCCCCTTTCCCCAGACAGATATTGACTACCGTTAATCCCAATCCCGCCTCCCTTCCCCTCCCTGTCCCTCCCACCCCATAGTTTCCCACCACTGCAGATTTTTTTTTTTTTTTTGCAAGGTCTTGGGGTTATTACGTTTTCTAAAAGTTGGCAAATAAATTTGTATATATTTTTTGTACAGCATATTGTTTTAAGGTATGTATATATTGTGAAATAGCTAAATTGAGCTGATTCATGTATGCATTACCTCACACACTTGGCATTTTTGTGGTGAGATGTAACTATCCTGATCTTAAACAGCCTTCAAGACTGGTCAAGTTCTCTCCCCTTTACAAAACTCTTATACTGCATCTCCACAATCTTGTTTTCTCCTTCTTTCTCCCTCCCATCCTCCCTCCCCCCCCCTTTTCTTTTCTAATCTTATTCCCCCAAATGGCTTCCTTTCTTAACTTCTAACTTGTATTATTTGTGAACTCACTTTGGAATTCATCATTTCTGTCTTGTAAGCAGATTTCATGATTTCCTTGCCTTAGAGTGAACATCTTTCCAAATGTAATGAAAAGTTTGTGAGCTCCCTGAGAACAAGAATTTGGTATGTATTTATATACCCTAGAGCAGTGTTTTCCAAACTGTGGTGTGCAGGCCAGTGTCCATCAGAAAGCTGGATAGATCTGGAACAAGGTAAATATGGCAAGAGAGGGGAAGAGTTTGCAATGTGACATTGTCATGCTCAACAAGCACGTGTCATGGCTCTTTTTACTGAACAGGGAAAAAAAAACAGGCTGGGTGCTGTTGAATTCTTGTGTTGAGTCCCACGTGGCACAAACTGTACATAAGCCACGTGTGGTAGGGCCACCATCGATCTGCATGGATCGGGTGATGGTGGCTGGACCTTTACCTTAGATACTTTGTGACGCATCAGCCTACAGTGGAAACCTGCACACTGCAAGCGCTTCTAGGGTGCTAAACATCACCGATGTGGACGCTTCAGAAGCCATGCTTTTCTTTTCTATCTGCGTAAAAGTCAAAGGCAGCAGCCTGATTGCAAGGCAAATTCAATTCACATTACATATGTAACCCAGATGTTACCTAGGTTATCCTGACTCTTAAGAACAAAATAAGGTTGGCTTTTTATTCTGTATATTATGAAAAGTTGAAGGCCCTCCTCAAGAATTGTGGAAGGCTTTGGAGACTCACCTGCCATGTCTCCTCTGGCTCCTAGGACTGACTTCTATACCTCACCATCCATGCTCCCTGTTGCCTCGATGTAGATGGAGAATTCAGCCATTTAATGAATTTTCACAACTCTCCCAGCTCTCGGATAGGAAAAAAACTCACCAAGGCTTTTGTGTGGGTAGCAGACTTTAGTGAAGGTTTGGGAAGAGAGAACAATTTTTGTTCCACAGAAGTATCACATTGAAAAACTAATCACTCAAGTGACTAAAAACTAATCACATCTGGAAGCTTCTCGAGAGCCTAGCTTCCTGGCCTTTCCCTCCCATGCTCACCTCGGTCTCCTGTGACTGACCCAGTCTCTTCTACTCTCTCCTGTGTCAGTGTTTTTCATTTTTTTGTTTTTAAGTTTTATAACAGAGTTTATTAGCAAGAAGAAGGAAAAAGGAAGATTCATGGCGAAAGACCTGCCATGGGTAAGTTTCTTAAAAAAACAAAAACAAGCAACAAACAAAAATCTCCCATGTCAGTGTTTTTCAGAGACCCTTGGCAAATGCTTTAATTTCCTTCTCAGGATGCTGGTGCAGCCATGGTCCCTCACTGCCTAGATAAAGAAAGCTGTGGCTTTATCAGTCAACCCAAAACCCTTAAAATCATTCAGACATTCTCTCTACAGTTTCAGCAGTGTGTGCTGACTGTTCATAGAGCAGAGGTCCGCTAAGAAAGAGTGAATTCACACCTCATGCCCCCCTTCTGCTCCCTCGGGGGCATCTGCTGGTGCAGTGATGCACAGACGTCGAATGCAAGCATGACTCGCTCCATTAACTGCCTCACAGCCCCCTTCCCCACTCCATTAAATTCTCATATGAGAATGGAGTAGAGCGAGTTTTTTTTTTTCCCATTATACATAGGAAAATCACCTATCTTAAGTGACTAGCACTCAACTCATCTGCTACTTGCTAAGGTGGGGGGCTGTCTTTGTAACATACTCATTTGTAGTTGATGTCCATGGGTTGGTGGCAGAAGAGAAGACAGTCCTTGGTGGCTTCATTTGCAGTACGGTCTAAAGCTTTTTGAATGTGGAGGTCACTCTCCGTTGCTATGGGCTGCATTGTGAGGAGTGAAACTGGGTCAATGAAAATTAGACTGACCAGGGCCTTCCCTTATTCTGTGGGGGCTGCTTTTCCTACCTATTATCCATCATATTGATTTCTTGCTGCAAGACACTCTGTTATATTTTCAATAGTGAAGAGCCCGAGATGCTGCCCAATTGAGGCATTGTGAGAGAAGTGAGAGGGCTCAGTTGTAGTCTAACAATAGGAGAAAACCCCTCAGGACACGCGGTGATGTCATTGGAAGGCAAATAAATGCCATATTTGTGTCTGGGACAGGCCCAGAACTGAAAGGGAAAGAAATCTGGGGCTTACGGAGTCTCAAGAGGAGTGATCATCCTCTTAGAGTCAGAGCCTGATGATCTTGCCAATCCTTCCTGGAGGAGAGGGGAAGCACAGATCCCTGGATGTGACATCTCCCCAGAGTGAGGTGGTGGGGGAGGGGAGGTAGCAGTAATTTGGCTCATCTAGGGTGAGCCAAATCTCAGCAGAAGCAGGGGGGTGGGGCACGCTTGGGGAATGGCTGTGTGTCACTAGGACTACCATTTACTAGGGACCAGGGTAAGCGGCTCATGACCGCAGAATAAACTCTAAACCCTCTCTCCTCTCTGTCATTTGCTTTTAAAAAATCCTCAGTAGCTTCTTGGGGTGGAAGATGACACTTAGTCCCGCAAGTCCGACAGAAGAGGAATGTGTCAGTCAATTACTGTGTTTTCTTTTTTCTTGGGTGTGACTGAGTGAGTTAATTGATTCCGTCTCTTTCCAGCCCAGGTGCAAGTGAGAAAGAACATTCCTTGCTACAATTTCTGCAGGAGGAGGCAGGGGTCAGAGTGGCTGAAAAAAACCAACAAGCCAGGGTTAAATCTCAAAGTGGTTTTGATACCTTCACTGCCGTGGAGCTGACTTTCTGAGGTCGGAAGTGGCTTAGCTGACTGACCTGACACCACCTGCATGGTTGACACACTTTTATTATTGGCAGTGAAAGACAGTGGTACACAGTGAGACTCAACACCCGTTAAGGCCAAGAGATTTAATGGGTCGAACGTGGTGGCTACAGGACCTGAGGGTCAGACTGTAGCGCTGAAGTAAGGAGCGGTGGCTTTTATAGGGGCTTAGGGCAACCTGTCTGTCGTCTATAGGTCGGCTGGCCGAGCTCCATCCAGGTTGGTGGGTTTTTCGCGGGAGCGGGAAAAGGTGAGCCGGACTGTGGAAGAAGAACCCGGAAGGTGCCGTTTCAGATGCCCCCTTTGTTTGCCGGGTTGCCATTTTAGGCAGGGGGGCGGGTTAGGCCCCTTTCAGGGAAAGGGAGGGGATGTGGTCCTTCAGGCAGAACATTGCCTTGATAGGGTCCCTTGCTACACTGTTGTGTTCACTGACTTTGCAGGAACATACGCTTGTAGTTACCAAGATCCAGTACTGGTAAGATGCATTTGCTTGTTTTATTGGCACATGCTTCCTTAAGACCCTGCAACTGACATGAGTCCTGTGTCAGCCCAGCCATGGTGCTTTAGGTCCAAAGCTCATTCATCCCTTCTCCAGCTTCCTACTGATCGCTGCCTTATTGGCTGTCCCCAGAAGATGGGCTGATTGTTACCTGTCAGCTAAGGAGGAAGTAGGAGGAGAGGGGACGTAGACAAGGCTGGCCTAGGGTGGGAGGGAGGAGAGGAAGAAGACCTTTCTAAACCCACCCTTACAGCACAACTATCAGCACAACTCCATCTTGGCTTTGCTTTTCCCCCAGAAGCAGTCTCTTCCAGTGGGAGCAGCAGAATCTTTTTAAACCTCCCCAAGGCATCATTATGTGGATCTGAGTAGACCCACCACCCTCTAAACCCACAGCAGAGCTGTGCCATGACTCTGGTCAGTCAAGGAAAATTTTATAAACCAACTCTCTCTTGAATCATTAGTATTGTTAGGTATCAAAATCTCGCTGGGGCCTCCAAAAATGTTAGGTTAAAAAATCCCAGTGGAGCCTCCAAAATGTTAGGCCACACCTGCCGGGAGGTGGTGTCTGTGATCTCATGTCACATGAAATATGCAAAGAATTGCACAGAAGTTAGATTTGAAAATATAGTTTATTTGGAAAGCAAATTAGAGAGAGAGGTGATTTACCTCCCAAAGGTAGGGGAGGGGACCAAAGCTAAGAAACATGGTCGCCATAGCTCAAAGAACACATGGCCTGGCCAGTGCTTAACTAAACAATGGCTAGGAAGTAAATTAGAGAGAGTGAGAAAGAGAAAGAGAGAGAGAGAGAAGGAGAGAGAGAGAAAGATTCACCTCCCCAAGGTAGGGGAGGAGGCCAAAGCTAGGAAAACATGGGAGCCATAGCTCAAAGAGCCACGTGGATACACCAGAGTTTAACAAAACAATGGTGAATGGCTGCTTTAGGTTGAATCCTTCCAAACTTTCCTTTTGATCGGGCAGGTTGTTAAGGTGATTGAGTGGTGGTGTGCTCCACATCATCACATCATCATGATGTGACCAGTGAGCGTAGGCACTGACATCAGGTGATGGACAGTAGACAGATGGGTGGGTAAGTCACATGATTGCTGCCATGATGGGGTCTGTGTCATGAAGGACACAAAGAGCTGATTAGGTTAACTTGTTTAAAAAACAAGTTGGAGAGGGGGTTGTAAAGCAATTATCAATAACTACCTCTAAGAAACCAGTTCTGTCCGTGACTAGTGATTAGAGGGTAAATTAAAGTAAGCTGCTAGAAAAACATGACAAAGCTAAGCAATGTCAAAATGGCTTATTGGTTATACTGACTCCATGCTATGTCCTTTCAAGAATCATTCATTCACAAGACTGTTTTGAGATCCCTCCAGTGATAAAAGCCCTGTGGATTCTTGGGGATACACAGGAATAAGAGCATCTCACGGTCTGGGGAAGGGTAAAGGCAGTGCACTCATTTCTTTCTCCTAGAGAGCTCTACAGAGTAGATTTTACTACCTGTGCTTGACAGGGCAGGAGGAAGAGTCCTTGCAAGACCACTTAGCTGATAGGTAATAGGGCCAGAATTCAATCTCAGATCTTTTTGATTTGTAAGTGCAAAGATGTAGGTCAAAGAGGTGTTTACTCTCTGTCACTCCAGACAAGAGCAGAATTGGTGCAACCAAGCCAGAGTAGGCTGAGTAGTCCAAAGAAGGTGATTTGTAAACTGATCTTCAAGGTGAAATAGAAGTTTGTCAGGCAGATATACAGGAAAGAAGGACACTCCAGGCAGTAGGTACCACACACGCAGAGGTGGATGAACCGGTGGCAAAGCTGGCCTTGCACTGCCAAAATCCCGCCAGCTGGTTGCGTGGGGTCAGAAAAGGCCCCAGCACACCACTCTCATAACAGGTATTATCTTGAAAGCATTAGGAAGGCATAAAAGACTTTAATGCAAGAGGTGGCTAGAACCATGTCTTTGAAAAAGCCTCACCTTAGCCTGGTCCACAGAAGATCCTGAGTTGAGGCTTAAGAAGCAGGGCCCGCCCAGGCACGTGAAGCCTCCAGTGGTAGAGCCAGGAAGAACTCCCATGTGGAAGAAGCCCCCCCTTCCCCCGTGGAAGGAGGCCCCGGTGGAAGGAGGCCTGGGTCGTGCAGCCGCCTGAACCCCTGCACTTTATCAGGAGAGAGAACCGAGCTGACTGCCGTTTAAGGAAGGCCACATTCATGCTTCCTGGCTTAGGCAACAAGGCACATCTTTTTCCCCTTCGGTGAATGTCGTACCTGTTCCTAGCCTTGTCTACGGCTGTCTTTTTTGAAGTTCATTGGCTCTAGAGCTGGGCTCCCCAACCTCCTGGCTGCAGACCGATACCAGTCAGTGGCCTGTTAGGAACCGGGACGTACAGCAGGAGGTGAGCAGTGGGAGAGCAGAGTTCTGTTTTCTGTCAGATCAGCGGTGGCATTATATTTTCTTAGACACGCGACCCTTATTGTGAATTGAGCTTGCGAGGGATCTAGCTGCATGTTCCTTATGAGAATCTAATGCTTGATGATCCCTGCTGTTCCGTCAGGGGAAAAATTGTCTTCCACAAAACTGGTCTCTGATGACAAAAAGTTTGGGTACCACTACTCTAGAGCACGTCTATGCTCACAGGCAACTTGTTCCAACCCCTGATTCCTCTGTGGTACAAGGCTGGACTTTCTTCTGGGACGGAGCCGGTGCCTGAGTCTCCTGGGGCCTTACTGAGTTCCCGGCATGGGTGGCAGCGGGTTTGTCCCGGTTTTCTTGAGAGGCAGGAAAGAGTGGCGTGTGCTAGGGTATTGCTGGCCATTCTCAGCTGAAGCTACTGGTGGGGCGGGTACCCCCCGTATTTTCCGACTCTGTTCCCTCCCAGGGATCACGGTGCTGGTGTTCCAGGGACCATCTGGCAAGGTTTTCCGAAATGCAGCGGCTAGATCCTATCGACGTCACCAATGTTAAGACAAATGAGAATCGCAGATTTCCAGCAGAAGCCCACATGGGGTACTGATGCAAACAGATCAACTTAGCGCACAAAAGTTAAAGCATGAACGTACTTGGATGATGGAATAGGGGAAAACGAGGATGTGATGGAGGGTCTGAACTACAGAATTGATACTACAGGAAATGTGGCCCTGTTTCCAGCTCCCGAGGCCACTCCTTTCCTTGCTCCTACTGTCCTTCTTCCCACCCCCACCCTGAATTAGCGGTTGAGTGACTGGTTTTAATGAATAAGAGGGAATGATTGGAAATTAGCATACCAATGGCTTGCATACAAATAGGTGCTTCTGAAGTGATTGCAAAATTTATTCTCCTAAACATTTTAAACCTTCTGTCACAATCTGATTTTTGACAGTTAAGCCTGGTTTATGACAAAAAGTGGTGTTTCTGCACCCCTTTTTAATGACATCTGTGAAGGAAAACTTCAAACTAGCCTAGGCCTCGTGTTCTTCAGTTAGAACTTGAGGAAACTGATTTTAAAATATTCAAACAGTATTTGTATTTCTGATGGCATAAATAATACATTTATAGTATGGAAAATTTGGAAAATAAAGAAAAGTAGAAAGATGAAGCTAAAATCACCTGTATTGTAACTCTCCTGCTCCTTACATATGTTC
Organism: Carlito syrichta; assembly: GCF_000164805.1. NCBI lineage: Eukaryota > Metazoa > Chordata > Mammalia > Primates > Tarsiidae > Carlito > Carlito syrichta. The sequence goes on along the minus strand of NW_007253365.1, from coordinate 113,783 downwards.
AGATATAATTTTTTTTTTTTTTTTGGATTGGAGTCTCACTCTTGCCCAGACTGGAGTGCAGTGGCTGCTCCCGGCCACCGCAGCCTCGACCTGCTGGGCTCCGGCCATCCTTCTGCCTCAGCCTTCCGAGTAGCCAAATTACAGGCATGCGCTACCACGCCCGGCTGATTTTTTGATTTATTGTAGAGATGAGGTCTCGCTGCCCAGGAGGGTCTAGAACCTGCGGGCTCAGGCAATCCACTCACCTCAGCCTCCCAAAGGCGCGGGATTACAGACTGAGTCACCGAGCCCGGCCAGATATAATTTTTTAGTAGACATTTATGTATTCTGGACTTACTGTTCTGTAATCTGCTTTTTAAAAAAAATTTAGTAATACACTGAGAACATTGTCTCAGGCCACTAAATATTCTTTGACAATATTGTTCTTATTAATTGTATATTGGCAGCATAACACTTTAATTTATCTAACCATGTCCCACTTTTGTACATTTAAGTTGTTTCCAATAGTTTGACATTATACATAGATGTTTATCCTTATGGATACCCCGTGTGGATATCTATGATTATTTCTTGGGGTGAAATGTCTGGAAGTGGAACTGCTGCTTGATCAGAAGGCATGCACAGATACAGTGTAAGATTTCATGCCCATTCTCACATGGCCCTCCAGAAAAAACATACCAATGTGCACTCTGCCAGCCTTGCATTTCTTTATGCAACTGAAGTTTTATACCTATTAAATCCTAAATCCTCATCCCTCCCTATCCCTACCCCCTGAATACAACAACTAATATTCTACTTTCTGTCTATGAGTTTACCTATTCTATATACTTCATATAAGTGGAATAGTATAGTGTTTGTCCTTTTGTGGCTGGCTTATTTCACTGAGCAAATTGTGCTCAAGGTTCATTCATGTTGGAACATGTATCAGAATTTCCTTCCTTTTTAAGGCTGGGTAGTATTCCATTGTATGAGTATTACCACATTTTGCTTGTCCATTCATCTGTTGATAGACACCTGAGTTTCTTCTATGTTTAAACCATTGTGAATAATGCTTCTATACTCTTGGATGTACAAATATTTCTTTGAGACCCTCCTTTCAGTTTGCTTGTGTATACAACCAGAAGTGGAATCATATGATAGATCATATGGTAATTCTATTTGTAATTTTTTGAGGACCTGCCATACCATTTTCCACAGTGGTTGCACTATTTTACATTCCCAGCAACAGTGCTCAAGGGTTCCAATTTCTCTGCATCCTCACCAACACTTATTTTCTTATTTTTTGGTGGTGGACATCTGATGGGTGTGAGGTGATACCTCACTGTGGGTTTGTTTGACTTGCATGTCCCTAATGAGCAGGGAAGCTGAGCAACTTTTCATGTGCTAGTTGGCCATTTTGTCTACTTTCTTTGGAGAAATGCTTATTCGAGTCCTTTGCCCATTTTGAATCCAGCTGTTCGGTTTCTTTTGGTGTTGAATCAGAGTGTCGTTTTTAGAGGCTCCTATAATTTCCATTCTCTGCTCCCCCACCCCCATAACTTCCTTAGGGTCTGGCACGCTGGCCATCCTGCCCCTAGGCAGCATTTAAATTTGCCCCTGTGGCACATTTAAACAGGCAAATAGGAATAAGACTCACTATAAGTCACTCTCATCATTCACATAAGTATAGCTGTGCACCATCAGACACGCCAAGATGAAAATGTTCAGAACAGACACACTGGAAACTGAATACTTAGATTACCAAAAAATTCTGGCCTGCCTATATAATTACTTTCAGAAAGAACAGTTGTAGATCAAGCATTTAAATATCAAAGTCATTTTTCAGCAGATTTGCCTGAACTTTAATCTGATTTATAGTACTTGATACAAATTACCAAAGGCATGATGTGTGTTTGGGACACATCAGTGAACGAAGAAGACTAACGGGAGAGTTAACTTGGAAGGGCTCACCAGGTAATTCCACCACTCAAAATCAAACATTCGATAGGCTTTCTATTAAAATTCTTTTAAGTTAGAGATGGCTATTACTTAATGTTTCTTCCAAGTTAAAATGACTGTGTTCATCCTGAAGGCATAGAATATTCATATTCTAATGTTTAGACACGTACACATATAACTTGAAAGTTTTAATGCTGTGAGAAGTACTTTTGGTGAAGTAAGGCTGAGGGACTAGCCCTGGGCCCAGGTCTTCCTTCTTCCTCCTTCCAACTCCACACAGCTCAGGGTTCTGGAGCACTGCTTGAAGATTATGGGGAGATGGGGTGGGGGGGAATTTAAGCAGTCTGGATACCCCTTCAAAGCAGGGCAAACAGAAAGCCCACGGCTGGGCTTAGACTGGGTTTTGGGAAGGGAAATTAATCTGGAAGATGCAAGGACAGGGGCCATTACTATGAGACATAGAAAAAATGGGATCCAGAGACACTGTCACCAGCAAGGATTTGAAAAACAAAAGAGTAAGCAGGGGAAGAAGAACCAACTCCAGGCAAAGGTGCCCAGGCAGACCTGAGCAAGCAGGCTTGGGAGGGTGTGCTGGGGAAGCCCACAGGGGCCAAACACCAAGTAGCATCACATTGGTACAGGATACCCCAGACACAGCTGTGGCAGGGGATAGAGAGTTTTTGGCACCTGCTAATTCTGAAAGTCCGTGTGTGGATCAAGACAGTCATGCACAATAGGGCAGGTTGTGCATTGCACACTGTCACCCACCAAAGGAATTAGAGAGGGCAAAATCCAACTGCCAAGTCCTCACCCTGATGCACGGCTGCATCTGCCAGGAGGAAGAGACATCTTTTCTAATTCACACAAAGACACTTCACTTTATGCGTTTGCAGTGGCCCCAAATCCAAGCACTTATTTCCTGGCTAGAATTCTAGAAGTCTAGTCCTCTACTTAAAGGATTTCAACCAACTCAGATGGCTGGCTGTCAGTGCAAGAGTTTCTTAACTGGGAATATAACACAAGTGCACTACAGTTACTTATCTCAGTCTCACCATTCATCTATCCATTTATTTTAATTAATATTTATTTAAGCTTTATTATGCTCCCAGCACTATTGTAGTTGTTTGGGACACATCAGTGAAGGAAGACTAATGGAAGAGTTAAGACAATAAACATAAGGAGTAAACTATCCATTGTGTGGTAAGGTGGTGTTAGGGAACAAAGAGAAAGGAGCAGATAGAAAGTTCTAGGATGGGGGCGTAGGCTAAAGTACATGTTCTCACTCATAAGTGGACCTTGAACAATTACCACGATACCATAAGAAAGGGATTGGCAGGAGTGGGAAACTGCCGGGGGCGGGGGGCACACCTCATCATCAAGGGTACCTGAATAATGAACATTTGTATACTTAACCCTGAATTGTACCCCACATCTTATAAAAAATAAAAAAAAAGAAACATCAGGATCAGACCTCACTGAGAAGGTGGAATCTGAGCAAGGACTTGAAGGAGGCTGGAGAGCCCAAAAAGAGTGTTACAGGTGGGGAAGGACTGAGCAGAGGTCCTAGGGTCAGACTGTGCCTGGCCTGGTTGCCGACAGCAAGGAGGCAGGAGTGAATGGAGCACCATGAGCTCCAGGAGTTTTGTAGGAGAGGAGAGCAGAAAGGATGGCTGCAAGGACCTTGGCTTTCACTCTGAACAAAATGGGAACCACTGGTGAATCCCAAAAGGGCAGTGAGATGATCTGACTTAGGGGTTAGCTGTGCTGAGATGGGATGGAAGTGGGTGAAGAGTGGAAAGACCCATCAGGAACGGCTGTGGTAATTTATGGAGGAGATGTTGGGCACTTGGACCAGGGAGGTGGGCAGTGGAGGTGATGAGAAATGGCAGAATGTAGAATACATTTTGGAGGTAAAGCCAGTGCAATCTCCTGGCAGCCACAGACCAACTTTCTGTCTTTATGAATTTACCCTTTCTGGACATTCTAAAGCATGGAATTATATAACGTGTGTTCTGTGTGTGGTTTCTTTCACTGAGCATAATGTTTCTGAATTCATTTAATACATGTTGTAGCATGTATTAGTAGTTTCTTTCTTTTTATTGCTGGAATAGTATTCCATTATACCATTATATGAATATATGACATTTTGTTTATCCAATTTCAGTTGACAGACATTTGGACTGTTTTCAGTGTGGGACTATTATAAATAATGATGCACATTCATGTACAAGTCTTTATGTGAGCTTTTTTTTTTTTTTTTGGTAGATACCTAGAAGTGGAATTACTGAGTTGTATATTAAGTATATGTTTAACTTTTCAGGAAACTGCCACACTATTTTCAACAGTGAAAAGTGTGATTCTCCACTATTGGTAAGTGGTATATGAATAGCTATACCATTTTGCACTCTCACTAAAAATGTTTGAGGATTTCAGCTTCTCCACATCCTCACCAACATGGTGTTGTCAGTCTTTTGGATTTTCACCATTCTAGTGAATGTATAGTCGTATGTCATTATAATTTTTTTTTTTCACTAATGTCCATTTTTTGTTCAAAGATTCATTCTGAGGTCTCACACTGCACTGAGTGGTCATGTCATCTTAGTCATTTCTAATCTCTGAATGTTCTGTAATCTTTCTTTGTCTTTTGTGACCTTGACACTTTTGAAGAGTACTACTGGCCCTTCTTTTGTAGAATTTCCCTAAATTTGAATTTTCTGGTGTCTTTTCATGCTTAGATTAAACTTATTTATTTTGACAAGAATACCCTTGTCAGTGTATCATAACAGGGGTTACATGAGATCTATATGTCTTATTGCTGGTGATCAGTATTAGTCTTATTATTATTATTGATCATTGGGTTAAGTTGTACATGATGGATTTCTCAACTTTAAATTTACTATTTTCCCCATGGAAATTAATAGATATCTTGGGGAGATACTTTGAGACTATGCAAATATCTCTTTTTATCCTAAAACATTTGCCCACTAATTTTCGCATCCATTGGTGACTTCCCTGTAACAGTTATAACTGGAGTGCTCAAGTGGTGATTTTGTTTCCTCATTTCTTCTACATTTATTATTTTAATTTCTTTCCACAAGAAGAAAGTCTTCCATTTATTTGTTTATTCAGTTATTTATATCAATATGGACTCGTGGATATTTATGTTAATCTGTGGGTTATAATTCCATATTGTCATTATTTATTTTATTGCTCACTGCTTCAGTTTTGGCCCTTAGGAGCCCAGTCGCGTAAGCTTCTGTGTCCTTTCAGCATGCCACACCCTTCTGAGCATTTCCTTACCTTGTGGACCCAGGAAATGCTCCAGGTGACTCTTTCGTTATCTCCACTCCAACCCTGGAATCAATCCTTTTCACAGAAGCCCTGGTTCATTTTAATTGGAGATTGATATTGAGAAATTTAGATCAGTCACTAAATGTGCTCATTGCCCTCTGGATGCCATTACTTCTTTGTTCTCTTAGGGGACAAATATTGGAAATATGCATATGCGTACTTCCTTGCAAACACAAACATGTATATTTCTTTAAAAATTCCAAACATAAGGAGTCATGATACTTCTGACTCCAGTTTGCGACCCAGTTTATTTTAACCTTCCTCTTTCCTTATTTTTAACAGTGAGAGATCCAGCTCTTATTAGTTAAAATATAATTACTTTTTTACACCACCCAAGTATGCACATAAAGTAATGTCAGAGTTGCTAACTTGTGAAAAACCAATTTAACTAAGATACATTTGTACGATTCTTTTTATCTTTGGTCTTACAATATACACTCGAAATGCCTTTTCTCAAAGTAATTCAGTTTGGATTCCATCCCCCACTTTCTTCAGTGTGGTTATTTTATTTATTAATACAGTTAAGGGCATTTATTATAATTTGTATTCCATTTTGGGTTTCTCCTATGTTATGGCTAATTTCTTTTAGGTTTACATACAGTACAACTCATTCTTTGTGGTATACAGTTTTATGGGTTTTGACCAGTGGATAGATTTGTATATCTCCTCTACATCAACCCACATGTTTTTCTACCAATGAAAAAATTTGAAAGCTGTAGTAGGCCAGTAGTGGTGACACATGCCTGTAATCCCAGCACTTTGAGAGGCTCACTTGAGCACAGGAGTATGAGTCTCAGTGAGTTAGAAAGGTTCTGCCACTCACAAAATTCACTTCTATTGCCCCACCCTGTAGCTAACCCTGTCCTATCCCCATGCCCAGTCCCTGGAATCCTCTGTGTAGTTTTGACAGATGGTTATATTAGTGAATACTGTAGTGTGACATGTAACCTTTAGGTTCTGGCTTCTCTCACTTAGCAAAATTCATTTAAAATTTATCCATTGTGTTAAGGTGTATTGGTAGTTTCTTCCTTTTTATTCTGGAGTATATTCCATTCAATGGCTGTACCATAGCTTTTTTTTCTTCTTCATCTTTTTTTCCACCCCACTTGGAGTGTAGTGGCATGATCACAGCTCACTGAGACTCATACCCCTGTGCTCAAGTAAGCCTCTCAAAGTGCTGGGATTACAGGCATGTGTCACCACTACTGGCCTACTACAGTAGTGGTGTTCAAATTTTTTCATTGGTAGAAAGACATGTGGGTTGTTACCAGTTTTTGATAGTTATAAATAAAGTTGCTCTAAAAAAATGCATGCAGGTTTTTAATGAGCCTGCGCTTTTATTTCTCACGAGTAATTAGCTTGCAGGAGGATTCCTACACCATGTAGTAAGTGTATATTTTCTAGAATGGCTTTAACCTTCCCACCAACAATATGTGAGAGATCTATTTTATATCCTAATCAACACTTAATATTGCCAGTATTTTTATTTTAGTTATTCTTATAAAAGTGTAATGGTATTGCACTGAGATTTTTGACTGTTTTGAGACAGGGTCTTACTATGTTGACCAGACAGGTCTTGAACTCCTAGGCTCAAGGGATCCTCCTGCCTCAGCCTCTCAAGTAGCTGGGATACAGGCAGGCATTACCAAGCCTGGCTCTTATTGAGGTTTTGATCTGCATTTCCCTAATGACTAGTGATATTAAACATTACTTCAAATATTTCCTTCTTTGGTGAAGTGCTACTTAAATCTTGCCCATTTTAAAACTGGATTATTTTACCTTTTTATTTCTGGGTTAAAAGAGTTTGCTATATATTCTGGATTCAAGTCCTTTGTTAGGCATATAATTTGTAAACGTTTTCACCCAGTCTATATAGCATCTTTTTTCATTTTATTGATGGTTTTTTTTTAGAGAAGAAAAGTTTTACATTTTGATAAAATCATTTTTTAATTTATGGATGTTATTTTTGGTATAATATTTAAAAAAAGCTTTGTTTAATCCAAGATCACAAAGATTTTCTACCGTATTTTCTTCTAGAAGTTTAGTTCTAGCTTTTATATTTCTGTCTGTAATACATTGTGAATTAATTTTTGTGTCTGAGTTGTGAAATAAGATTCTAAGTTCATGTGTGTGTGATAGGGAAGCATGATAAACAATAGAAACAGGAAATACAAAAAAACTATACTTTTCTCATTGTTTGTAATCATCTTGGCAACATTGTAAACAACCAATTGACTATATAAATGTAAGGGTCTGTTTCTGTACTCCATACTGTATTTCTGCTCTTGCATTTATACTACCCAGTCCTGATTACTGTAGCTATATAGTTAGTTTTCAAATCAAACAGATGCAAGTACTCCAACTTTTTTCTTGTTTCTTCTTTTCAAAATTGTTTTGGGTATTCTGAATTCTTTAAATAGCTATATGAACTTTAGCCTGGCAATTTTTTTTACCAAAAAAGCCAACCTTAGATTTTTTAAAAAAAATTGTCAAATAAAAATTGTATTTATGTATTGTGTACAATATGAAGCTTTGATATATGTATACATTGTGGAATGGCTCAGTTGAGCTACTTAGCATATGCATTACCTCATATGCTTATCTTTTTTGTAGTGAGAAATTACTCAATAAGCATTTTTCAAGAATATAAGACTTTTAAGAATGTAAGACATTGCTGTATATTATAATCACCAGGTTGTACAATAGATCTTTTGAACTTATTTCTTTTATCTAGCTGAAATGTTTTACCCTTTGACCAGCATATCTCCTGTATCCCATCTCTTACCCCAGCTCCTGCTAACTACCATTCAATTCTCTATGTTTTTGAGTTCAACTTTTAAAAATCCCAAACATAACTGAGATTTTGCAGTATTTGTCTTTCTGTGCCTGGCTTATTTCACTTAACGTGATGTTCTTCAGGTTCACCCATGTTGTTGTAACCAATAGGTTTCTTTTTTTTTTTTAAGATTGAATAGTATTCCACTGGGTATATACACACCACATTTTCTTTATCCATTCATTTGTTGAAACTTAGGTTGATATATATTTTGGCTATTGTGAATAATACTGCAATGAACATGAGAGTGCAGATGTCTCTTTTGCATATTGATTTAATTTCCTTTGGATGTATATCCATTAATGGGCTTGCTGAATCATATAGTAGCTCTAGTTTTAATTTTTCAGGAAAATTACATACCATTTTTTATAATGATTGTATGAGTTTACATTCCTAACAACAGTGTGCAAAGGTTCTGTTCCCTTTTCTCTACATCCTTACTGAAAGTTGTTAACTTTTTGATAATAATTGTTCTAAAAACTATTATCATACTGTGCTCTTACTTTGCATTTCTCTGATGATCAGTCACATTTTCATATACTTGTTGGAAATTTGTATGTTTTTTTTTTTTTTAA
>NW_007253365.1:5038-105063 GCF_000164805.1 Carlito syrichta | reverse complement strand
GCTCGGTGGCTCAGCCTGTAATCCCGCACGTTTGGGAGGCTGAGGTGAGTGGATTGCCTGAGCCCGCGGGTGTGAGACCCACCTGGGCAGCGAGACCTCATCTCTACAATAAATCAAAAAGCAGCCGGGCCTGGTAGCGCGCGCCTTTAATTCCGGCTACTCGAAAGGCTGAGGCAGAAGGATGGCCGGAGCCCAGCAGGTCGAGGCTGCGGTGGCCTGGGGCAGCCACTGCACTCCTGTCTGGGCGACAGAATGAGACTCCAACTCAAAAAAAAAAAAAGAAAAAAGAAAAAGAAATGGCAACTTTGATATTTTACCATTTTTAAAATGGGGTTTGCTGTTTTTTTGATATTGAGTTGTTTGAATTCCTTATATATTTGGATATTAGCCAAATACATCTTGACACATGTATAATTTACAAATATTTTATTCTGTAGGTTGTCTCTTTACTCTCTTGTTTTTATCTTCCTAGTCAATTACTCCATATGTCTCTTTACTCTTGTTTCTTTTGCTATGCTGATTATTTTTAGTTTGATGTAATCCCATTTGTCTATTTTTGCTTTTGTTGCTTGTGATTTTGAATTATGCCTTAAAAATTATTGCCCAAGCCAATGTCATAGAGTTTTTCCCTTGGGTTTTATTCTAGTAGTTTTACAGTTTTAGGTCTTATGTTTAAGTCTTTAATACATTTTGAATTGACTTTGGTGTGAAATAAGGGCTTAATTTATTTCTCTGCGTGTGTATATCCAATTTTTTTCAATACCATTTATTGAAGAAATTGTTCTTTCCTCATTGTGTGTTCTTAACTCTTTGTCAAAAATCAATTAATGGCAAATGCATGGCTTTATTTCTGAGCTCTCTATTCTGTTCCATTTATTTGTGTCTGTTTTTATGCCAGTATCATGCATGATGTCTTGATTACCAGATCTTTGCAGTATATCTTGAAGTCAGATGATATGAGGCCTGGAGCATTCTTTTTTCTCAAGATTGTTTTGGCTATTCAGGGTCTTTTTTGGTTCCATACAAATTTTAGAATTTATTTTCCATTTCTGTGAAAAACTTCTTTGGAATTTTGATAGGGATTGCAATAATCTGTAGAGCACTTTGGGTAGCATAGACATTTTAACAATATCTATTCTTCCAATCTGTAAGCATGAGATTTCATTTCATTTATTGGTGTCTTCCTCAATTGCTTTCATCAGTGTTTTATAGTTTTCAGTGTCGAAGTCTTTCTCCTTGATTACATTTATTTCTAAATATTTTTTTTGGGTAGCTATTGTAAATGTGATTGGATTCTTTATTTGTTTTTCAAATAGTTCATTGTTAGTGTATAAAAGTGCCTTTGATTTTTGTATGTTGATTTTGTATCCTGCAACTTTATCCAGCTGTGGTTTTGATAGAGATTACATGGAATCTATAGATCAATTTAAAGTGTATTGCTATCTTAACAGTATCAAGTCTTCCAACCCATGAACATTCAATTTATTTTCATCTTCCTTTATTTCTCTTTGCAGCGTTTTATAGTTTTTGGCACACAGATTTTACACTTCTTTTATTAAATGTCTTCTCTAAGTATTTTATTTTGCTTGATGCTATTGATTTTTAAAATTTCTTCTTTTATAGTTTGCTGTTAGGATTTAGAGATACATTTGATTTTTTAATACTGATATTGTAGGCTGCAATCTTGTTAAACTTTTAGTCCATTTTACAGTTACTATAAGAGAATACAAAAGACTGGGCAATTTGTAAACAATAGAAATTTATTGGGTTCATCCCTTATGGAGGCTGAGAAGTCCAAGATCAAGGGGCTACATCTAGTGAAGGACTTCTTTCTGTGTAACTTCATGGTGAAAGGGTGGAAGGGAACAAGAGCATGTGCAAGAGAGCAGGATGGGGCTGAACTCACTTCTATAACAAATCCATTCTTAAAATAACCAATCTACTTCCATGATAGTGAAATTAGTTCATTCATGACAGCAAAGTCTTCTTACTAGGCCCTGTCTCCCAACACTGTTGCACTGGGGATTAAGTTTATAACACATGAACTTTGGGGGAATACATTCAAACTACAGCAGTTTTTTAAAAAGTCTAGATGGTTTTAAATTTTTTTTCAGATTCATTAGGGTTTTCTACATACAGAATCATGTCAAATGTGAACTGAGTTTGACTTTCTCCTTTCTAATCTGCGTGCTGAATTCTTTTTCTTGCCTTATTGCACTGGTCAGAGTCTCCATTAAAACTGGAATAGAAAAGATGAGACATCATATTTTTCCTATTCCAGATCTTATGGGGATAGCATTCAATCTTTCCTTATTAAATATTATATTAGCTGTAGGACTTTCCTACAGATGCACTTTATAAGGCTGAGAAAATTCTCATTTATCCCTATTAAGAGCTTTTATCATGAGTGAGTGTTGAATTTTACCATGTGCTTTATCTATGTCTATTGATAAAATCATGTTGCCTTGTCCTTAATTCTATTAATATAGCATATCATATCAATTAATTTTTGGATCCTAAACTAACCTTGCACTCATGGGATAAATTTCACTTAGCTGTAGTATATACTCTTTTCAGATATTTGTAGATTTGTTTTGATAGTATTTTGTGTCTATATTAAGGATTAATATTATATATATATGTTTTTGAGTTGGAGTCTTACTCTTGTTGCCCAGGCTAGAGAGTAGTGGCACACTCAGGGCCAATGCAGCCTCAGCCTCCTGGGCTTAGGCAATCCTTCTGCCTCATCCTTCCAAGTAGCTAGAACCACAGATGCATTCCACCATGCCCAGCTAGTTTTTGTGATTTATTGTAGATACAAGGTCTTCACCAAGCTGCCCAGGCTGGTCTCAAACCCTTGGGCTCAAGCAATCCTCTTGCCTTGGCCTCCCAAAGTGCTGGGATTGCAGGTTGAGCCACCATGCCTGGCTGTATATTTATATTTTTGTAAGTGCTGGTCTGTTATTATCTTTTCTTGCAATATTTTTTGTCTGGTTTTAGTATCAGAGCAACATCGACCTCATATGATGGATTGGGTTGGGATTTTCTCTCCTCTATTTCCTGAAAAACTTTGTATGCGATTGCTATTATTTTCCTTTTAAATATTTGATGAGATTTACCCTTGAAACCATTTGGGACTGAGTTTTTCTCTGTGGAAAGATATTTAATTTCATTTATTTACCTTTTATAACTGTATTTAAAATTTATATTTCTTGAGTCAGTTTCGGCGTTTTGAGTGTTTCTAAGAAATTGCTCATTTCATCTAGATGTCTAACTTGTTGGCAAAAAATTGTACATAATATTTTCTTTTAAATATTTAAATTTCCTAGGGTTGGTAATATTGTTTTCTCTTTCATTCCTGGTATTGGTTATTTATGTCTTCTTTCTTTTTTCTTGACTAACCTAGCTAATTTTTTTAGTGTACCATTTTAATTTGCTGTTAACTTTTTTCTTTTTTTTTTTTAAATGGAGGTAATTTACATAAGACACAATTTTTATTTAAAAATACACAATTCAGTGGTTTTTAGTATATTCACAATGCTGTGCAATCATCACTACTACCCAATTCAGAATATTTTCACACACACACAAACACACACACACACACACACTCACACACACACAAAACTTATACTCATTAGTAGTAATTGTCCTTTCCCCCTTCACCTAGCTGCTGGCAACCACTAATTTACTTTCTGTCTATGAATTTGCCTGTTCTAGACATTTCATATTACTGAAATAATACAATATGTGTTGTTGGTCTTTGGCTTAATCTACTTACCATAATGCATTTAAGGTTCATTTTGCTACATGTATCAGTACTTCATTCTTTTTGAGGATAAATGATATTCTAATTTGTCTATATAATATTTTGTTTATTCATCTTTTGATGGATATTTGAGTTGTTTCCACTTTTCAATTATTATGAATAATGTCATTATGAACATTCATGTACAAGTTTTTTTTTGTGGATGTGTTTTTAATTCTCTAGTATTAAATATCTAGAGTACTATATCTACAATTGCTGGGTTGAATGGTAACTGTTTCACTTTCTGAGGAACTGTCAAAAAGTTTTCCAAAAATACTCCACCATGTTACATTCCCTTCAACAATGTATGAGGATTCCAATTTCTCCACATTATCTTCGACACTTGTTAAATGTCTACCTTTTTGATCATAGACCTCCTAGCGGATGTGAAATAATATCTCATTGTGCTTTTGAGTTGTATTTTTCTAATGATTAATGATGTTGAGCATCTTTTCATGTGTTTATTGGCCATTTCATATATATATTTTGAGAAATGTTGATCCCAATCCTTTGCCCCTTTAAAAATTGGTTTATTTTATCTTTTTATTGTTGAGTTGTAAGTCCGTGTGTTTGTGTTTTTACATATTCTGGAATAGTCTCTCATCAGATATATGACTTGTAAGTAGTTTCTAACATTCTGTAGGATGTTTTCACTTTCTTAATAGTGTCCTTTGCAACACAAAAGTTTTTTTATTTTGATTAAGTTCAACTTATTTATTTTTTCTTTAGTTGCTTATGCTTTTGGTGTCATATCTAAGAAACATACCTTATCTAAGGTCATAAAGATTTATTCCTATATATTTTTTTTAAAGTTTTGTACTTTTGGGCTTCACATTGAAATTTTTGATTTTTTAAAAAAAATATGGTGTGAAGTAGGAGTATAGCTTCATTATTGTGCATATAGATATCCATTTGTCCAATTACCATTTGTTAAAAATACACATTTTTTTAATTGAATATTTTTGGTACCCTTGTTGAAAATAAGTTGACCATAAATATGAAGGTTTATTTCCAGATATTTTATTTTGTTCTATCCTGATGCTGGTACTAGAGTCTTTATTATTATAGCTTTATTGGAAGTTTTAGGATCTAAAAGTGTGAGTCATCATATTTCGTTTCTCTTTTTCAGAATTATTCTGACTGTTCTGTGTTCCTTGTACCTCCACATAAATTTTTGCATCAGCTCATCAATTTCTGTAAAAAAAAAGAAGTTGAGATTTTGATGTAGATTTCTTTGAATTTGTAGATCAATTTGAGCAGTATTGCTGTCTTAACAATATTACATCTTCCAATCTACAGACATGAGATGTACTTCCATTTATTATGCCATTCCTGATTTTATTCTTCAATGATGTTTTATAGTTTGCAGTATAAAAGTCTTGCACTTTTTTTGGCTAATTTTATTCCTAAGTCGTTTATTGTTTTTGATGCATTTTAAATGGAATTATTTTCTTAATTTTATTTCAGTTTATTAAATGCTAATGTATAGAAGTACAATTAATTTTTGAATATTGATTTCTTTATTCTTCAATTTTTCTAAAATCTAAAAGTGAATTTTCTATACAAAAAAATCATGCTATCTGGGAATATAGCTTCACTTCCCTTTTTTCTATGTTAATGCCTTTTTATTTTATCTCTCCTAGTTGCCCTAGCTAGAATCTTCAGTAAAATGTTGAATAGAAGTGGCAAGAACAGACATCTTTGTTTATTTCTGATCTTAGAATGAATGTTTTTTGTCTTTCACTGTTAAGGATAGTGTTAGCCTTGAGATTTCTGTAGATGCTTTTGATCTGATAGAGAAACTGACCTTTTATTCTTAATTTATTACATACTTATTTTTTTTAATGGAAAGATTTTGGATTTTGTCACGTTATTTTTGGTATCTTTTTAAAAAGGTTGTGTGGTATTTGTTCTTTATTTAAAAAATATGGTTTACTCATGAATTATTTTTATATTGAAATAATCATGTATTCTTGGGATAAATCTCACCAAGTTGTATATAATTCTTTTTATATTTCTGGATTCAGTTTGCTAGTATTTTGTTGAGATGTTTTATTATCTGTACTTATAAGAAATGTTGTTATGTCACCTTTTCCCTTGTGATGTCTTTGTCTCGCTTTAGCATCAAGGTAATACTGGCCTGATAAAATGAGTTAGGAAGTGTTTCCTTTTCTTTTATTTTTTTCAAGAGATTGTGAAGGATTGGTGTTAATTCTTTCTGAAATCTTTTATATAGTTCAGGAGTAAAACCATCTGAGCTTTTGTTGTGGGAAATTTTTGATTACTAATTCAATCTCTGTGCTAATCATATTAAGATTTTCTATCTCTTTTTGGAAGTCTATGTTTTCCTTGAAATTTCCCATTTTATGTATTTTTAATTTACTGGTATATAATTGTAGCATTATCCAATTTACTGGTATTTAATTGTTCATAGTATTCTCTTAAATTATTTTTATTTCTGTCAAGTTGATAGTAATGTTCTCCCTTTTGAATTACTGAAATCCTTCCAAAACAAATTACTAAATTATTTTTGATTTTAACAATTGAGACTTCTTTATTTTTTGGTCAGTTTAATGACAGATTTGTCAATTTTGTTGATCTTTTTAAAGATCCAAGCTTTGGCTTCATTGATTTTCTCTTTTTAAAAAAATTCTCTATTTAATTGTTACTCTATTATATATTAATTTCTTCCTTCTGTTTGCTTTGGAATTAGCTTTTTTCCCAGTTTCTTAAGGTGGAAAGTCAGGTTACTTATTTGAGATCTTTTTTATCGATGTAAATTTTTATAGCTCTGCACACTGTTTTCTCTCTGCAAACAAATAAATATATTTATACTCTTTCACTGCATTTTGTAAGTTCTTGTTGTTCATGTCAGGGTACTTTTTTATTTCCCTTGTGTTTTCTTATTTCTCTTATTGATTGTTTAGGAATGTAGTATTTAATTTCCATGACTTGTCATTTTTCTAGATTACCTTCAGTCATTTAGTTCTAATTTCCCTTCAATTGTGTTCAGAAAACATACTTTAAATGATTTCAATCATTTTAAGTTTATTAAGACTTTGTTTTGTAGCTTAGCATGCTGTCTAACCTGGAAAATGTTCCATGTGCACTTGAGAGTAATGCATATTTTACTGTTGTTGCGTGGTGTTTCCTATGTTGCATGAAGTCTCCAAGTATCATTGTTAAATTTAACCTTTTGTAAATTCTGTCAGTTTTTTTTTGAGTTCAATAGTGTAAAAAGTTCAATAGTGTAAAAATCTTTGTTCATATATAGCTTCATTTCTTCCTACCTCATTTGTGCTGTTATTGTCCTACAATTACTTCTTTATACATTGTATGCCCATTGAGACAAATTTATGATTATTTCATTATGCAATTGTCTTTTAAATGAGATGAGCAATAATAAAATGAGAAAAGGATTGGCCGTAGCAGGACACTGTCTGAGGCGGGGGTGGGTGGGAGGTGGTGGTGGTGGTGGTGGTGGTGATGCACATAATATCAATAAGGGTACCCGATCTCAAACCAGGTTTAGTGAGGACCAAAGGGAGGCCCAAACTTTACCCATATAATGATAACTTGTATACCTAAATCTGAATTGTATCCCACATCTTTAAAATAAAAAAATAAAATAAATGAACAAGATGAGAGAGAGTTACAAAAAAAAATATATTTATACTCTTATCTGTTATCAGTGTGGTTACCTTTATCAGTGTTCTTTATTTCTTGATGTAGATTCAAGTTACTATCTAGTGTCCTTTCATTTCAACCTGAAAGAAAAATTTTGTTAGGCAGGTCAGCTGAATTCACTCAAGTTTTGTTTATCTGACAATGTCTTAATTTATTTTTTATTTTGAAAGATAATTTTTCTGAATATAGAATTCTTAGTTGAAAGCCTTTTTTTCAGCACTTTGAATATGTCATTCACTGATTTCCTTTTTTTTTTTTTTTTTTTTTGAGTTGGAATCTCACTCTGCTGCCCAGACTGGAGTGCAGTGGCCGCTCCCGGCCACCGCAGCCTCGACCTGCTGAGCTCCGGCGATCCTTCTGCCTCAGCCTTCCAAGTAGCTGGAACTACATACAGGCATGCTACCATGCCCGGCTAATTTTTTGATTTGTTGTAGAGAAGAGGTTTCACCAAGTTGCCCAGGCGGGTCTCGAACCCGCGGGCTCAGGCAATCCACTTACATTAGCCTCCCAAGGTGCGGGATTACAGGCTGAGCCACCTAGCCCGGCTGTCATCCACTGATTTCTGAAGCCCATGGTTTCTAATGAGAAACCAGGTATTTATTTCATAGGGGATGTCTTGAACACAAATCACTTCTCTCTCGCTATTTTCAAGATTTCCTCCTTGTCTTTGTCTTTCATGTGTTGTGATGTTGTGAAATATATATTTGGTCTTTGTTTCTGTTTCCGGGCATACAACTTCTAAAATCCTTGGAATCTCCAGAGTATATATTTTTGTATGCTAATGTTGACTAATAGGAAAAGACTAAGGCATTTTTAGAGGGTTTTTCTTTTTGTTTCTCAAGAATACGTACTCTCTGTTGACCTGTCTTCAAATTCTCTGGTTCTTTCTTCTGCCTGCTTAAATCTGCTGTTGAACCCTTCTAGGGAATTTTTTTATTTCAGTTGTTGAACTTTTCAACTCTAGAATTTTTATTTGCTATTTTAAATAATGTCCATCTCTTCATGCTTTTCACTGTATATGGTGAAATATTGTCCTCATATGTTCCTTTAGTACTTTAATTTTTTTTTTTTTGCTTTTCCAAAAAAAGTGTACATATATTTGCATTTCACATATAACATGTTTCTCTTTTGCAATTTAATCTATGTAGAGTTTAACTTACAGTTCTCGGAGGAGGCAACACCACATGGTACTGGGTCATCACATTTTAAAATGGAAATCACTCTTTTTCTTTAACTGTACTTTAAAAAATATGTAAAAGTACAAATGGGACTGTTAATTTATAATGCATATTTTAGAATGAGAAGTATGTGTTTTCTTCCTTTAAAGTGTCATATAAGGAATAACATTTTGTAACCTTGAGTCACTTTATTTGAAAAGCAATGTAAAAGAACTGTTATTGAATGAAAAGTTTCCACCACTCCTTGGAGCAGTTAAAGTCTGCTACATGCAACATAGACTACAAAGCCTTCAAGATTTGGTAGGTTTTCTGAAATTTGAGTCCCTAGCACATATTTAGTGGAAAATAACATTTACAGGGTGCATTTACATACACTATAATATAGAAATAATATTTCTTTGCCAGAAGATAAAATTGTACATTTCCTTCCTAGTTTTTTTTTGTTCTAAGTTGATAATTTCTTAAGATTGTATACAGTACTCAGCTAAAATATTTATTCATAAATAGTTACAAAATCTGCCAAAACAAAAAGGGGAGAACTTTTTAAAAATTTATTTATAAAAAATGACATTTGGATGTCATACAACACAGAAAACAATGTTTAGAGACATATTATTATTTCTAGAAGAAAATGATTGGTAAACTACTAAGCTGAAGACACAAGTTTGTCCTTCCCCAGGATCACAGTATGCAAAAAGCAAAATGTCAAATGACAGTACCTCAAAGCAAAATAAAGGTCTAGAATGAAACCAGCTCACTTGTAATCCTGTTAAAGAATGAAAGCCACCATTTAGTTCAAACGTACTGGGGACATTTGCTAGCTCAGAATGCTATATTGGTAGAATGTGCTAAGACTTCAACCAAGGATGCGGAAGGGCATTCACCAACTGAGGCTTTTTTTCCCTAGAATCATTTTTTAACATAAAGATCAGGAAATCTGTAAAGTATGTAGCCTCTTCATGGGCCAGGCATACTTTTCCACAAGTACATTAAGGAGGCTCCAGGGTTTCAGCTTAGTGATGTGTCTCAGTTCTCCTCTGCAGTTGAAGAATTCCTGAGAGCATTTTCCAGATAAAGTGCCTTGAAATGCTACCTAGCAGCTCTATGATGTGGGTTATGGTCTTTATCTTCAGAGTAGTCTTTCCCAGAATGCAGACTTTGAACATGTATAGCATAGCTGACTTAAAGTCCTCATTTTAGTTAAGTCCAACATCTGTGATTCCTTAAAGACAGTTTCTATTGCCTACTTTTTTTTGTGTGTAGGAATCACTTTCTTATTTTTTATATATCTTGTAATTTTTTTTGAAAAGTGGACATTTAAAGTAATATAATGTAGCAACTCTGGAAATCAGATTGTCTTGCTTCCCCAGTGTTTGATGTTGCTTGTTGGTGGTAATAGTTGCTGATGATTGTCTAGTAACTTGTCAGAACAAAATGTATTCTTTGGCATGTGTGGCCACCGAAGCGTCTGCTTGATTAGCTTAGTGGCCAGCTGATGATTGAATGGATTCCTGAAACCAACAAATCCCATTTTTGCTAAGAAGCTCAATTCTCCTCCAGGCAGTTGACGCCTCTGCTTCAGTCTTTTCTTCTTCTTCTTCTTCTTCTTCTTCTTCTTCTTTTGAGGTGGAGTCTCACTGTCACCCAGGCTGGAGTGCAGTGGCACATTTACGGTCACCCCAGCCTTGACCTGCTGGGCTTTGGTGATCCTTCTGTCTCAGTCTTTCAAGTAGCCAGAATTTCAGGCCCGTGATACCATGCCTGGCTAATTTTTTATTTATTTATTTTTTATTGTAGAGATGAGGTCTTGCCAAGTTGCCTGGGCTGATCTTGAACCCATGGGCTCAGGCAATCCACTTGCCTCAGCCTCCCAAAGTGCTGGGATTACAGGCTGAGTGCTCTGTCTTATTCTTTCCTTCTTGCTCTGTAGAAGCATCAAGGTCAACCAAAGGCAATAGCTTAGAGCTTGCTCAGATCTTTTCTGAACATGTGCACAACCCTGAGTATGAGCATAGCTCTTCTTCTAGATTTCTAGTAATTTATGAGAGTTTTTAAAAGCCCTCTGGGACAATTCATTTGCTAGTTTTTCTTTTAAATTTTTTTTTTTTTTTGAGTTGGAGTCTCACTCTGTCACCCAGACTGGAGTGCAGTGGCCGCCCCTGGCCACCGCAGCCTTGACCTGCTGGGCTCCGGCGATCCTTCCACCTCAGCCTTCCAAGTAGCTGGAACTACAGGCGCACGCTACCACGCCCAGCTAATTTTTTGATTTATTGTAGAGATGAGGTCTCGCCAAGTTGCCCAGGCAGGTCTCGAACCCGCGGGCTCAGGCAATCCACTCACCTCAGCCTCCCAAAGCGCGGGATTACAGGCTGAGCCACCGAGCCCGGCTTTTCTTTTAAATTTAAAAAAATTAGTTTATTATTTGCCTCAACTCTTATCATTGCCTCAGGCAACTGCAACATCAAATAATTGTTGCTGATTGTTTTTCTCACAAATGGCTATAGAGAAAAGACTGCTTCCACTGGGCAAGCTTTGAGTAAGGGTAAATAAAGACAAGTCTTTTAAGTGGGATCTTCCAGAAAATCATGAGACAAGTTCAATAATGACAATTTTATGGAATGGGATTTTGAAAGAGCTCCAGCCATTTCACTAACTGCTGAGCTTCATGATTTTATTGTGATTATAGTCTGTTGATTTTCAAGGCTACCATAGAGCCAAGGAGAGTGGGATGGTAATAGAACAAGTTAAAATGTCAGAAAACTTATGATTCTTACTGAGATTCTGCTGCATATGTTTTTTTTCTTTTCTTCTTAAAAATAAATGCTCCTAGACTGTTTCTAGCCTTTGGTTGTTTTCCAGAGCTGTGAAAAAGTTGATTTTGATGCTTTTTGCCAGGGTTCTTATGGTTTCTATGGAGGACAGGATTTTTGGAGGTCCTTACTTCTCCATTCTTATTTACATTTCTCCTGTTGATTTTTTTTAACTATATTTTATGAATTATTTTCTTAGTGGTTACCCTAGTGATTATAATATGCACTTTAACTTGTTACTATACTACTGTTGATTAATGTTGACTTAGTTCTATTCACATATAGGAATTTTACTTCCATATAGCTTTTCTTTGTGGTTTTATTGTCATATGTATACATGGAATGACTACAGTTAGCCCCTGAACAATGTGGTGGTTAGGGACACCAACACTTTATACAGTTGAAAATCTGTATAACTTTTGACTCTTCAAAAATTTAACTATTAACAGCCTGTTATTGACCTTCCATACCAATAATATAAACAGTTGCTTAGCACATATTTTGTATGTTATATGTATATATGTATTACATATTGTAGTCTTACAATAAAGTAAGTTAAAGAGAAAGAAAGTTATTAAGACAATCAAAAGAAGGAGAAAACCTATTTTCCCTTCATGAAGTGAAAGTAGATCATCATAAAGGCCTTCATCCTCTTGTCTTCACATGAAGTGAGCTGAGGAAGAGGAAGAGAAGATGGTCTTACTGTCTCAGGAGTGGTAGAAATAGAAGAAAATCTTTGCATGAGTGGATCCACACAGTTTAAACCCATGTTGTTCAAGGATCAACTCTATATATTTACTCTATATAGTTATTTATAGATATAGAACTATATATATTTATAGATATAGAATTATTATATATTTTATTGATATGATACCTATAGCTGTATATTATCTATGCATGTCTTAAACTCATCAGTACTTGACAGCAAAGCTACTGTTTTTCATTACCTGATAAAACTACTTGGTTGATTAAGCTGGCAGGGTTTTGGAGCTATCCCTCACAATAAGTTTGAAGACTTCTACTATTTCAAAGTTCTAGCAACTTTTCGTGGGTAAATACCTATTTGTTATTTACCTTTGGTAAATTTTCAAAGTCATAAAATTATTGGTGCTATAATTTACCAATTTTATGCCTGTTTTCTGGGGAGAGGATTTGCTGATCCCTTTACTCTGGGATAGCTAGAAGTTCCACCTTCTCATAGGATATATTATTTCCACCTTTATTAGATAATCCCAGGCTGTTTTAAAAAGTACTTTAATCAATTTGTCCTCCTATGAGCAGTGTTTGAATATTCCCATTGCTCTACCTTTTTATCAACGCTTGATTTTATCAGGTTTTAAAAAGTTCATCAGTTTTTAGTGGCTTAACTTTTTGTTCACTTAATGATCTCTTTAAATGAACAGATTTAAAATTAATGCAGTCAAATAAATCAGTCTTCACACTTGGTGATTTCTTTTTTCTTTTTCCTTTTTTGAGCTGGGGTCTCACTGTGTCGCCCAGACTGGAGTGCAGCGGCCGCTCCCGGCCACCACAGCCTCGACCTGCAGGGCTCCGGCGATCCTTCTGCCTCAGCCTTCCGAGTAGCCGGAACTACAGGCGCGTGTTACCAGTGGGATTACAGGCTGAGTCACCCGGCCCGGAGGATCACACTTGGTGATTTCTAACCCAAGGTCATGAAGATATTCTCCTATAATATCTTCCAAAATCTATTTGTTTTATTTAGATCTCAGTCTACCTGAAACTGATTTTACATATGAAGTAGGAGTGAGTGGCTTTCTTTTCACATGTAGGTATCCAGTTAACTCAGCATTGTTTATTGAAAAGATATTTTTCAACGATTCTCATTTTTAAGCCTTACTTCTGCAAATTTGCCAATAACTGTAAAAATTTATCTTCTTGGTATATTTATGCTCAAGAGAGCATAGCTGGAGTTTCCAATCTATCTTCTTTCATAAGTGATTGAAGAATAATTTTATTAATTATAATTTCAAATTTTTCTTTTACATAAAGCGACCCCTTGCAAATTCTTTAAAATGTCCTGTAACTAATAAATACATTTTAATACAGCTGAACAGCTTGCAATAGATATAATTTAGGAACCACTAAATTGTACTACTGATGTAATATTGTATTTTCTGAATTTATTCTTAAACTTTAAAACAATTCATCATTTAAAGAAAAAAAATCAGTTTCAATTTTAGAGATATTTATCCAATTTTCTAAAATATTTTATGTATTAACTACAACATATATTCAGCAAACACAAAAATTTCAATTCTCCTTTTCTTTTATCATAAAAAAATTTAAACTGATCCAACTTTCCAAGTTACTTCATTGAATGAAAAAAATCTAAATAATTTAAGTTCTGTTTCTTTGTTGTATACTCACTGTATTATTGTTTATTTTGAATATGCTGTTTAAACACAGGAATATGTAGTAGTACAAACAGCAATTTTAAATGGTTGAAAACTTACCCTTTAAGCAAGTCTGTTACTGAGATTTTATTTTTTCGGAATTACTTTCTATATCGTATACAATGATTTTTTTCTTTCTTTACAAATTAAAACTTAAGGTAAAATCTATGTACAGCAAAATATACTCTTTTTATATTACAGATTTGTAAATTTTGACAAATAAATTCCGTTGCATAACCATCTCCACAATCAGGATATAGAACAGTTACATCAATCTCCTGCTCCTATTTGTTAGTATAGTATAGCTTTCCTTTCATCTCTATACTGGCAAGCACCGATCTGTTTTCTGTCCCTGAAGTTTTACCTTCTCCAGAACGTCATTTAAATGAGATCACACAGCATGAAGCCTTTTGAGTCTGGCTTCTTTAACTTAGAATACATTTACCTGAGCTTTTACGTGTGTCAGTAGTTCATTAGTTTATATTGCTGAGTAATATTCAATTGAAGGCAAGTACTTCAGAGTTGATCTCCTCTCCAGTCGAGAGACATTTAGATTGTTTCCAGGTTTTAGTAATTATGAATAAAGCCACTCAATAATTTCACATATGGGTTTTTGTGTGATTATATTCTTTGTTTCAGTTGGGCAATTGTATACAATGCCAAGTTTATTTCTAAATACTTGGTATCTTTTAACAAAGTAAATGGTATCTTTAATTTTTTTTCATATTTAAACTATTTGTTGTTAGGATAGAGAAATACAGTTCAGTTCTGTGTATTGACAATCTATCCAGAAAACTTGCTAAATTTGTTGCAGTCATGTGTCACTTAATGACGGATATACAGTCTGAGAAATGTGCCATTTGGTGATTTTGTTGTAATATGAACGTTATAGAACGTACCATACCATATCACCTACTACACACCTAGGTGATATGGTGTAGCCTATTGCTTCCAGGTTACAAATCTATATATCTTGTCACTGTACTGAATACTGTAGAGAGATGTAACACAGTGGTAAGTATTTGTAGACCTAAAAATATGATTATATATGGATAATAAATATATACCTATAATTGGTCCATATTAAAAATACATATATATTTGATCCATTAACCAAAGCATCATTACACAGTACATGACTGTATTTAATTCTAGCTATTTAACAAGAATTCATTTGACATTTTAATGTATACAAACGTTTGCTTAAAAATATATTTGTTTAAAATTAAGGAAGTTCCTTTCCATTTTAATTTGCCAAAAAACATTTAATTTACCTGAAAAATATTATTTTTTTTCCCCTAAGCATGGCTCAGAAGTCTCTGTAGATGTGGAAAAGGAGATAAGCTGGAGCAGTTTTGATTGACATGTTTGAGATTGTTGTTATGAAATTGCCAGAGAGACAAAAGGCATGAGGAGGGAGAATAGAAGAGACTAGATGGTTATGAAAGAGGAGAGGAAAGAGGATCCAATGAGGTTGAAAACCAGGTAAAGTAGAAAGAACAGTTGATTGCAGTGAGGGACTAGAACTCTGGCTGCATATGGGAAAAAACTGAGGGTCTTTAATAATGGACTGTTGTTCAAGCCCCAATCAGGGTCATTAAATTAGAATCTTGAAGGGTGGAGGCTGGTGCTAGATTTGGTGACCAGGTGGTTGTAGCTTGGCACCGGGGTTGAGAATCCTTCATTGAACAATCTGAGGAGGTAATTCCAGCAGGGCAGTATGAAGACTACAGCGTCTACTGAGATCACAGTGGATGGCTGAAGTGGAAGAAAGCTGGACACTGATTATTGTGAGAACAGCACCGAGGTGTTGGATAGACAACCATACTAATCCCAGGATGCACTTAGTCACCTGGGATGCTCGTATGTGTTCGGTGGAAGAAAGAAAATTGATGCCAGAGTCTCTCAGGGATGAAGTGGGAAGATGACAGGAGGAATAGAAAATTAACAAAAATGCAGACAAGAAATGGTCTGGAATCCACACCGACCATAGATGACTTAACCAAAGATGGTGTGGGAAAGAGAGCAGCCTCTTCTGAGGTGGTGGAGGGAAACAACGTCTCAGAGCAAACCTAGGATTGCTTTATGATTAGGAAGTGTGAGGAACATTCAGAAAATAGCAACCCATTTTGTGAGTTTGGTTTGCTAAAATCATGTAGATGCCTACAGTTGTGTAACCCATCGAGCTTCCCTTTAGATGCTGGGGTTGTGCGACAGCTTGTAGCTAAATTTGGGGCCCACCTCTGTGAAGTGTGTAGACTTTCATGGATTTCTACATTCGTTTTACTCTTGGACTTCTCTTTTCTACCATTATTTTCCATTTGCCTTGAATCCATTAGTTATTTTCAAATTTTACTTTATCTGGGATTATATGTATCTTTCTAAACTGTCTGGAACATGTGTTTGATACAGGGTGGATTATAAATACGTTCACACAAAAGAAGTCTTGGCATTACAAAATGATTCATTGTAACTTTCCAATAACTAGTTTCCCCAGTGCATTTAAGATATTATTCTATTTATGCACCACTTTCCCAAAACACATTTATTATACAAGAGACCCACATTTTGATTTGATCTTATTTTTCTTGTATAAGTAATAAAATATTTTAAAGCAAGGAGAAAGAAATAAAACTGTGTATAACCTCCTTCCTTTACATGGAATAATCTAATGTTAGATAACATAGGGCAACTTCCTCCTCTTCATTTCTGGCCAGTGAATTTGGTGAATTTTAAATCTGACAGAAAAGGACTGTTTGTACAAGTTGACCTCAAACAACTGAGAAGACACTTTTAGCACCTACTTTGGGTACAGTTGCATATAGAGTTGTCTGAAGGATTATAGAAAAGTTTAGTAGATTGGGGAAGTTTTTGATGTTGATTGAGGACTGGGTGAAGATTCAATGCCTGACAATGTGTGGCTTGGAGATTCAATTCCTCTGACTGCTGCATATGTGTGATTAAATGCTCAGGGAAATTTGAAGCATTTCCTCTGGTGTTAAGAGCCTGGGCTCTGGACTTGTTAGTTACTTAAACTTTCTGAGCCTCTGTTTTATCATTTGTGTACTGGGGATACCAGTAGCACCGATTTCATAGAGACTTGGTGAGAATTAAATAAGAGAATGTATTTAAGGCATTAAGCACTGTGCCTGGCATATATTGTAAACTGTGTATAGATGTTAATTTGAGAGACGAAAAAGACATTCACTTTGATCTTGCTCATTATAGGATGCTATTCTACTTGTGGCAATGCATTTACATGCATCTCTCTTAGAACACTAATTCCTTAAGGATAGAAAATCTCTGTTTATGTCCCACAGTGCCACATACAGCAAACTCTTTGGCTGATGGATTGTGGTTTCGTATATCTGTATCTTAACAAGTGTCACTGGCACATTTGATCCAACATGCTTAAAGAAGTTCCATATACACAATGGAATATTACGCAGCCATAAAGAAGGACAAAATTATGAACTTTGCAGTAACTTGGATGAATTTAGTCTATAATACTCAGCGATCTATCACAGAAACAAAGAACTAAGTACCACGTTTTCTCACGCATAAGTGGACCCTGAAAATTTATCATAATGTTATAAGAAAGGGATTGACAGTAATGGGAAACTGCCAGGGAAGTGGAGGGACACATAACGTCAGTAAGGATACTTGATCTCAAACCCAGGGGAAGTGGGAACAAAACTTTACCTGTACAGTGATGACTTGTATATCTAATCCTGAATTGTACCCCATGTGTTTGAAATAAAATTTTTAAAAAGTTCACCAGAAAGCTGTCTATAGTGTGGAATTTGCTGTTTAATTTTTTCTTAGATCCAACTCTCTTCAAATGCTTGTCAGTTACCTTTTTAGGTTCTCTGCTGTCTTTTTAGTTCACAAATTTATTTACTACTTTCATAATGCCTAGAGGATATGGGTATTTTAGATGTTAACAGCGCCTTTTCAAAGCCAACGTGTTTTTTTTTTTTTTCCAGTTGAACTTTAGTTAAGCAGAGCAATTCTTCATAATTTCTCCAGAAGTTTTTTTTTTTTTTTCCCTTTTTTTCTTTTTTCTGTTCTTAACACCTTTGGGAATTGATGGTGGTGTCTGGCTGGTGGAGATGTGAGGTTTTTTGTTGTCCTTCCCCATGATCTTAATAGAATGTTCCACTGGGAAATTTTCTAATTTTCAGGACTTGTGGGGCTTTTGTTTTGTTTTTCTTCATCAACAAATGTCATCACTAAATCCCCAAAGCAGAAACCTGAGGAACTGAGCAAAAATTTTCAGAGTGATCTCAGAAGTCATGGGTATGATGATGGAGTCTATGAATATGCAACTTTCATAATTATACAACCACATGTTCTTTGGCTTTGGATTTTGACCCACCTTAATACTCATCACTCCAAACTACCCTATTTATAAGGAAAGAAGCAGCTGGTGCCTGCAGAGTTTGTTCTCATTCTCAGAAGCGAAGCCAGACGTGGGGCGGGGCGGGGGAGAATCTGACTAATGAAGAACACAGCTTCCTGAAACCCTGTATCCTTGTTCAAAAATCAGAAAATGTGGCGGTTGTTCTTTCTAAGATAAGAAAGCCAGATCAAGCATTGGGATTTTCCTTCTCAATTTTCCTGACTCTTTAGTTGCCTTTAATAACCCTTTATACTGCAGAATTTAACCTGAATTCTGAATCCTAGCAAAACCTTTAGTCTGAGAGTTTGATTTACAGCACCCTGCTTTTTTGCTAACCGCGGACTCTTGTTCGTCGTTTAAGAATATCTCATGCTGTTGGTTTTATCAAAAGACTTCTTAGCTTACTGAATTTTCTCATGATGTCTTTTCTAACCTGTTTTTTAAACTTGAAAATGGGATACATACATATGGTTAAAAAAATAAACAGAATAAAAGAATATAAATGAAAAAGCAGAAGCAAGGTCTTTTCTTCTACTCCAGACTTCTAATCTTCCAGGCTCCCTCCTCAGAGACAGCCATTGCTACCAATTTGCTTTGTGTCTTTCTGCAATTTTCCACATATATAGAAACACATATATGGATATTCATTCTATGCATATTGATTGATTTATATTTTGCATTCCACTTTTGTCTCCTGTATCAGCTTATTTGTCTTCACCTCAGTCTTTTTCAAGGCTGCTAGGCTTGTCTTTTACATTCTAATTTAATTTTTAAAACAATAAGAAATCCATTTTTCATTTTTGCCCTCTGCTCCAACCAGCCACAGACCACTACACCTGGGAGATGCCTTGTGTGGTCTAATGACAATGGTCCTGGGAACACCTGTAGTCACAACATTTTTTCCTTCCTGGCATTCCTGAGACCTGTAATTCCCTAATTAGACCTGTATCCTTTTGATTTTAGCTTTGCCCATCTGTTCAAATGCAAATATTCCTGGGAATCTTGTGTTTTTCTTCATTCAGTCTCAGTACCAATGAATTTCTCAGCTCCTTTGGGGGGAATACATTCAGCTGAGATAGAAAGATGACCAAACTGAGGGTTCTGGAAACTGAGGATGAGGATGTGAGGAGGAAAGAAAGGAGGGACTAGGCCCCTCCTCAGCTTGCTCTCCAGTGTTTTTTCCATAGTTATGTTTTTCTTCCCTGAGTCCCCTCCTGCTATATGATACCTCACAGGGAAGACAGGGTCTACGGAGGTTTTATCTTCTATTTTTTATTCTTTGTAAAGAGTCTATGCACTTAGGGGAGTCCTAGCAGAAGTATATAAAATATTCATTGCAGTCTGAGAAAGAGTTTCCTTCTATCTTGGAAAATACCAAACAGGAGTGAGGATCTCCTTCACAACTTGGTCAAGGTTATGATCTCTAGCCAGAAAAGGAACAAATATATAACAATTTGTATGCCACTGCAAGATTTTTTTTTTGTATTTTTGTGCTACTATTTATTGAGCACTTACTGTGTGTCAGGCATTGGATGAAATAGCTCTGCATGCTTATTTCTTTTTATTGAAGGGCTTTACAGCAGTCTATGAGGTAGGTGTTGTTACTCTCATTTTACTGATAAAAAAACTAAGACTGAGCATGTTTAATGTGCATGAGGCAGCAAAGGATAGAATTGGGATTTGAACACGTCTTAAGGTGAAGCACTCCTATGCTAATGTACTTCTTGGACCCACTGAGGTTGTTGGGGACCTGTCTTGGGAGGCATCCCCAGGGAAGGAACTGCTGGCAGACAGAAAGAGTAGAGTACCTCTGTGAGCAGACTACATTGCTGGGCAAGGGAGTGGTCTGCACAGGCCAAGGTGAAATATACACACACACAGGAGGGCAGAACACAGAGACTGACATGTTTCCACAGCTACCAGCAGCAGAAGTTGGGAAGGAGGGTAGAGGGAGGCTGTACTAACATGGTGGAAATGACGAGGATGGTTGGGATTTCTTATAGATGAATCATCGCTCTAACAACATGACATGCTTTAATTTTAATCATCATAATAATCTTATGAGTAGCTACTAGTATGATCCCCATTTTATAGATGGGAAACAGAGATTAAGAGTTTACACAGCGTGCTCCAGATCATATAGCTCATAAGTGGTGGGTCAAGATTTGAAAACAAGCACGAGACTGTTCCCTTACTTCCCACTCTTAGGCTCTGTGCCTCCTGTACCATTTGTTTGCAGCATCTCTTTTTTTTTTTGCATCTTGGTAAAATCCTTGATGATGATATCCAAGGCCACTTCAAGTGGTTCATTCTTCACGGAGTCTTTCCCAATCCTTGTTTCCACCTATCTCTGGCTCCTGAGCCATTAATCATTCTCTTCTAGGTGCCCCCATAGTACTTGGCTCATGTGTAAGGTTGATGCATTTAGAACGCTTGTGTTTTACTTGCTAGATTACAAGTGTCTTGAGGTTGAATGAGGCACTTTTTATTTACCTGCAGTGCCTCGAATAGCACTGGTGACAATGGGAGATGGTCCCCATGTGTTTTCTGCATGGCCCACAGGCTAGATCCTGTTTTGCATTGACTCTCTTTGTTCCCCTCATGGCACTGCAGGCTACGGAGAGAAGTGGGACGCCCAGGAAATCACTGCTCATGGATCGCTAGACTGTTATTATTGACAGTCAGGATCCAGTGGCAGCTCTGGGGCCCTATAGCAAGAATGGTGACTGGACCCCTTGCTGTCCCCTAGGAGCAGGTGTTGTTACTGCAGTGACATCACCCTTGGAAACAGGTGTCTCTCTGCTCTTCTGTCTTCTGTCTGTCTGCTTTTAAATCATGGACAGTCGATGCTGCCTATCTTATATTCAGACTCCATGAGGGAGACTCTGGCTGCCATGACTGTTCCCTATCCAGTGTCATGTCCCTCCTGTGCAGGAGTCTCACGCCCTGCCTCTTCAAGACCACTTACATTTATATATGGCCCAGGCACCCATTCTTAGATGTAATGAGGTTGATCCTTGAAGAATCTGGAATTTCCTAGGAATTTTTATGTATGCCGAGAAATAATATAATTTCTACTTTGTTAATGTCCAGTTTATTAATGTCTAAGCAATCAACAGTCATTTAAATATTTAAATCTCATTACAGAATGATTAAATAAAGGAGAACTTAGAAATTTAATCAATTTGATTTCTCCCAAGCTTAAACATTGATTGAAAATTTAATTTAGATTTTTTTTTTTTTAGTTGGAGTCTCACTCTGTCGCCCAGACTGGGGTGCAGTGGCCGCTCCCAGCCACCGCGGCCTCGACCTGCTGGGCTCCGGCAATCCTTCCGCCTCAGCCTTCCAAGTAGCTGGAACTACAGGCGCACGCTACCACGCCTGGCTGATTTTTTGATTTATTGTAAAGATGAGGTCTTGCTGCCCAGGCGGGTCTCGAACCTGCGGGCTCAGGCAATCCACTCACCTCAGCCTCCCAAAGGTTAATTTAGATCTTATGGATCTAATTTTATCAGATACTTTTGGTTGTTTCAAATGACTTATGAAGGAATCAAATGCATAGGTAATATTTCAAAGATTGCAAAGCTAACTGGTACCTGATTTTAAAATGGCTACCAATGTACCAACATGGATTTAAGTCTGTTGCTCCACTGTCTGTATTTTGTTTCTCTATTCTACTATTGTCATTACCCTTACTATTATTGTTTCTTTACTCTCCTAACCTAACCAGGGTTGACAAGAGTTCAGTGCTATTGTGTGCATGAGAAATAGTGACCTTTCCCGAGTAAGAAAAAGAGTATATCATTTATATCTTATTAATAATAATGACAGCAAAGTCATTCTAAATGAATTCTATTCATCAAATTACTGAACATAAAATGGTAGTTCATGCTTTAAGTCATGATAACTAGAAATTTTTAAGTTAAATACTTTGTTATGAAACAGTCACATGTCTCACTGTCCTGGAGTCTGCTTCTTCTGGGATGTTTTCAGTGTTTACTAGTTCCAGTATTTTGCTTTCTGCAGGAATGGTTGCCTGCTTTACAGTTGTTGTTATGACATTGTAGATCTTAGGAGTTTTAAAATAAATTTTAATGTTGAAGTAGCTTTGTTCTCGTATATTGATGACAGATATTGGTAAAATTCAATAAACCCTGATAGCTACAACATTTTATAAGTGTATATAGCTGACTATTGCTGAAAATCAATCCAGTACTTCACTAGGAGGAACACTAGAGGGTTTTAGTTCTGACACTGTCCATCAAGAGCCCTTCAGTATTCTACTCCTCACTATATTCATGAGTCAATTTGATGGTATATTTGGTGTACTTGTTGCATTCTCTTTCACTGCTATTCTTCAAATTATGTAAGCTATTTAAAACAGTGAACAGGTCATAGTATTCTTTTGGTTTCATAATTTTTTTAGGTATGACATTTTGCTTCTTTTTATTTTGAAATATCAAAAATAGAGAACAGATAGAAGAATAATATAATGAACATAAAAGATCTTCTTACCCAGATTCACCAGTTGTGAACATCTTGTCACATGTGCTCCCTGTCACACTTTTTTGTTGTTGTTGAATCATTTGAAAGTTGCAGGTGCTGTGAGTCTTCTTCTACGTATTTCTGCCTGTGGATGCTAAGAGTAACATCCCTCTACGTGTCCTCATTGCCATTGTCATACCTAAGAAACTCACTAATTCAATATAAACTAACATACAGTCCATATTCAGATTTTCCCAGTTGTCTTTCAAATTAGTCTTTATATATAAAGTGAGGCCCAAACTTTACCTGTACAATGACTATTTGTATACCTAACTCTGAATTGTACCCTTCATTTTTAAATGAAAAATTTTTAAAAATTAAAAATAATAATAACAAAATTAAGCTTAAGAGTTAAACAAAGCAAAACAGGGTCTCACTATGTTGCTCAGGCTAGTTTCAAACTCCTGGCCTCAAGTGATTCTCCCGCTTTAGCCTTCCAAAGGGCAGCAGGGATTACATATGTAAACCACTGCCTGGTCCCTCCATTTCAATCAAGTTTCACTCTTTGAATTTGGTTATTTCTTTACTTTTCTTAGTTCTCTAACAATTCCCTTGCCTTTTGCTGTGGTTATTCATTATTTTCACGATTATGATTGTTATTACTATTTAGCTAGGGTCCCACTCTGTCACCCAGACTGCAATGCAGTGGCAAGATCACAGCGCACTGCAGTCTGAACGTCGGGCGATCCTTCCACCTCAGTCTCTTGAGTAGCTGGGACAACAGACACATGTCACCATGCCCAGCTAATTTTTTGACTTTTTGTAGAGATAGGGTTGTGCTGTGTTGTCCAGGTTGGTCTCAACTCCCAGGCTCAAGCAATCCTTCTACTTTGGTTTCCCAAAGTGCTGGGATTACAGGCATGAGCCACCGTATCTGGCCTGACACTGACATTTTTGACAAGTCGTGTTTTCCTCATAATTAGATCCAGGTAAAGCTTTCTTCTTCTTCTTCTTTTTTTTGGCAAGAATACCTCCAAGGCAATGCTACACCCAGAGGCTTATGATATCAGTTTCTCTCTTCTTGGTGATGCTCAGTTTGATCAAGAAACCAGTTTTAAGAATTAGTTTGGATTGTAGATAGGCAGATTATGATTTTTTTATTGAAATGAGTCTGTTTCCCCTTTCTAGAAACTTTTTCTAGAATTTTCTACATTGGAGGAGTTGGCATCAGTATCTAGAGTCACTCTGTGACTCATTGAGTGTCTTTATAAGTGGAAGTAAGTCATGAACGATCCAAGGGAAGGCACTGCAGGCAGGGTAACAGCAAGTGCAAAAGTCCTTGCTGAGGTAGGGCCCCAGTGGATGTGCTTATGAAGTGGCAAGGATGCCAGGGCTGAAGATCTATCTGCAGGAATGAGAGCCAAGAGAAGGCAGGGAGCAGATCCTAAAGGCCTTGAAAGTCATGGTAAGAACTTTGATTCTAGTCCAAGAGTGACAGGAAGCCATTGAGAGGTCCTGATCAAGAGAGTGATGTGATCTGGCTTAGAATTTTTGAATTCTTATTGAAAGTGATCTTTCAGACTAACTGGAGCAGGTTTTTGTCATATATTCCTCGCGTGCATTCATAAAAAAAAAACAAAAAGTGAAATAAATTGCTTAGTGTCTTTCTAAGGCACTAGAACTACCACCTGCCTGATGGAGATTTGAAGACCATCCTGACTTCAGGAATGTTAAGATGTGAAAAAACATGATAATCCCTCATGTATAGCAACACCTTGCTTCCGAAATGCAATCCAGCTCTCCGAAAGCCTCTGGTATGTGACTGCCAGCTCACATCTTCCTCCTCCTACCCTGTGGACATCCTCACTGTTGACTTCTCTGTTTGCCATGCCCTTGCTTCTCTCTATTATTCCAAGCATGTGCCTTCAGCAGACATTGGTGACCTTGTTTTTGAATTGTTCTGGCTGTTTTTCTCTGAGCCTGGCCTTGTGCCTGTCGTGCCTCCTGCTTCTGTGCTGCTGCTTCTGGTTTTTCCTCTTGCATCGAGTCCAGCCGTGTGCGCCTCCCACACTTTATCTGTTCTTCTGTTCAGGGACATTTGGCTGCTCTCAGCGTTTGCTGCTGCAAACTTCTTTGCTAAGAGCATTCTCCCGCTTGTCTACTGGAACACATGTGAGTGTTTCTCCAGCGCCCAGACCTCTGGAATCACTAAGTCTATACAACAGACGTTCCGACTCTGTTTGCCAACCCCATCAGAGGTCTCCCTCCTTTCCACTCCCCCAAATGTCCTGAATGTCCCAGGGGACCTGAAGCCCATCCTGCTTGATCTGTGGTTGGGACTGAATGAATGTGCTCAGGGGAACTGGTGTGGTCAGGGGAGAAGAGGAAGAGGAAGGAGGGAAGCTGGTGGGAGCGTTTCTCAGCCTATATCCTTGGGATACCCAAGCTCAGATCATCCTAAGCAAGGCAGCTTCTCAAGCTGGCTCTGCAGAGTGTGGGTATGAATGGGGTAAAGATTGGGACTGCAGCACAATGACATCATGGAACCACTGAGTGGCTGCTGCTGGCCTGTGGGACATGAAATCCTGGGCTGAGCGTGCAGGAGGAAAGCTGGACTAGCTCCCCAGGAACCTGCCTCCAGCCTGGCCCACTGTAGCTTCCTACTCTGGCTCTGACCCAGGTGAATTCCAAGGTTACAGTCTCCCTGATCTGGGTTGTCTCTGTAGCAGAAACCTTGGCCCCTGGTATCCCTCCGAAGCCTCAAGGAGAGCTCCATGATGCTCCCCTGCTTGGCCTCCCAAGTGGCAGGACTCCCAAATGCCTCTCGGAGGGCTAGCTTTGAAGTTGCTCAAGGAAGATCCAACCCTTCTGGGTCTGTCACTTGAGAGCCCAAAGTGACCATGTCAAGCTCCTCTCTGACTTAGGAGATGTTGCAGACTCTTCAGTCACCATGTAAAGGGCAGAGTGGAGCCTACACCCCTGGGCTGCTCCATGCTTCTTCTTCTAAGAGCAGTTAAGGATGGTTTCAGAGTAACAAATGTTCCCCCTCCTGGGAGATCTGCCTCCTTCTCTGGGTATCATCTCTAGCCTGAGTCCTCTTGTGCTTCCATCTCCTTTGCTCTGAATGCCTTCACTCTGCAAACATGGGAAAGATGGCAAGGATGAACCGAGATTCCAGCTTCGTGGCTTCTCTGCCTTCAGCTGTTCCCAAATAGACCAGTTGGTCTCCTCTGCTCCTGCGGTGGACATACTGGTGTTATCTTCTGTCAAAAGCCTAGGCAGTAGGACCCCTATGCCATGCCTCAGTCACCCTTCTGGGTAGCATCTCCTGTCTTTGCTGCTTTTTCCTCACCTGGGCCTGTACTTGGGTGCTGATGCACTCATGGCACCTGCTGCCACCACCCTGCTGCTATTGACCCTGCATGTTCCTTTAGCCAAGCACTGCAAACTTGGTGACTGCAGAAGCCCATGCACTTGGGACAGCTACACAGTGTATCTCCAAGAGGGATATTTGTAGGTGGCATGTGGATTTTCTTCCCCAGTGCAATTGGAAGACACCTTGGTGGCCACATGAAGTTTCCTCTGCTGACTCGATTCTTTTCCTTCTCCTGGAGCTCTGTGGCTTTCTTCCTGCCCTCTGCCACAATGCAGCCAGACCCATCGTGTCCCCTGCTGGTGCTCTGGATACTGCTGCACTTACACTTGGGAGAAAAAGTAGGCAAAGAGGTCTTCCCAAATGCCCAAAAGGGACAGCTAGAGGTAACAGACTTGGCCAGTGATAGGCTTCAGATATAGCTGCTGTCTCTCCCAACCAAGGACAGAGATCTTGACAGACTTGGGGAGTGGAACCTGCCACCAGCTGGACCACTTCTGCTCCTGGCCCACAGTCTGTGGCAGGCAGGGCTGGCAGCATGACATCAGGCAATAGAGCATTGGGCTAGTTATGTGAAGCCCATGGTCCCCATTCAGTCACATAGCGTAAATCAGTCACTTTTCCTCTTTTGCTGACCTGGTGAGGACATGCTTACATCAAAGCTTACATCTTGGTGAGGATATGTTTACATCAAAGCTTCCCCTGCATGCTGTCACTGCAGGTCTCTGTGTAGGTGCTGAGCATGCCCACTGCCCAGACACTGGTGGCTGTATGATGTGGTAAAATCCACCCACTGCTCAGGCTTTCTTTTTTTCCGAAGACAGTTCTGCCTCTACTACTTTTCCACCCAGAGGATTCCCCAAACTGCAGCCCTAGAAAGAGGAGACACTGCAGCTGTCTGTCTCCCTTGGGGTCTCCATGTCCTCTCCTGCTCAGTCATATTTGTCTTCTACTGCACTCTGTGATCTTCGCCATTACATGCCCCATTATCCTTGTTCCTGTAGCTAGCTGGCCCTTCAGTACAGGGTCACTCTTCTGCCCCCCAAATGCACTATCACCTCTAGGAGGGGCAGCCTGACCCTACTGGGGGAACAGGCAGGAGACTTGTTTACATTTTTTTTTTTTTTTTAGTTGGAGTCTCACTCTGTCACCCAGACTGGAGTGCAGTGGCCGCTCCCGGCCACCGCAGCCTCGGCCTGCTGGGCTCCGGCAATCCTTCCGCCTCAGCCTTCTGAGTAGCCAGAATTACAGGCATGCGCCACCACGCCCGGCTGATTTTTTGATTTATTGTAGAGATGAGGTCTCGCTGCCCAGGCGGGTCTTGAAC
This sequence comes from Carlito syrichta, assembly GCF_000164805.1. Taxonomy (NCBI): domain Eukaryota; kingdom Metazoa; phylum Chordata; class Mammalia; order Primates; family Tarsiidae; genus Carlito; species Carlito syrichta. The sequence goes on along the minus strand of NW_007253365.1, from coordinate 77,576 downwards.
CCGCGGGCTCAGGCAATTCACTCACCTCAGCCTCCCAAAGGTACGGGATTACAGGCTGAGCCACCAAGCCCGGCTAGCCCACTTCTTATAGTTTAACACATATTAGAGTTCTTAATGTGCCCTACTAGATTGCAAGTTACTTGACAATGGGAACTGTGCTGTGCATATTTGTATTTCCTACATCAAATAGCTTGGTTCACAGTAGGTACTCAGTAAATGTTGAATTGGAATTAATTTTCCTCAGAATTATGTGATCTTTACTTCCTAATGAGTTCATTTCATAAAACCAGCAACTCTCCTAGGATGGACTGGTAGATATAAAGATTGACACCTATTGCTATAATCTGAGGAAAGCTTTCCATTTTTTCCAACAATAATCTTGTCAATGATAAAACTATGTCACATAAATCTATACTCTCAAACTTCATTCTCCATATAAATCAGTTGCTGGTGCTGCTAAAATGCAGATTCTGACTCAGTAGGTCTGGAGTGAGGCCTGAGATTCTGCATTTCTAAAAAGCTGCTAGATAATACTGATACTCAGGGTCCGTGAACCACAGTTTGACTAACAAAGTTAACAAAAGATTGGGTTGCATAAGTGATTGGAAGGGTTTAATCACAGAGCTACCAAGGTCATCTCTGAAAGTGAGAGGAAGTTCTCAGGGAGGTGGTGACAGAGGAGAGCGTGTACCGCACAAGCTCCACATGACTTCATCAAACTTGGGAGGGGATAATAGAAAGCAGTGTGTTGCTATGGGTTTAGAATTCAAAATGGTTTTGGTGGCTGACAGAGTGGAGGGAAGCCACATAGGAAATGGCTTTGGTAGCTGAGAGATGTGAAAAGGAAGCAAACATAAGCGAAGTACAAAAGAGACAAGTAAAGGACACTATGTATACAGAGGAAAAAAAACCCAACGTTCCAAATCTACAAAGAGCAACGATAGGGTAGATGCTTGTAGAGCCGAAAAATATCTAAAAGTCATGTGGGCTGATCATGAGTCAGCTCTGGTTTGGAAATCAAGCACAAAAGCAAAATACGCAATTAGAAACTGAAGTAGTTTCCATTATATTCAGCGCTGCCCAGAACCTTGCCGGCATTCCGCATCTAGTTTTGAGTTACACAGATCTAGAAAGATGCAGAGAACTGAAAGAAGGTTCAGGCGAGAACTTTATGAATGATAAAAAGGTTGAGAGAAAAGATTTACTGGTTAGAGGAGACGGCTGCATGGTGATTTAATAATAGTATTTCATCCACAAGGGGATTTGCTGGGGGTGTACGTAGGGACTGAATGAGACAGCAGCTGCTTAAATTCAGCCACATTGCTGCCATTTAAGAATGAGGGCCTCACATCATCAGATCTCTTGAGTTGTCAATATCAGTCAGAAACCTAGGTTTTTAATACGTGTCTCCTAATTTTAAAATAGATATTTAAAATAGTGGGTAAGTGCCCAATGATGGATGAATGGATAAGCAAAATGAGGCATAGCCACTCAATGGAATATGAATCCACCTCGAAAAGGGAAGGAAATTCGGACACATGCCACAACATTGATGAGTCATGAGGATATTATGATAAGTGGAATAAACTAGTTCCCAAAGACTGAATACTGAATGATTCCACTTATAGGATGTATCATAGGGATGAGAAGTAGAATGGTGATTGCTAGGGGCTGGTGGGAGGGATAATGGAGGGTTACTGTTTAATGAGTACAGAGTATCAGTTTTGCAAGGTGGAAATTTTCCTGGAGATGGATGATGGTGATGATGGTGCAAAAAAATGAGTGTACTTAATACCACTGAACGGTACACTTAAAATGTTTAAGATGGTAAATTGTTATTTATATTTTACCATGATAAAAAAATTGGAAAATAGAGCTGTATAATCCAGCATCCCATTTCTGGGTATATATCCTAAAGAATTGAAATCTGGATCTCAAAGTGATGTCTGCACTTCCATGTTCACTGCAGCATTATTCACAATTGCTAAGAGCTAGAAATAAACTAAATGTACCTTTGTGGATGAATGGATAGAGGAAATGTAGTATATTCAGCTGTCTCTCAATATGCCAGGGGTATTGGCTACAGGACTCCTGGGGATACCAAAACCTAAGGATGCTAGAGTTCCTGATATAAAATGATGTAATATTTACATACATCGTATACACATCCTCTCATATATGTTCAATAATCTCTAGATTATTAACAATACCCAATATAATGCAAATGCCATGTAAATTGCTGTTATATTATTTTAATTGTTGTATTGCTATTTTTAATTTTTTCCCTATATGTCCAATTCATTGTTCGTTTAATCTGTGAATGTGGAACCCATGGATAGGAAATACCAGCCACACATACAATGGAACACTAGTCAGCCATAAAAAATAAGGAAACTCTGCTATTAGTGACCACATGAATGAACCTGGTGGACATTATGCCAAGCGAAATAAGCAAGATGAAAAATGAATACTGCATTTTCTCACTTATGTGTGGAACTAAAATGACAAAACATACAGAAGCAGAGAATGGAATGGTGGTTGCTAGGGTCTATTGGGGAATGGAAACTAGGAAAGCATTGTTTAAAGAGTGCAATTTGCAGCCGGGCTCGGTGGCTCAGCCTTCGGGAGGCTGAGGTGAGTGGATTGCCTGAGCTCACGGGTTCGAGACCTGCCTGGGCAGGCGAGATCTCATCTCTATAGTAAAATCAAAAAATTAGCCGGGCGTGGTAGCGCGCTCCTGTAATTCCGGCTACTCGGAAGGCTGGCGGAAGGATTGCAGGAGCCCAGCAGGCGAGGCTGCGGTGGTCAGTAGTGGCCACTGCACTACAGTCTGGGTGATAGAGTGAGACTCCAACTCAAAAAAAAAAATAAAAAAATAAAAAAAATAAAGAGTTCAATTTGCAAACTCTTTCAGTTATGCACAGTAAGTAAGTTCTGAAGATCAACTACACAATGATAAGACAAAGGATTAACAATACTGTATAATATACTAAAAAGTTTTTCTAAGAGGGTGAATCTTATCTTATGTGTTCTAATCATAAAAAGAAAACAACAAAAACAAAACAAAAATACCCTCAAAGGCAATAGGAGGAAATTTTTGGAGGTGATGGAAAAGTTTATGGCATTGATAATGATAATGTTGATAGTTTCATGAATGTATACTTATTTCCAAATACATCACTTTGTATGCGTTAAATATCTGTAGCTTTTAATATGCCAACTCTAACTCAGTGCAACAGTTTTAAAAATTAGAAAAACAATACCGGCAAATAATACAAATTCTGAATAGCCCCATGATGGCTAACACCACAGAGGTCAAGCAGACACAGCTGTATCTAGGTCTGATCTACAGGTTATGAGTCTGATACCACCATTATAAACCAAGAACTGATCTGTGACTGATGAGGAAGAACCAAGGGGAATTCAAACCCTCAGAGACCAGTCACGATATTGAGATTTTGCCATGCCCTTTATGATTTCGGTACGTTACATAAAACAGATTAACTTAACACTTCATTAACTGGATAGCTGCATACCTTTAAGATGTTACTCACCTGGCTCTCCCACATAAAAGGTACAAAAAAGTCAACAGCCAGAGAAACCCACGCTACCGGATTTCAACATAGACTTCTGCTTGAGGCTGGATCCCTTTCATGGAGACATATCCTACTCAGGCTGCTTTTTGAAGACTTGCCAACATGAGTGGGATGAGAAGCTCCACCTTGCAAAGGGCAGGCATTCTGAACAGCTGAAACTAGGAACCATAGAGGAAAAATTCTGCCTTGTTCTCCCACATAGGACCCTGAAGACAGTGGTGGTGGTAGCAGTTGGCTGCCCCAGCTCTGAGTGCAGAGTGCTTGGAGGAGGAGGAGGAAAAGGAGGAGGAGAAGGAGAGAATGGCTAAACATGCTTTCTCTCAGCTTTTGCCTACAATGGTGATGCATTTAAAAAAATTCTTTTACCAGTTACCACTAAATAGTGATATGCAATTTTACCAAAAATCACTTTCTGAGGCTACTATGTGTCAAGTACTGTGCTGGGTACTGGGCTTCCTGATTCCTGCTCCTGAGTTATTTGTCCTGTGAAGAGAGCTGGACAAATGAGACAACAATTTCTATTCTGCTGGATTCTTTAACTCAGTTGGAGTTCATGGCAATGCAACATCTGAAGTGTTTTGTTTTTGTTTGTTTTTCTTTTCTGTGTATTTTCTGAGAGAAAAAAATGAGACAAGGAAACTGGTAGGATATTTCTGAGTGTCCTTTCTGCTTCTAGGAAAAAATTCTGTTTTCAGTAGAAATAGTTGTAAATTCTGAGCTGCACAGAGAGCCCTCACAGAAAACAGGTGCAGGGACGAATTCTATCATAGTTATATTATTTTCCTTGGCCTGGAAAAAAAATCTGATTTGTTAAATGCTGGATTGTTGCTCAAATGGACATACCAGTGGATTGTCTTTTGGGGAGAAATTGTTCCACACAATTGCAAAATGATTTCTTTATTCATTACATGTTTAAGTGTCTAGACGTTGAGCTGGCTATTCTAAGAACATAAAGGTCCTTGTCTTCAACAGTTTAGAATGATAATAATACTTACTGTTGTGTTGAGGGCTTATCCTGTGCCAGAATTTCTACACATAATTTTGTTTAATCCTCCCAACAACTCTTTTGAGATGATCATTGCTATCAATTTCATAAAATGGACGAAAACTGAGGCTGTAACAAAATGTTAAGAACCTATTCAAGGTCACATAACTAGCCAGTGGCCGGGCAGGAATATTTTGCTATCAGAGCTTATAATTTAGCCACTGCTCTATCCTGTCTCATTCAGGTTTTTTTTTTTTTTTTTTGAGTTGGAGTCTCACTCTGTCACCCAGACTGGAGTGCAGTGGCCGCTCCCGGCCACCGCAGCCTCGACCTGTTGGGCTCTGGTGATCCTTCCGCCTCAGCCTTCCGAGTAGCCAGAATTACAGGCACGCACTACCATGCCCGGCTGATTTTTTTATTTATTGTAGAGATGAGGTCTCGCTGCCCAGGCGGTTCTCGAACCCGCGGGCTCAGGCAATCCACTCACCTCAGCCTCCCAAAGGCGCGGGATTACAGGCTGAGCCACCGAGCCCGGCTTCATTCAGGTTTAATAGGAGAGGTGAGATTACACACAAGTAAAAACAAAGCGTTGTTGATTGATCCTATCAGAAGTAAATGCTTGTGCTCAGAGTCATATTTTCTGATTGTCCTTGCTGTTGGCAAGTGTTTGCATTTTGACAATGAACTTGACTTTTGAAAACAGCCCAACATCCTTGGTACGAAGCCTGGTGGATATGGTGGTCAATACCTCTTCCATTCTAAAATATGGTGAGGCTGAAGTACTATCACTGGCTTGAAAATGTTTCCAAGTGAAGCATATAGAAATATTTTGCTGCATTTTATCCAAAAAGGCTTTATTGAATTTAATTCACATGCTATATAACTCATTCATTTAAAGTATGAAATTTAATGACTTTAATATGTTAATCAAGTGATGTAAATGTCACTAAATTAATTTTAGCATATTTTCATAAACCTCAGAAGAAACACTACGCCCCTCAGTTGTCACCCATTAGTCCCCATCTAATTCCAAGCCCTAGGGTACCACTAGTCCACTTTCTGTTTCTATTGATTTGCTTACTTCATACACATGGAATTATTTAATATGTGATCATTTGTGACTAACTTCTGTTTTTTTAACCACTTTATTGAGATGTGATTGATACACAAAAGCTATAGAAATTTAATGTATACACCTCGATGTGTTTGGAGCTAAGTGTACAACCATGAAGCTGTCATCACAATCAATGCCATAAATTTATCCATCACCTTCTAACATTTCCTCCTGCCGCCTTTATTTTTTTGTTTTGTTTTATTTTTCCTTTGTGGTAAGAGCACAAAGCTAGTCTCTTAGTAAATTGTTCATCATATGCCTTATGCTGCACATTAGAGCTCCAGGAAACTGGAGCTTTGGCCATTGCTTCCCTGGTAGAAGAAAGTATCAACTCTCTAGAGACAATTATTGTGAAGAGATCTTGCTGATGTCTGGTTCTAGTCAGTGGTATGCTCCAGATTCTTTGCATTCCTGACCCTGAAGGAATGAATGTCCTTCCATGTGTTGGGCCCAGAGTTGTAGTTTGATGAGTATACTGATGTGTTGATTGCACAGTGACACATTGTCATCTCCTGTACATCAGAGAGTCATTGCTCACCTCTTTCCCTTTTGTCTTTTGTTGCCGAGCTAAACTTGGGTCACTTAGCCAGTGCAGATAGCCAAACATTAATCTGGGATTGTAGCAAGAGAAAGTGAGGCATTTATTGCAGAGCACTGAGCAGGAGAATCAGGTAGCTAATGCTTATGACCTGGAATCTCCAAAGGCTTGCAGGGTTTTTAAAGGGAGGAAGGCAGAGGATATGGTCAAAGTCATAAATCAAGACGTGGAGGGTAGACATTGATTTGACCTAAAAAGGCAGGACATCTCAAAGTGGGGGTCCACAGGTCATAGGTTGATTCAAAGATTTTCTAATTTGTAATTGGTTAAACAGAAGTTTTTTTACCAAAAGTTGAGATCAGCAGAAAAGAATGTTGGTTCTGGCCCATGGGCATGACTTCCTCTAAGCCCTTCAGGAAGAAATTTAAAAGAAAGAATAGCAGTCAGATTTCAGTCCTTAATTTCCTCTTATCGAGGTTTAGGTGCCAGAAAATCCATTTGGCGGGAGTCAGGGTTTCTGAAAAATGACTCAGGGACATATCAAGATGTTATCTCTAGTTTCTATAGAACCAAATATCTCACGAGTCCAACTTCCTTGGCTCATGCTTTAAGTTACTATTCACTTTTTGCTTATCAAGTTGCTCATTTTCTTCTCGGGGCTAGCTGGAATTTCCCTAAAGGAGCTCAAGATTTTCCTTTATTTTCATGCTTGGGGTGGGGGGAGGGTGCCTGACAGGCTCCTAAGAGGGGGTTCTGGCCTCCTTCCTGTTCTAGGCCATGCCTTCTTTCATATCCCACAAGCCAGGCTCCACGTGTTTTGCTTTAAGAAACTTCCCCACAAATATGCCTCACTTGGGATTTCGAAGCATCTACATACCTTCTGTCCTGCCTCTTCGTCAAAGGCTTTTACTCTGTGGTCCACATGGCCTTGGGTTGTTATTTAACTTCTCAAGGCCTTTGTTTCTTCATCTGTAAAATGGTAGTGGTAGGATAATGAACGGTAACCACCTCATCTAGTTGTTATCTGAAAGAGCAGGCACTTAGCTGCTCGACTTGGCATGAATCCATTTGTATTCTAATTTGGGTGAGTTACTCTCTGAGCTTCAGTTTCCTTAACTGTGCAATTGAAATAATGCTTTGTATGTCAGAGTTTTGCTGTGAAGATTAAAGGAGAGCCAGCTCGGTGGCTCAGCCTGTAATCCCCCGCCTTTGGGAGCCTGAGGTGAGTGGATTGCCTGAGCCCACGGGTTCGAGACCCACCTGGGCAGGCGAGACCTCATCTCTACAATAAAATCAAAAAATTAGCCGGGCATGGTAGCGCGCTCCTGTAATTCCGGCTTCTTGGAAGGTCGAGGCGAAAGATCACTGGAGCCCAGCCGGTCGAGGCTGCGGTGACTGGGAGCGGCCACTGCACTCCAGTCTGGGCGACAGAGTGAGACTCCAACTCAAAAAAAAAAAGATTAAAGGAAAGAACATATATAGAGAGGTTAAGTCAGACCATGAAATAAAGAAAATGTTCAATAATAATTATTAGACTATTACTGTGTACCCTTGAAAGACCATGGATGGTTTTGGAGAGATGTAGTCCCTGAGTTTTATGGAAGTATATGCAAATCTTTGAGTGTATATTATGCACACATTTTGGGAGAGAATTTTTTTTAGCATTCATCTTGAGTCTCAAAAAGTCCACCTCCCTGATCCCCAAAGTTGAGAACCTAGAAGCTTAGACATGAACACCTTATGAACATGAGACACAACCTCCACAATAGGGTTCAAAGTTCACCTTGTCCATACTCTATCTCCTGTGTTTGAACTTGAATTTTGGAATTGAGTCTCTTCTCTGTCCATAGCCTTTTCTTCACCCCACCCCATGCCTTTTCTTCGTGGCTGTCCGTTACTTGTGTGTGTGTGTGCTATGTATGGATGGTGCTCACCTGCCTTTCTGACTGAACCCTTAAACTCCTTTAAAGGCAAGGACTTAATCTTTCTTGTGTCTCCAGTAGTGGGAGGCTAAGCACAAGTCTCTGAACCAACCAGGAGCTTTAGAAACACCTGTGCAATAACCAAACATCTAGGTTCCTCAGAACAGTGTGCAGAGAAGCCTCTGGGAGCCATCATTGCAGTCCAAGTTAAGAGAAGAGCTGAGGGAAGACCTGGAATATAAAGACTCAGATCCTAGTTCATGACTGGACTCATTTCTATCCTCTGGTGATACAGAAGTTTCTAATGTGATGGCTTGTGCAGGTTAGGACAAGTTGGTAAATTGTGGAAATAACAACTTTGCTTGCAAATGCATTGGCTAACCTTGCTCAGGCAATTTGGATGGAAAGAGAAAGGATAAAGCAGGTATTACCTGTTCTGCATTGTGAAGTACAACTGGAGTCAGGGTAAAGGGAAATCTTTGACTTAGCTTGCCCAAAAGATTCAGGGAAAATCAGTGGCTTTTTTGGCCTGAAAATCTGGATTACTGCCATAGTATTCTGCTTGATTCAGGAAAATGGGCTTTGAAACCTAAGAATCTAAGTATAGAAACAAGAGCTTTCTTAAATTCTCTTAAATTACTAGAAATATATTTTTTAAAAAGTGGTCCTACCAAGTTTAGTAAGAGTCAAAATAGGCGTTACCTTTTCTGTTTTTACCTCCTCTTCTTGTCGCCTTTCTTCTAAACCATACCAGTGAAAAGATTTACTTACTGGGTTGCTGTTTTTTCCCCCAGAATTTATATATTACACTAGAGGAAGTAAAATGGTTCACAAAGCACTTCATTTCCTTCAGTTTTGCAAATTATAAATTTATTTTCCATTAAAGTCATGTAAACATGCATAAAAATCTGAAGATTAAGAGAAACAAACCACTTAAAGCCTGACCACCCATGTGTAATCACTCACCTGCCTTCACCATATTTTTAGTATTTCTTCCTTGTGTGTATACTTAAAAATTGTGATGATAGTTTACATGTAAGTTTGTATCTTGCAATTTTCACTTAAACATTCACATAAGTATTTTTCTTGATGAACTAATCTTTGTAACTGTCATAGTGGTTGTATAACATTTTATGTACAATAATTTACTTATATATTCTCCTACTGTTGAATCTTCAGATTGTTTCCCTGGTGTGATATTATGCCAAATGCCACAGAAAACATCTTAGTTCTCTGAGTTCTCATAGAGATTTTCTATAGCTTGAATCATTTTCCTAGGTTTGGTTCCCAGAAGTGAAATCAAAGCCCTGGATCAGTTGGTGTGAATGCTTGGATGCTCCTGATGTGTGCTTCCCAACTGTTCTTCAAAAGGTGTGTGCTGATTTACACTGGCAGCAGCAGGATATGAAGGCTCCAGGGTTCTCAGCTGAGTTTTTATTTAAATGGGGATATAGGAATGGACTGCCCGAAATGATCTCCTGATAGTTTGTGTCCCCTAGGACTGCTCTAGGGACAGGTAGGACTGTTTTAGGGACAGGTAGGAGGACGTAGATCTACCTCAAAGGTCATTGCAGGTTCTGGAATCATAACCTCACCTTCTGTCCTCCAAGATGAATTATCCTTGCTCATGGTCCAAAGCACAGTTGAGGCATTTGAAAACACAAAACAAGAGATGATATAGGAAACCAGCAGGGAGAATTTGCAATCCAGGTCGCAATTAGACTCTTGAGAAAGGCTTTACCCATTGCTTTCTCTTGTTTGGCATTGCTTGTCATGGAACGAGAAAGACTTTGTTTTGTATCCCATCTCAGTTTTCCCAGGACCATTTATTTGGCTGGTGGTCCAAGGCAATCAATACTTATTGTTCTACCAATATGCTCATAGTTAGTATGCATTCCCAGCACCAAGAAGACTGCCTAGAGAAAGCAGGTGATCGATATTTAATTGTTGAGTACAAGACTGACCAAGTAGCAGAATGAGAGCTAGAAAAGACTTTATTTCATATGAGGCATGCAGCAGGCATTGTTGTTGCTGACCAAAAATAAATGTTTCTCTTCTTACTTACCGACTTTCATTTTATTTGGGGTTGCTGTGTATCTGGTAAAATAACTCATCTCCTAAGGTCTCTTGCATTTAGGGGGTGGTCATGTGACATAGTTTGGGTCTATGAGAAGAGCAAATGGATTCTCAGAGTTTCAGGGAAGCTGATTTTTCTTCTTTCCTGCTTTCTCCTATTTCTTTTGGTGAACCTGGAGGAGGACCAACCATCTTACCACCAGCCTCATGTCAACATGAGGGTAAAAGTCACAGGCTGACGATGGTACAGAGTAAAAAAAGGAGGAGGTTAGGTGCTGATGCCATCATGGGGCAGCTGTATTGGCCTATTATACTACATTTTTTGAGAAAAATAAACACTTTGTAGACAGGCCACTGTTGCACTCAGCTGAATGCCTTCCTTTCTGCTATTTGGAGGAACTTGAAGCCTAGGATGTTTCATTTGCCCAAGGTCATGATGGTTGTATGAGCAAGAAATAAGACCAGATCTTGGACTGCTTAAACCAGCCCTTTGATTTCCCCAAACACCTTTTCCCACTATTATCAATTTTAGATTGGAAGAGCCCTCAAAAGTGCTTTGAGATTTTCAAGTGTTTTTGAAAGAGACTTGATAAATATCGGTTTCTGAACTATTGGGAAACACAGGATGCCATAAGGATGCTTAAGAGCACAAAGGTTTTACCTTTATAGTATACGCTCTAGTCTAGATGTGAGATCTGTAGAGGGACATTTATTTACTAGAAGAAGATAAAAATATCAGGAGTTGCTTTTTTTAAATTTAAGATTCTTCATCACCTATGTTAACCCTGTTCTTATATTCCTAGAAAATTGGACATTGACTCTGAAAAATTTGATTTGGGGTCTAATAGTTAAAAACTCTGACGTGACCTTCCATATGTTTTTTATTTTTTATTTTCAGGGAATTCTAGAAGAGGCTGGGGACACAATTGCCAGTGTGTATTTTCTTGATGTTCTCTCACTGTGTTAAATTATGGTCCCCTTGGCAATACATCTTAAAGAACTGCCTTTAAATGACATTTGAAAAGCATCTGCCCTGTTCATGTAGTTTTGTTCCTGGATAAATAGTCGTCTACTTTATGGAAGTGACTTATGAAAGAGATTCAGATAAAGGGAGAATAAGGCTTCAGTTCATGTGGTGTCTCATTTGCTGAAGTGACCCAGTAAAGAAATATTTCCATAAATCAACGAGAGTGTCTTCCTGTGTAAGCCAGAGAGGAAATTGCTCCTGAGTGTCACCCTTGGTGCATCTGTCAGCAACAGGTAACTTCTCAAAGGCAAGACAAGCAAACCAAAGTGTTCGGAAGTCATACTATGTTTTAGAAAACAAGGTAAGGATTTGTGGTTCAGACGGTTCATGGGTATACCACTCCTTTTGACTGCCATCCATCTGTCACTTATGTGGTTGCTGTGTCTACTCTCTATGTTTTCTTCATACGTTAGAATGCATATGTCTCATAACTTCTTCCAAGTGAAGTGTTTACTCTGACTGAGTTCTGCTTTTTATTATGTACTTCACTGTCCACAAGTCTAGAGACACAGGGATGTCATGGGATCCTGAGTAGCTCTTGTGCCTGTGTCCTGTTCTCCCACTGCACCTCAGAAACCAAACAAATAAGGCAGCTATATCTACAAGGAATGTGGACCCTGCTCTCAGCCCACAGGTGGAGTCAATGCTGAGGATGACAAAGCAGACAGATGGAACAGTCCTCCGTGACACACACCATTGATCACACTGCATCTGGAGCATGCCTTGTCTCTGGATTCCTGGTTATGGTGACAATACATGTTCTTCTGGTTAAACTAGTTGGATCAGATGTCGATAAATGACTGCCAAAAGCACTGACATGTTTAGTAAGGGTTGAACAACTCTTAAAGCAACCCAGTCAACCATCTGTGATGTCACATTGTCTGGCAGTCTGCTCAAACCATGTCCATCTCTTATAGCTTGAAAAATGATAACTGCTGGTGGTTACCAGATTTAGCAAGTAAACATAGAGGATGTCCGATTAAATTTGAATTTCAGATAAAACAACAAATAATTTTTATAGCATAAGCATGTCCCAAATATTGTATGAGACGTGCTCATACTAAATAATTATTCTTTGTTCATCTGAAATTTAATTGGGCATTGTATATTTTACCTGATAACCCAACTGAAGGCTCCTAGAAAGATTTTCTGAGGTGTCTGTGAGGGTTCTACCCAACCTGGGGTACTGAAACTATATTTGTGTAAGTTTCATTTTTAATTAAAGACTGCTTTCTGGGTGAGCCATTTCCTTAGTTAATAAAAAGAACAGCAGAGTTTCTTGCTAGGCATTGGGCCCTTACCTCATGGGGAAAGGTAAGTCTTCTGTTGCCTGTCCCACATTCTTTTATCATTCGACCTGGGGTCCAAGCATGTGTCACTGTTACTTTTTTCTTCTTCTTTTCTACAAAACCCACCCTCACCTCAGGCCAACCCCAGGGGGACACTGGGCTGTGAATGACTGACAGATGGACCTGGCATCTCTGAGGTTATCTGCTCCGTGGCTCATTAGCAGAAGTACTTCTTGCACTAGGTCAGGGAAAACAGTAAGGCAAAGTGAAGCCTTTTGGTTAGTAGATGGGAGTTCATTGCCCCAGAAGCTCCTAGGCTCTGGTATCTGCTCCTAGATTCTGGCATCTCATTCTACTGACCCTCTTGGCTCAGGAGCTGATTGGGTGCTTGCAACATGCCTCAGGGAGTCACCAAAGAGGGACCGATCCCCTCTCCACTGCCCATCCTTAATAGAAATGAAGCAAATTTCTTTTCCTTTTAGTTGAGACAAGATTGGACTCTTAAGAAGAAACCTTTCTTATTTAGAAAATAGTAAAAGCAAAGCAAAGGAAATAATAAAATCATATAAATGGCTTTATTTGCAGAGGTCACTTTCTGGTACTAACTCCCTCTTGCCATAGAGCAGTCTGCTTGGCACAGACACAAGGAATTCAGTCTTGAACCTTTCCCAACCCTTTAACCTCTCCTGGACCAGATGAGCACCTGAGACAGACTTGGATGGTACCACCTGAGATTGACTGTGACCTTCACCTGTTCCTGTACCTGTTCCCACATCCCACCACACCAGCCCACCTACAAGGCCCCTCTGGCTTCCCTCTCTGCCTTTGAAGGACCTCTTTCCCTGGTCACTCTGCCATCCTATGGGAGTCTTCTGGCCTGAACCTGTGAGTCCCCATGGATCTATCTCCATTTCCCTCTGTTCAGTTAGGTCCTTTTAGTGGAGACCTGAGTCTTCCCCAGAGGCTCTGGGGCTGCCTGGAGGTCATGAAGCCTTGGAGGGAACTTCCACCTTTCCTGGGATGTGCCTGCATCTCGCCAGCTTCCCTCACAACCAGCAATAGATTTCTTCCTGTTTCTCTTATCAGTCATACTGTCCTCTGCCCCATCTACGAGGCTCCCACTTTTGTTTGGTGAAAAGTCTCTAGCCCTTGGTTCACTTGCTGCAAAGGTAGAAATCTGAATCACAGATGCCATAATCTTCAAAGAACAGCTAAGTATAATTGCATGTGGTTGCTAAACTCTGTCAGGTTCCCTTCCCTGGGATTATAATAGTAGAGAGAGGGCAGAGAGAGAAACCATTTTGTCAATAAGAGAAGTTGGGAGATTTTCTAGAGTTCTAATTCTCCTTCAAAGTCCATTTATTGGACATTTACATACGTGACCTAATTTATTCCTTCCACAACTTTTTTTTTTAAGATAAGGAAAGTAAAATATTGATGTGTCTTTACCCCCCATCCCTAATATTGTTTCCATCATGAGGCTATCACCCATATGTCTTTGCTATGGACCAAATTTTGTTTTCCTAAAATCTGTAAATCCTCCAGTATCTCAGAACTGGACTATACTTGGAGATATGGCCTTCAAGAACTAACTAAATTAAAATAAAGCCTTTAGGGTGGGACCCAATCCAATCTAACTTGGTGTCCTTATGTGAAGAAAATGTTAAGACACACGGTGAGATACCAGGGATATGAACATACAGAGGGATGGCCACATGAGAACACAGGGAAAAGGTGGCCACCTGCAAGCCAAGAAACCAACACTGCCCACACCTTGTTCTTGGACTTTCAGCCGCCCGCACTATGAGGAAACATACTTCTGCTGTTTAAGCCATCTAGTCTATGACACTGTGTAATGGCAGTCCTAGCAGATTTACACATCAAGGTTATCATCTTTCTGGCCTGGTATGAGGCTCCAGATGGTAGGTTGTGAGGGAAATGGAGAGGGCGCTGGGTCACCAAGGGCAAATTCCATGTGGGGTTGCTCCTTGCCTAGACCCTTTGCTCTCCTTTCAATGCCCTCTGTCCTAGTAGTAATTGCCATGTCCTAATTATAGAAAGGACCTGGTGGTGTTGCCAGGTGGGGGGCAGTACAATGCTTGTGAATTCTTTGACTCACTACTGAAAAGAATTTCAGAGCAGTCAGTATAGTTTTAAGACAGAGTTTATTAGAAAGAGAAAGAGAGAGAGAAACATGCTGAGGCATGGGCATGTTGGAGACACACTGTGCTTTCTCTTTTGACCAAAGGCTTGATATACCTATTTAGTGATTAATGTGTTAATGCATGAACTGCAGGAATCTACTCTGGAGTATCTCTCCACCTTGTTGTGTTAGAGGTGCCATTTCCTGGAACATGCATTTTGCCTTTGACAACAGACTTGCTAGACTTTTAGTAATTATTATGTAAATTCATGAGCTAAAATGTGGTCTGCACCATTTCTACACCTAGGTGGGCTTTTCTTTGATGAGCTCAGGGGGTGGGATGGACAGGAAAGTCCACATTCCAGCCATCAGGGTGGATACCAAGTCAGATGTGATAAGGAAAAATGTCTGAACTTGTTTTTCTCTATTTTGAGACTTTAATTTATCTATCTATGTCTAACCTACACTGAATACCCTGCCTCAGTGAGAAGGAGAAAATGGAAGCTCTGGAAGACACCTGATCAGGATCCCAGTGATGTGGGGTCTGGTTTCCCAAGTTTTATGAAGGTTATGGCTATGCTTGTTTTTTTAAAAAATCCTTATAGGGACTGGAAGAAACAAGGTAACATGGGTGAAATGAGGGGGTAAAACTAGAAACTAGTAGCATTAACATTACCTTCTATTTGCAAAATGCATTGGAAATTACAAAGCTCTTAATATCACTATCAATCCCAACTGGTGGATGGAACAGATATTATTATTCCCATTTTACAGATGAGGACAGTGAAGGTGAGCATCTTGCTGAAAGTCATTCAAAGAGCAAAATGTGGAGACAGAGCACAAATTCTGGACCTGGAGCTGCATAAGATTAATGCTCTCAATTTCTTCCTGGGACCCTCCCTTGATGAAAACACTATGATTCTTCCCCTACCAAGCTGTGGTAAGCTGTGGGCTGAGGTCTTCCCAGGTGTGCAGCCTGAGAACTTACCTGCTGTTCCCTCTGCTCCTCTCCTAAAAGGACTGTGTGATTTTGACAGGTTGAGGCAATAACACCCACTTTGACAGCCCATAGACCTCTCCTCCAAGAAGAAAGTCAGAGCCAGCTATGCTTCTACTACCCCCAGGGTGGCTCTATTTGAAATTAAAGCTCAATATGTGGTCTTTTTAAAATTCACAATTTATTGTAAAAGAAGGAAAGCTCTTGCCCTAGTGATTAAATTTTCAGAAGGATCACTTTTTAGCAAGGTTATAAAACTGTTGCTGCAGGAAGGTGGGGGTATTTAAAGAATGTGAGCTGGAGTCCTTTTTCCTAAGCCCTTTTTTTTCCGTTTGCACAATGCTAAGGCATTTGTCATGTGAGGGGCATTTCAGAGCTCTCGGGTCAAGTGCAATAAACTGGCAAACAACAGCTTGCCATTGAAGTGCAGATATTTCTTTCCATGCTTAGCGGTTTTTTATCCTGTTGGGTCACCATTCACACTTCTTGCTGTTCCTGGCATTCTGCTCTTCTGCTAGGGCAGAGGAAATAGTTGGGTTGGGGTTTGGAAACTGGTCAGACCCTGACTCTGAACTGTTGGCTACCAGATTCTCTTGCTGCCTGGGCAGGCTCTCCTCAAGACATGTGGAGATAATGGCCTCAAATATGGATTTTAAAGTCTCCAGGAGCAGCAGTGAGGCATTATTCAGTCTCTAAAATTGCTTCTTGCTTAAGTACTAGTTCCCACCCTCCTGGGCCATGTTTCCCTTTGGGCAGTATGGAGAGCCCCTTGTGCTCTTCATGGCCACAGTCTTCTCAGCAACTGAGTGTCTGAAAATCAGGACTTTCTAAGGTTTTGGGGGAAATCTAGGAAGGCTCAGGCTATGACCAGAATGAATCAAATAGGGTAAATCCTCACCTTCTGGAGTCCTCTTCTGTTAGTTTGAAATTAGGGATAATTTAGGCTGGGGTGAGTTAGGTACAAAAAAGTGTAGCCTCTAAGGTTGACCCTATGATCCTGAATTCCTGGTACTTTTTCCCTTGTATTATCCCCATCCTTTGAATGTGGGGGGTCCTGTGACTTGCTTTTAACTGATGGAATATGGCAAAAGTGACTTGCATCACTGTGTTATGTCACACCAGTAAGACTCTGTCTTCCTAGCAGATTGCTCTCCCTCTGACACTGGCTTTGGAGAAAGCCACATGACAGGAAACTGGGGGTAGTCTTGAATTGTCAGCCAGCAAGAGAGCTGAAACTTTCAATCCTACAGTCACGAGGAAAGGAAATCACCCAACAGCCTGAAAGAGCTTGGAAGCGGCTGTTTCTTCTATTGTGCCTTCAGATGAACTGCAGCCTGGGAGATCCTGAAGCAGAGGAAGCAGCTAGGCCATACCCTTAATTAATTAGTTAATTTCAATAGCTTTAGGGGACATGAAAGGAGGAACCCCGAGAAAATTTGAATAAACTTAGTTCACATTTTGCCTCAGCATAGCCATTTATGCTTTGACTGACACACTTTGAATCCAGCACAGCTTAGACATAGATAGATAAAGGCAGGTTTTAGGAAACGTTCAGACATTCTACTGCAGGACAAGTGGCAGTTTACCCCACCCCTTGACAACTCTCCATCAGGTGTAAGACAAGGACAGAGGTACAGACATGGCAATAGACCACCTTTTGGTCAAGGAGTTTATGGACTGCAAATGTCTGAAAAACTCTCTTGTAGGAAAACCCCTTCCCCTTGTCTTCTCCCATCTAGCCCACCACCTAAGGGCATGAGATACTAAAGTCTGGCGACCTCAAGTTCTATGACTCATGTGACTAACCCACCCATCTGCCTGCTGTCCATCATCTGACATTAGTACCTGTGCTTACCTGCCCCTTCGTGATGACATGGAGTAGACCACCACCCAATCATCTTAATGGCCTTCCCCCACCCAAGGGAAGTGGTTAAAAGGGCGCAACCATGAGCAGCCATTTTGCCATTACTTTGCTAAGCTATGGTGTGGCCATGTGCTCTTTGAGCTATGGCTGTCACCATACTTCCTGACTTCGGTCCCCTCCCCTGCCTTGGGGAGGTGAATCTTTTCTTTCTCTCTCTCTCTAATTTACTTTAAAATAAACTATATGTTCTAATCTAACTTCTGTGCAATTCTTTGCATCTTTCATGCAGCATCAGATCACACTCCAGACACTCACACCTACAGCAGGCCTGACTTAACATTCTGGAGGCCCTGCTGGGAGAGTGTAATCCTAACAGGGTATAAATGGTTTTTGGTCACATAGATACATTGCATAGTGATGAAGAAGTCTGGGCTTTAAGTGTTCCCTTCACTCCTACCTGTGCACATTATACCCAATAGATGTTTATTCATCCCTCCCCACTTTCCATCCTCCCCCTTCTGAATCTTCAATGTCCATTATGCCATTCTCTAATGCCTTTGCAGACCCTTCGTTTAGCTAAATGAGACTGGGCAGTGTTCAGTTTTCCATTCCTGCATTACTTCACTTAGAATGACAGTCTCCGATTCTATCCAAATTACTGCAAAAGACAGTATTGTATTAGTTTTTAATGGCTGAATAGTATTCCACGGTGTGTGTGTGTGTATATATACAAAATACACATATTTATGTATATAGTGTTTTTACTAGCCACTGATCAATTGATGCATTCCTATGTTTTTGATTCCCAGAAACTGGGAGATAATAAAGATGTGTATTATATAAAGTCTCTAAGTTTGTGGCAATTTGTTACAAAGCAATAGATAATAAATACAGGGGTTTGCAGAATAAATTAATGAAGAAAACAATGTCATGGGAGTGGTGTGTAGCTGCTAAAGAAAGCAAGCGCCATAAACTTTTGTGAAAAAACCATTTGCACTTAAGAATAGGTAATTATTTTGACTTCTTAAAGATAATGTGGAATAAATGTTTCAAAGAAAGCTTGGGAAGTAGCAGTGGTTGTCCTTTACCGCATATGTGCTTTTGTGAAAAAAGCATTCCTGAAAAAGGTGTGATAAGGAGAGTGTGCCAGTCATTGGATGGAGCCAGCAGGCCACTGAGGCTGGAGGAGAGCAGGCCAGGAAGGCAGAGGAGAGTAGACCAGAGAGGTAACAGAGGGACCAAACAGGCCCTTGTAGCCACTATGAAGACTTTGGTTTTTACTGAGTAGTCTGGGAAACTATTCAAGGGCTTGAGGAGTGGTTGGGAGAATGCTATGACCTGACACATTCTAAAACTAACTGTGCTCTCAGTATTAATCTGTTCATTGTTTTAGCTGGCAGCAGAGATTTTGATTCATTTCTGTATCCCTCATACTACTTAGCACAATGTCTGTCATATTAGCTCCTCAGTAAGTGTTTGTTAAATTGAACTGAAAGTGTGAACCATCCATTATTGCTGAGTGATTTTTGATATTCTGAGGAGCTGAACATTCTCCTGTTGTTTAACTGGCATTGGAGATGTTGGTGTAACTGATGAAAAAAAGATACAGCTATGTTGATGAGAAGGGCATGTTTGGTTTCTCAATCCTTACCCCAAATTTATCGGGAAAAATCCCAATGAGCAGATGTCACCTCAAAGAAGCATTCCCTCCTCTGCCTGGTGATGTTAAGGAGGACCGGATGGGATAAGACCTTTTCAGCTTCTCCTTGTGTGTGTGTGTGTTGGAGGGTGCTCCCTCCCGCAGAGACCTTGTGTAGCTTTGCCCACAGCCTCTTCTACCTAAGCCCTCATTGGTCTATTCATCAAGTTCAACTTGTGGCTTTCACTCTATTGTTATCTTTTTTTTTTTTTTAGTTGGAGTCTCACTGTGTCGCCCAGACTGGAGTGCAGTGGCCGTTCCCGGCCACCGCAGCCTCGACCTGCTGGGCTCCAGCGATCCTTCCGCCTCAGCCTTCCAAGTAGCTGGAATTACAGGCATGTGCTACCACGCCCGGCTGATTTTTTTGATTTATTGTAGAGATGAGATCTCTCTGCCCAGGCGGGTCTCGAACCCGCGGGCTCAGGCAATCCACTCACCTCAGCCTCCCAAAGGCGTGGGATTACAGGCTGAGCCACTGAGCTCGGCTTCTATTGTTATCTTGAATGTTTTGTTTCTTCCTCAAAAGTGTGAGGACCCTAGAGAAACTCCTAAGACCAATAGTTCTGTTGGAATGTATGAACAGTTGAGTAGTTAATGTATGTGTAATGCTTAATTTTATAAGTCAACTTGAGTAAGGCATGGTATCCAGATATTTGGTCAAACAACAGTCTAGATGTTTCTGTGAAGGTATTTATTAGATAAGATTAACATTCAAATCATCAGACTTTGAGTAAATCCAGTCACCCTCCATGGTGTGAATAGGCCTCATCTAATCGGGTGAAAACCTCAGAGAAGAGACCAAGGTTCCTGGAGAAGGAAGAAATTCTGCCTTCAGATCACCCTGGGGCTCAAAACTTAATGTCAACTCTTGCTGAATTTTCTATTCTGCCAGCCCATGTGGTGAATTTTGAACTTGCCAGCCCTGACAATTATATGAGCCAATTCCTTAAAATTTCTTGCTCTTTCTTTCCATACACACACACACACACACACACACACACACACACACACACACACACACACACGTGCACGCATATATACACGCATATCCTATTGGTTCTGTGTCTCTGGAGAACCCTGACCGATACAGTATTAAAATTCTGAGAGACTAGAAATCTGTTTACTTTCCCCACTCTTAGAAGTCTGGCCCAGGACTCTATCACCTTCTCATTTTCAACCTGTAAAGCATAGGGTATTTCCCCTATGGAAGAAGACATGGAATGAGGGTGGGCTGAGCTGTATCACGCCCAGACAAGTCCTGGCATTGCCAGCTTAAGGAGCAGGACACTAGAAGACAAGCTTCTCAAGTTCACATTGGAGTAAGCACCAGGGCCCTAAGGTCTAGGGTGTCCAGACCTTTAGTAAGCCAGAGTCCTCCTGCTTCCTCAGGCATGGACCCCCACAACAACCTCTCTCTGCTCCTTTCCTCTACCCTTCATGAAAGGTGTCTTGATTCAGAATAAGTCTGATGAAAGCCAAGGACACAAAAGTATAGGCCATTCACAACTTAACTTGGCTTTTGACCCAGGAGTGAGCAGTGTAGGGAGAAGGGAGTTGGTGGGCTTGTTGTGGGGGGGCGGCATTTTGTGATCATGTTGAGGTGTCCTGCCTCCATTTATTCCCCAGGATCCAACAGAGGGCAAGGGCATGGGAGGGCTGGCCATATTAGGAACAGCTGAACACAGTCGTCCCCTCCCTGAGACCTTCCCATCCTTGGTCTCTGGGCCTCACAAGGTCACAATGAGGGGGGGCAGATTATGCTGGGAGCAGTGACAGGAGGTCCCCGGCTCTTAAGCATTCTTGAGAAAGCATCATCTGCTCAGCGCATTGCACTCAGAAAGGGCCTGGTTCACAAAGACGTTGAAACCAGGAGGGATATCTGACACCCTGGGAAGACTTGCTACACCCCAACAAGGACCCTGTCTCTGAGTTCAATCAGGACCTGCTGACCTCTGGCTTGGGGTCATCACTTACTGAGTCTCAGAGTCAGCGGGATTGGTGCCAGTCCAAGCAGGGATTCTGTTATTTGCTCTTTTTATGAAACATTTTTCCTAAATGATGAGACAAGTTAGTTCTACATAGAGAAAGCATCCTGAGTGGGCCCATGTGCTGTCCCTTAGCTTTCTTTCTCCACTGGAAAGACTGGACTGACTGGTGCAGGGTTTGGCGAAGTTTCTGAAAGATGCAGTATCCTGACCTTTTCTCAGAATATATTCAGGACCATTCTTCTCCTCCCAGGACACTTGGGGTCCACCTTGCCTGTGTTCTTGTGGCCTGGAGAATCAGGGAGTCAGAGCCCCAAGCAGAGGTTGGCCACAGTTGCCCTCAGATTGTTAGCTCATATGGCTTATGTGAAGCGCGGAGTCACACTAAAGTCCAAGAGGCCAGGGGAGACACCTGTCCATGAAAAAGAACCACATTTTTCTTCTAAAAGCACAATAATGGTTTTTCTCACCATGTATTGGCACCAGTTAACCGATTTCACATGCTAGAAGATGATGTATCTTCTCAACTAGACATCTCATAGAAACCAACTCTTAGAAAGCAAAGACTCAGCTCTCAGGGTTTTAAATAGTGCAGGCTCAGATTGGAGGAGGAGCAACAAGCCCAATACCTATCTAGTTACAGTCAGTGGTCTAGGGAGAAGGTCTCTGCCTTCTGGATTATAATAGGACATCACTCGTGTGTGTGTGTGTGTGTGTGTGTGTGTGTGTGTGTGTGTGTGTGTGTGTGTGAGAGAGAGAGAGAGAGAGAGAGAGAAAGAGAGAAAGAGAGGGAGAGAGAGAAACACAGAGAGAGGGAGGGAGAAAGAGAGAAAGAGAGAAACAGAGGAAGGGGGAGAGAGGAAAAGAGAGAGACTGAGAGACGGACTGAGACCACATGCCACAGCAGGGAGAAATGGGGCAGGGTGGTGTGGGGCTGGGAGGAGTCACTTGTTCCAGTCACTGTGACTCATGCAGAGACCCTTCACTACAGTTCCTTTCACTCCCCGAACCAGCCAGGAAAAGACACCTGAGGTGAGGATGCAGCTATCCTGAGATGTGTGGGAGAGAGAGGAACTTCCTTCCTTGGGGCTTTCTCAATCTCAAATCATAGCTCTTTTGAGTGAGCTTTTTAGCATGGCTCTGGGACCCCAGCAACTGTTTCCTCTGCATCAAGAACTAGGTCGTTCCCACTTCCATCAAACCAAGAGCCAAATGTGTCATTGCAAATGATGGCAGGGTGAACAGGGCAGCGGGAGCTGGAAGGCCTATGTTCCAGGCCCTGAGCCCCGTGGCCTCCTGTGACCCAGAACTCTGCACCAGTCCATCACATGGAATGTGCACTGTGTTTGCTCCATGTGAAAAACTGCAGGCTCCTCTAAGCCCTTCAACCCGGGTGTGTTGTAGGTGCCCAGCCCAGCAGGGCTCTCGTGACAGCCAGGTTCCTGTCCTTTCCCAGGAGGCTCTGCTTCTTCCGGTGGAATCTCCAGCCACCTGGATGCTATACCCAGTGTTCTCCAGCTCCCTTGCTCTTCCTTGGGCTGCTCTGGAGGCTCAGGCCTGTGGGCTTGGGGAAGAGGTGTTTGGCCTTCAGCATAAACTGGGCATACTTCAAGACGTTGCTGCCTGAGGAGTTTCATTTCTTGCACAAAGTTGGTTTAGAAAGTAGGGGCTTAGACCCTTGGGGTCAAGAGTGAGAGTACCAGTTCCTGGTAAGTGGCACAAGGGAGGAGTCTGAGCTTCAGGGATTGTGTTTGCTAACCTGGATGCCTCAGCGTGCCTGCCACTTGGCTCTCCCCAAAGGTGGGTGGTCTTTTATGGACAGGCTCACTGCTGACTTTCTAGAAACACTCAGACTCTTCAATTCCAGTGAACTTTGTCCCACGACTCTCAAGCTGGGTCCTCAGGGATGTCTTGGCCTATGGTGCTGCCAGGACTCCGTGGGACATGCATTCT
The DNA here is from genome assembly GCF_000164805.1 of Carlito syrichta. Lineage (NCBI taxonomy): Eukaryota > Metazoa > Chordata > Mammalia > Primates > Tarsiidae > Carlito > Carlito syrichta. The sequence goes on along the minus strand of NW_007253365.1, from coordinate 54,388 downwards.
CCTGAACGGGGGAAAGAACAGCAGACACCTAGGATCCTTGGAGGCCATGGCTCCTGCACCTAGGAGAGATACAAGGGAGGCGAATAGCCATGATTGGCCAGTCCTGGGACTACTGTAAGTAAACAGGCCACAGGTTACCAATGGTTGCTCTTGCTTCTTGACAGAAAAGTACTTTCAGTACACAAGAGTGTAAACGTATGCTAATGTTCACCACCAGAGTCTAATCTGATCCTCTTCAAGTATTTGTGTAATGAATGAGTGAATGAACAAAAATAATTAATGAATGAGGCCCTGTTTTGTTCTCCCACTTCTTTGACCACCTGTTGTCTCTATCAGTTTCTTATCCAAATCAACTACTTTTTTTTTTCTTCCTCTTTCTTCTTTTTTTGGAACTCAAACAAATTTTATCTTCTAAGGATAATCATTGCACAATGCTTAATTTGGAAACCATTGTCTTTCTTCCAAGAAGAATTCTATAATCAGGATCTTGGGGTATATAAAATGAGGTTTCAGTAGACACATATTAAGAATAAAATGAGCTGGGCTTGGTGGTTCAGCCTGTAATCCCGTGCTTTGGGAGGCTGAGGTGAGTGCATTGCCTGAGCCCGTGGGTTCGAGACCCGCCTGGGCAACTTGGCGAGCCCTCATCTTTACAATAAAAATCAAAAAATTAGCCAGGCGTGGTAGCGCGCAGCCTGTAGTTCCAGCTACTTGGAAGGCTGAGGCGGAAGGATTGCCGGAGCTGAGTCCAGCAGGTCGAGACTGTGGTGGCTGGGAGCGGCCACTGCACTCCAGTCTGGGTGACAGAGTGAGACTCCAACTCAAAAAAAGAAAAAAAAAGAATAAAATGTTCTCTGTTCCCTCCTCCTCCTCCACCCCATGCCCCCTCCCTACATTTGATAAACTGAATTATGCTTATTATGCTAAGAAAATAGGAGAAGCACATGAGTGGTTATCACCATGAGAAACAAGGAGAGGGAAAGAAGAGTAGTGATAGAGGACATAGTGCCCCTCTCTTGTGGAGGGAAAAGTCTTGCAATAAGCAGTACTGTGCTAGTCCATTCAGTAGTTTACCCTGGAATAGAATTGGGGGTGGGGTTAGCAAGGCAAAAATCCTACGGAGATGAAGAGCATGACCTCATTCACTGACAATACCGTGAGCATGTGTGAACACAGATGCACACTGTGTTCTCTAGGACTTGCTCATTGATGTCCATCCTGCCTGCTGCTCCTCTTTGAAGCAAGGCAAATTCTCTGGTTATCAGCTGTGGCATACTGAGGGCGTGTGAATAAACTCCAAGCAAATGCCAGGCATTTTTCAGCATGCCCCGGATCCATGAATTCCCGGGACTGTAAGTCAATCCTGGACAGACAGGTGTTGAAGCACCAGCTTTAGTGAAAAGAGAGCAGGCCTAGGAAAACTCACATGGGGATGGAGAGGCTATACTTCAAGAGGCAGACCAGGCACAGGCAAAGGACCACCTTTTCTTGCACTGACCACACACATGACTCTCTGCTCACTGAGCTCACATAAGACAGGAGCCTGACTCCAGGAGAAAGAGTGTCTTCCGCCTTCCCTGTCTCACATACTCATCTGTAAAATAGCAATGTGCATTGCCTTGCTGACAGGAGGGGATTCAAGTCTCTGAGCACCTCTGAATTCAACTTGGGGAGATGCCTGTTAGAGTCTGCTTCATTTTATATCCCTTTATTTTTATTATGCTATCTGATTTCCTTAAATCTGCCTTTATGCTTTATATCTCTATATTACAGAGCTAAGACACAGCTCCCATCTTTTCCTATCTCCCTTCTTGCCAATCACTATCAAATCCAGCCCACATCCTACTCCCAGCTCTCTGGCTGTCAGAGTCACCTACCAAGCCAGCGGCAAACACAGCATGGAGCTGTATGAGTTATCCTCAGGCTGCAGAGCAGGGAGGAAAAGAGACTGCTCAAGAGGCAGCGTCTTGGGAGGAGCTAAATCACATGATATGCTGAACACATTGCCCTTGTAAGAGGGGCTAAGCCAAGAGAAAGATAGCAGAGATGAGCTGATGAGACAGAAACCAGACAAAGGAGAGACATTTCAGGGCAGAGGCCTGGAAATGTAGCCTGCGAAACTCCACATGTCAAGAAAATATATCTAGCAGTTGAGTATCAAGACTGTGCTACTCAGAGAAGATCACCCCTGCTGCACACCTAAAGGATTACTCAACCTGAGGACAAAAGCTCTTACTTTGGGGGGCGATGCAACATATCTCTTATGGACTGAATGTTTATGTTCTCCAAAATTGATATATTGACGCCCTAACCCTTAATGTGATGCTATTTGGAGATGGGGTGTTTAGGAGGTAATTAAGGTTAAATGAACTTGTTCCGGTAGGGTTGTAATCTGATACAGCTGGTCCCCAAACAGGAGGAAGCACCAAGAACACACAATGGCAAAAGAATAGTGTCCATAAATGGTGAGAGAAAACTGTATATTCACACACAAAAGAATGAAATTGGACCTTCATTTTACACCATACACAAAAATAAACTAAAATGGATTTAATACTTAAACATAAAACCTAAAACCATAAAACTCCTAGGAGAAAATATAGGGGAATGGTCCTTGACATTGGCCTTAGCAGTGATTTTTTTCAATGTCCTACAGGCAACAAAAGCAAAAAGAAACAAGTAGAATAACATCAAACTAAAATGTTTCTGTGCAGCAAAGGAAACTGAAAGGAGGGACCCTGAGAAACTTAGAATAAATTATTTCACATTTTGCCTCAACATAGCCATTTTTGCTTAGACTGACATGCTTTGGATCTAGCACAGGTTAGATGTAGACAAATATCCAATAGGCAGGTTTAGGAAGCGTTCAGACATTTTACTGTGGGCCAAACTGGCAGCCTATACCACCCACTCAGAAAATCTCCATCAGAAAATCTCCATCAGATGCAAGACAAGGACAACCCAACCTTTCAATTCATGATTTAGCATAATAATCTCTAAGAAACTTTCAGCTTCCTTGTCAAAGGCAGAAGGTCACCCCTTAGCTGGCCAAAGTCATGTAAATGATAATAAGACCTTCTTTTTGCTAAGGAACTTGTGGATTAGAAACATCTGACAGGTCTCTTGCAAGAAAAACACCTCCCTTTGTCCCCTCCCATCTAACCTGCCACCATGGCAACAATCATGTGACTAACTCATCCATCTGCCTGCTGTCCATCACCTGATGTCAGTACCTACGTTAACCTGCCCCTTCATAATGACGTGAAGCAGATCACCACCCAATCATCTTAATGACCTTTCCCCACCAAAAGGAAGGATTAAAAGGACTCAACCATGAGCAACCAGCCGCCATTGCCCTACTAGACTCTGGTGTGGTCATGTGCTCCTTGAGCTATGGCAGATGCCATGTTTCACATTGGCCACTTTCCCTACCCTGGGGAAGTGAATCTCCTCTCTCTCTCTCTCTCTAATTTATTTTCTAAAGAAATTATATTTTCAAATCTAACTTGGCATCTTTTCATGTGGCACCAGATCGCCCAGCAGATACCCATACCCACAGTGGGCCTGACCTAACATTCTGATGGCCTTGCTGGAACTGTGGCCTAACAGAAAACAACAAAAGGAAAATACAGTCTATGAACTGGGAGAAAATATTCGTGATCATATATCTGATAAGGGGTTAGGATACTTTCCTAAAGAAGGCATAAAAATAGGCAACCAATATACTGGGATTGCCAAAAAATGTATACACATTTGCTCAAAAGATTCTCCTCATCAAATTAACGTTAGTGTCACCATGAAACAGGCAGGAGGGTAGAATTGGCTGGTGGAACCCTCTACCAAGTATGACCTGTATTCATCTTTTGTTATAGGTATATATTGAGTATTATAATTTTAATACTTTTTTTCCTTTCTTAAAATGTATATACATTTTTTGGTACCCTATGTATGAAATGGTGCTCAACATCACTGATCATCAGGGAAATGCAAATCTAAACTACAATGAAATATAACCTCACACTAATTGGTGGGAATGTAAATTAGCATGGTCATTATGAAAACAAAAAAATAATAACAGAACTATGGTATTTTCTAGGAATCCCTTTCATGAGTATATGCCCATAGGAGAGGAAATGAGTATCTGATCGAGCTATCTGCACTACTGTATTCCTTATAATATTATTCAAAATAGCTAAGGTATGGAAACAACCCAAATGTTCATTAATCGATGAAAGAAACTGTGGTATATATACCAATGAAATACTGTTCAATCTTTAAAAAGATGGAGATTCTGCCAATTGCACCAGCATGGATGAACGTGGGAGAACTTTTGCTAAGTGAAATAAGCTAGGCATAGAAATACTTATACTACATTATCTCACTTATATTGGGGTATAAAAAAGTGGAATCCACAGAAATAAAGAGTAGAAAGGTGGTTGCCAGGGAGGGGAAAGGGGAGAAATGAGAAAACGTAGGTAAAAATGTACAAACTTGCAGTTATGTAGGTTAAATAAACCTAGAGATCTAATGTGCAGCATGGTGTTAATAATATTGTTGTGCATACTAGAAATCTGTCAAGAAAATAGATCTCGGGTGCTCTTAGAACAAAAAAGAAAAGAAGAAAAGCTTGCTGTATCAGGAGATGGATATGTTAATTTGCTTGACTCTAATCATTCCACTATGTGTACATATATCAAAACATCATGTTGTACTCCTTAAACATGTACAATAAAAAAGGCAACTTGAATTAAAAAAAAAGAAAAGAGGAAGAGACATCAGAACTGTCTTTGTCTGTGTGTGAGCACACAGTGAGAAGTCGGCTGTCCCATCGGCAAATTAGGAAAAAAATCGAATCTCCCAGCACTTTGATCTTGGATGTCCAGCCTCCAGAACTGTGAGGGGATAGATGTCTGTTGTTTACATCCTGAGTCTGTGGTATTTTGTTATGGCAGCCTGAGAAGACTTAAGACGACACCCAAAGGCCGCGAAACTCACAAACCTTCACAATGTCCCAAGGAGATTTCAAATGCTTTGTATAATCCACTCATTTCATCACCTCACAAACCAATGGGGTAAGTACTACTTTCATCCCATTGCAAAAATGAAGAAAACAGGCATTATAGAGGTCAGGACACACATCTGATTTCACAGGGCATGTGTATGTAGCACCTGGGCTTTGTTCCTGGGCTGTCTGGCTCCTGATCCTGGACATTCACTGCTGGGCCTTAATGCCCCAAGGACTTTAACGTAGAAGTTTTAGTCACCACTGCCTCCCAAAGGGTCTTTACTTTCGGGTTCCCTTGATGACTGGTCTAAGGCAGCCACTCCTTTCTCTCTCTGTGAGGTCATACCTTTAAGCACAGGTCAGTGATGGGGAAAGAAATTGGTCCGAAGAGCTGCTGGTTTGGGGATTAGGGTAAAGCCACAGAAAGTTCAGGCCTCCCCTTTTTTTCTCCTTGGATTTTAAGTTGAATCAGGCCTCCTCCTGACTCACGCATGCCCTTCTCTGTCTTTATTCCTCTTCCTGTGCTCTGGAAGTCTCTTCTGTCATTTCCAGGGTCTATGACCCAGCAGAGCTGCAGAACCAGGGATTCAGAGAAGGCCTCAGTCACTGCCCTATGGTTATTCTGAGGGGCTCCTCGCTGAGCATGGAGAGCAGACTGTTGGCATTCCCTGCCTATTTCTCAGGGAGGTGATATTTTACTAGTGTCTATGGTAAGACCAAGGTGAGGCCTGGGCAACATGTGGGGTGTCCCCTACTGCTGTGTGCTAGTGAAAATGATGGGCTTCCTGTCACAAGAGCTGTGCAGTTGTCAATCCTTCTAACACCAAAAGTCATAATTTTAAAGGAAGAAATCACACATTGAGAAGGCACACATAAACAGTTTCGAAATACCATCTGTGCCACCCAGGCTTCCTATGAGGCATAATATGGTGTTTATTGAAACAAACAAGTGTCCCCTGGGCACAACCTTTCCTTAACAGACAAGGGGCAGAGGAGCAGGAAGGCAAAGCTTTGGAATAACTCCATTATCTTGGCTCTATTAGAGGAATATGTACACGTGGAAAGGTCAACTGGCTGAGGGAAGCAACTTTCAATATTAGTTTTCTTCCTTGTTCTTTTCCTAATATTTGACTTTTATTGTGGATTTAAAATCTTTTTTCCCCACAGGATCTTTGCAGCATACGTCTCTAAATCACAGCTAGTTAATAAAATTTCTATCTTATCAAGCATTGGAAAATATCAACTCAAAAAAACTAGCTATATGATATGAGCAGTGTATGTACATGTTTATTTTACTTCCTATGTTCAGTCAATGATGATATATTGGGTGCTTTATATGCATTATTTCCTTTAAACAACCATATGAAAAGGGTGCTTTTCTTATTCTCATTTTACAGATTAGAAAACATAGGGAAAGAGGAATAGAGTAACTTGTCTAAGATTGTTGTGGGCACTTAGGAGATCAGATAGATTATACCTGGTATCATACCTGCCTTGGCTAGTATCTCATTCCTCCCTGCTTCCTTCTGTGTGACTTCCAGGATTGAGTGGAGTCCCTGAACTGCATTTGAGAGAGACCTCTGTGCATTTTCTCATTCTCTGTTTTCTATTTTTCTCTGTCCTTCTTTCCTTTCCTTTCTTGTTATAACAGAAACATGCATTTATAAATATCTACTAGTCAGTCACTCCTCAAATGTCAGAGACTACTAACAGCTAAACACAATTTGATTCTAGTCATCATGGGGTCCCAGTCCTATAAGAGAGACAGATAAGTTATCAGATAATGACTGTGGAGTTTGATGAATGCCCTGAGAGAGGAATGCACAGAGAACTATAGAAAGCAATGGGGGTTGAGTACAGAGGGGCATGGTGAAAGCCCAATGCAGAGTAGTTTAGGAGATGACCTTTAAGCAGAATCAGGAAGAGTACAGGTTTACCAGGTTCTGTGGACATTTCAACATATGCCCCTCTCAAAGTCATATGTTGAAACCCTAACTACCAGTGTGATGGTATTTGGAGATAAGACCTTTGGAAAGTAACTAGAATTAGATGAAGTCATGGGGTGGGAACTTTAAGATGAGATATATAAGAAGAGATTTTATAAGAAGAGAAAGAACAGGAGATTCTCTCTTTCTACCATATGAGGACACTACCAGAAGATAGCCATCTGTAAGTCAGGAAGAGAGTCCTAACCATGAGTAAACCAACAGTTTGATCTTCGACCTCTAGTTTCCAGAACTGTGGGAAACAAATGTCTATTGTTTAATCCATCCAGTCTAGGGTACTTGTGATAGCAGCCCAAGCTGACTAATACACCAGGAGAGAAAAGCACTCCTGGTAGAGAGAACAGCAAAGAAAGGCACAGAAATGAGAATGTTTCGGAGTCGTCAAGCACAGTAGATTCTCAACAAACTCAGATTTAGCATTCACAGTTTTTGCAGTATCTGAATGAAGAGTTTGGCAATACTTGAGTAAATAATCCTTGGTGTGTACTCATCTGCAGTTTTGCTAAGAAACAAAGGTGAATATGTGGTATGGGAGCACATCTCTTAGCTATTGCATGAGCTCTGCACTGCGATGGCTTATTCAGCACCAAGTTTGATTTAAATTTCATAGAAGCCCTAAGCAAGTTATTTTGAAGATGAGAAAATTGAGGAAATTACATTTTAGATAGAAATGTATGACTTGACCATCCATAAAGGTCTCAGGGTAAATCTCTTGTGGATGCCAAGGTTCCTGGTAGGTCTGAGATTCATCTTGCCCTGTGTCCAATAAGCATGTGTTGATTTCCTCTATTCTTCCTTCATTAACACAGTCATTCATTTATCACATTTCTTTTTTAAATTGAGCATTCCTGCTCTGTGTCAAGTATGCACTGGTGACAAAATATCATGTGGTCTCTACCTTTGTGGAACTCACAAGGTAGTGGGGAGGGGGCTGAGAAATGTATTTGATGTGAACACTGATCCATGCTACTAAGGTAAAGAGCCCACTGGTGTAGGAGAGAATAGCAGTGGTGGGGACAGACAGTAGGCGGTGTCCACAAAGGACTCTCTGGAGAGGCAAGGCTGGTCTTTTCTGAGAGGAGTCACATGTGAAGGAGGAGCTTGCTTAAGGGATCTAAGGTGGGAGCTCAGTGTATTGGAGGACTGGAAAGAAGAGAGTGTGGCTGTTGTGAAAGAAGGAGGAACAGTATAAGATGAGTGGGATAGGTGCCAGGGACCAGATCAAAACCTACAGGTACCACAGGAATATGAAGTTGATCCTGCATGAAATCAGAACTCCAGAAGGCTTTTACGTAGGGGGTGACATGATTTAGTTTCCATTTTTAAATCATCTCTTTGGTTTTGTGGAGAACAGACAGGAGGGGACCCAAGTGGATGCCCAGTTAGTACCTGGGTTCTCAAACTTGGCTGCAGATTGGAACATTTTAGGGCTCTGTGTATGAGAATACTGATGTTTGGGTTTTCCCTGTCCCCAAGGATTCTGACTTAATTTGCCTGGGGTGTGGCCTGGAATTTTTAATACCTTTCTCAAGTGATTCTAATGGACAGCAGTTTGCAAATTGCCAAATCTAGAAGGCTGAAGATGTGACTCAATGGTGACTTGAGGGTGGTATGCACTAGGGCTGTGACCACGAGAAACCAAATCATGAACAGATATGTGAGATGCATTTGAGAGGGAAATAGCAGCTTTAAGCTCTCTAATTATGAGAAGTAGAGGAGTAAGATGTACTAAAGATTACTCGAAAGTAAGTGTTGAGTTACAGATAGACATTTGGGAGGCATCGATATTTGGGTTGGTATTTAAAGACATAGAAATAGACGCAATCACATGGGAGAGAAAATATAGAGAGAAGAAGATTGCCAAGTACGGAGCCCTGAGCACTCCTACCTGCATAAGAGACAGAAAGAGAGGCCGGGAGGCAGAGGGCATCACAGAGGGAGAGAAACATGGGGTCATCAATGATGGAGGTGAGCTGGGCAGAGAGATGTGAAGAGTAGAGTAAGATGAGGAAGAAAGAGTCCAGGGGTTATTGAAAGGTGTTGGCATTTTCAGGTGTGAGTAGGGACAGAAGCCAGAACAGATTATGATCAAGGATGTATAGAAGTGGAAAAACAAAATGAAGAAAACTTGTGTAGTCAATTATTTCAAGAAGCCAGGTTATGAAGAGGAACAAGGAGATGAAGTGGTGGCTGAAGGGAAGTGTGAAGTTGAGTGAGGGTTTTGTAAGTTGGGAGATACCAGAGCAGGATTATGTATTGATAGGAACGTTCCAGCAGCGTCCTTATGAAGACAAGGCCCTAAGCCATGGGAGGGACTGGCCATTAATAGAAGGAGTGATGCCTCCTCCATTGTTAACAAGAGGAAGGAATAAGAAAGGGGCAGGTGTGGATAGTTCCATAAATTAGTTATGGGAAAACGATAGCACTCCTAGTCAATAGATTCATTTTCTCAGTTAAATATAATTAAGCAGACAGGAGCTTTGAGTAAAGGGCCAGTAGGGGACTAGGACGAGGAAGAGAGGTGGGAGGTTTCAGGAGTTTAGAGAGGGTGTGAGGTCACCAGTGGGGAAAGAGGGTGCTGTGAGTTTGGAGCAGCATTGAGAGTCTATTTGAGGATGATGTTGATAAGTTTATAGTGACTATGAAGGCCTGCATTTTCTTTCCACCAACAAGATGCAGAGGCACAGGTGCAGGCACAGAGAAAGAAAATGGAGGGCTTCATCCCCGGCTGGGCATTTGTAGGTCTTTGGTGATTTTAATATCAGAAGTCCTAAGAACGATGGGGGGAAGAGGTTGGATTGTGGGTGGAGGTGTCAGTGGGAGGTGTGGGGCAGGTTAGCTGCCCCATATCCCTTCAAGAGAACCACCTGACTGTCTCCAGCCACAACCCCTTTGATTTCTCCCTGAACCCTTAACAAGACTCTGCTCTCTGGGGCTGAACCCTGACAAAATGACCTGTGGGTACTGATGTTATGGTGGGAATTCTAGGCTTACTTTGGATTTTATTTATTTATTTTCTTGAGTTGGAGTCTCAATCTGTGGTCCAGGCTGGAGTTCCAGGGCACACTCATAGCCACCCTAGCGTCAATCTGCTGGTCTCCAGCGATCCTTCTTCCTCAGTCTTCCAAGTAGCCAGAACTACTTGGAAGCATTACCACACCCAGCTAATTTTTTTTTTTTTTATTTATAGTAGAGATGAGGTCTCGCCAAGTTGCCCAGGCTGGTCTTGAACCTGTAGGCTCAGGCAATCCACTCACCTAGGCCTCCCAAAGTGCTGGGATTATAGGCTGAGCCACCAAGCCTGGCCTTACTTTGGATTTTAAAAGTAACATTTGTATTAATTTCTTATTGCTGAGTAAAAAATTAATACAAACATAGTAACTTAAAGCAATATGTGTTTATTATCTCGCAGTTTCCATGGGTCAGGAGCTAGACATGCTTAAGTGGGTCCTTTGCTTAGGGTCTCACAAAGCTGCAATCAAGGTGATGGCTGAGACTGGGGTCTCATCTGAGGCTCGGAGTCTGCTACTAAGCAAAGGCAGTTGACTGAATTCAGTTCCTTGCAGCTTTAGAGTTCATGGCAGCTTGCTTTTTCAGGGCCAGAGGAGAAGAGAGTCTCATGTCTGGATCAGCTTCTAAAAGACACACCCAGGATAAACTCCTCTTTGATTAATTTAAAGTCAACTGATTAGAGACTTCATTACAAATATCTTCAACCTTGCCAGAAAACATAACCTGACCACTGGAATGACACCTCTCTCATTCAGGTTCACCTACACCTAAGGGGATCATACAGGGCATGCATACCAGGGGAGCACCAGTCTTGAGGCTGTGGTGAAACTGCCTCTTACAGCTTTCATATCAGGTGAAATGAAAAAAAAAGTATTTCTGCTTCTTTTCTTATTGCAAAAATAATGTAAGTCCATAGGGTGGAATCTAGACTCTGTAGAGATGTGCAGGGAAGGAAATGAAAATCTACTCATAGCATCACCCTTTCCCCAAAGATAAACACTATTATAATTCTGACTTATTTCTCTTAATATAATGAGATCATCATTTAAAATTATCTTTTTTTAGTTTGCCATTAGATTAAATGTTCCTTGAGAATACGAATATGGCTCATAGCACTCGGTTGTATGAGCAATTTGGTTTATCTACTCTTTTCCCTTTTATATGTTGGCTGCTTCCATTTTTTAGCTATTACAAATAATGTTGGTGAATTTACTCAGCACATTTAAGTGCTTTTTCGGAACTCAATATTCACTTGTAACTTTGGGGGCAGAGTTAGTTAAAGTGGTGGGGTCAGATGCCAATAAAAAAATCCATCAGAAATGTGAAACATTCCCAACTTGAAATGGTTATGTGAAGAATCAAACTAGTTTTTAATTGAACACATTTCCCCCCACAAACCTTTATTGAGAAAAGCAAGATACCCCTAAAGTGCCATGGTTTAAGGCTTCATGAAAATAGGTGATGATGTTTGCCCCAGGTTATCTTAATTCACACAATCATGGCCTGACACAGGGATTTGATTCCACTGCCATCTAGTTTCACAACAGTACTTGGAGTAAGAGTTTGGATTGAGGGAAAAGGGTTGAGCAAAAGTGAAGATGAGTCGCAAATGAGCAGGAAGAAGGAGTAGGAGAATGGGGGGTAAAGCGTGTGGGAGATGTGGTAGCAGAGCAGACCGCCCTGGGCTGGCACGAGAGCCGTCCGTAGTAATGAGTTCAATAAAGGGATTTAAAACATATTGATCTTTGTGTCTTTGTGGGTTTGGGTCTAACCTTGGTGGTTGGCTTACTGCTTCTCCTCTTCATGGGAGACACTTGGGACTTTGTGTGTAATGGTCCCTCCAGACCATACCAGGGTCTCTGTCATTTGGTGCTGGGTTTGGGGCACTGTGGCTTGGTCTTAGACCCTGTGTGAAGGCTTTGGTTCCTGGCAGTCTGGCTGGGCCTTTCACCAGAGCTCACTGTTGAATTTTCCCATAGAACAGGAGGCTCTGAGAAGGCAGTACATCGCTTATACTTTTGGAATTTTCTGGAGTGGATGTTTGTTTGTTGGGGTATCCTTTTCCTACCAGGGAATGGGTAGGAATGCTGGGCCAGATATAACTGGGCTACATCCAAGGGCATCCTTGCAGTTGAGCCACTGGAACGTGCTAAAGAAATTGGACCTTGGCATATTTATATCTGACCTCCAAGCAGACATTTGTGTTCTCTTTCCAGGTGCAATAGGAGCCTTTCTCCCATGACGTTTATGCCCCAAATCTTTGCAGTGTTAGGTCTCTTCTGGGAGTAAATTTGCTATCTCCATTGAAGTGAGTGTGGCCTTGTCTCCCTTGTGAGTGTGGCTTTCTCTTTTTCCTCCCCCAAAGAGTCGAGTAGTTGTGTGCTTGGTAGAGTGAATTCACACACTTATTAATGTCCAGAATATCCAGTGCCAACAATCACCTCAAAGGAAGAGTTGTTTTTTCTATTCCCTTTTGTAGTCATGGTGAGGACCCTAAGCCTGTGTTTTTGGAATTTTGGGAAGAGTGACTCGCTGTGGTCTGTCCATCATAAATCCCCAAAGAGTGGCTCTGTTTCCAGGACTTCTAAAATCATGTGCTTCTCACCTTTAAAACACACAAAAGACCAAGGTTTACTTCTCAGGGGGCATTTGGCAATGTCTGGAGACATTTTTGATTGTCAATACTAGGTGGGGAGGAGGATGTGTGCTTATGGCATCCAATAGACAGAGGTCAGGGAAACTGCCGAACGTCCTACAATGCACAGGATAGTCCCTCTCACAACAAAGAATTATTATGCCCAAGATGTTAATAGTGTTAATATTGAGAAACCCTGATATACACCAAGGTATTACCACTATTACCAGGAAGCTTGGGTTCTGGGTTTACAAAATAGATACCAAGGTTTGCATGGACTTTATTTAGGGAAAGAACCACGACCTACTTTCAGCACTTTCCCTAAAGCAAGATCAGTCAAAATGATTCGAATATCTCCAGTTTGAGAGAAAACAAACGATTGTGCAAATCGATTTGGCTGGGGTTAATATTCATGTAAATACATACTTATTTATGTAACAATGAGATGCTTGAAGTAAAGGCCTGGAATTGCCTCACCAAGACAATTCATCAAGGAATAGTGCTAAATTGCTAAAACAAACACACTCCCTGTCTTTCAGACATGTGCACCTGGCTGTTCAGTCTGAGGCACTGAGATGATTGAAGAGTCCCTGGGTAGTAGACCTGTGCTTTTTTGGTTAGAGTTTGAATCTCTTTAATTCCTCAGATCCTCAGTTTTCTCATCTATAACAAGAGGATGGTGATACCTGCCCTGGATACTTCAAAGACTGGTTTTTCTCATTTTAAGGTGTATTGTTATACCCAGCTTTCTGTGACCAAGTAGCAAAGATATGAAATGTGCTTTTGAAATGTGCATGTGATGACGAATTTTGGAAGAGGGGTGCAGAAGAACAGTACACTTGGGGTATCCCTAAGGATACTCTAAGGCATGATTACTCAATTGTGGTCCATGAATAGGCCAACAGCGATGACACTGACTGGTCATCATCATACCTCAGGAGCACAGTTTGCTTCCTAACCCAACCCTGACCCTGAGATTCAGGATGGAGGGAGTGGAGTTCACTTCCAGCCATCAATGAAACCATTGAGGAAACCTGGGCTCCACTTCTTAGGATGACTCTGGACTGAAACCTTTGCCCACTAGACTCTTGGCTCCAAGCCAAAGGGCAGGTTTTCACTTCTCTTTGGGACTTGTAGTTTACATTTTTTTCACAGGCATTATCACTTTACTCATGGACTCCCATGAATAAAACCTCTCCATCTAAATTCTGGACTTCCTAAGGTTACTTATATATATGTTTTCACATTTATTTATTTATTTATTTATTTGAGTCAGGATATCATTCTGTCACCCGGGTTGGAGTGTAGTGGCACAATCATGGCTAATTTGGGCTTATGTGATCCTTTTGCCTCAGCCTCCAGAGTAGCTTAGACTACAGGAACACACTACCACACCTAGTTACTTTTAAAAATTTTTTGTAGAGACAAGGACTGGCTATGTTGACTAGACCGAGGCTGGTCTCGAACTCATGGACTGAAGCAATCTTCCTGTCTTGGTCTCCTAAGGTCCTGGGATTACAGATGTGAGCCACCACGCCTGACTTTTCTTTTCACTTTAATAAGGGTAGTGTTTCCTATACCTCAGGAAATTGAGTTCATGTATCCATATGCATGTAGAAAGAGGCTGAAGGTTTCTAAATCAAATCCTAGTCTCTCATTTTATAGGTGAGGAAACCTGTTCTGAGAAGTCAAGCTTGAAAACAAGTATTAAAACTACAGCCTCTGTCCTGACTTCTCTTCTGGAGCTCTCTTCACATAACCAAATTTCTGGAAACATCCCAATGTACTTTCCTTCAGTCCTTTCTGGACTTAGTTTGAAGGCCCCCAGCAATGTCTGGCACACAGCCATTGTTAGTTTTCTTCTTGTGTGAGTGATCAGACCCAGCTCCCCTCAAAACAACCACTTAATCCCTCCGAAGCAAAGAAGACAGCATGCCCATGGGCCATTTTCTGATAGGAGACTGGAAGGTGAATCCTTGAAGGGCCAAAGACTTATTCCATGCAAAAATGAAAGAAATAAGAAAATAGATGTCATGGTTCATTCTGCCCAAGAGACTCCATTTTCTCCCACGTGACCAGGATTCTCCTTCTCTTCCAGATAATACCTTGCTCAATCATTTCCCTGATTCCAGGAAAGCTGTGCACTTCTAAAGTGTTCCCACCCAGCAAAAAGGTTATATCATAAAAATCTATTTGGTCACTAAGGGACACACAGCAGGTTATTTCTTAATATTCATTGTCCCCTTCTTCCATAGAAGTATGCTTTTTAACCTGGAACTGGCAGCTCCTCCCTGTATATTGGCTGTGGTCATGTGATTGCCTGAGGAGCACAGTTTGCTTCCTAACCCAACCCTGACCCTGAGATTCAGGATGGAGGGAGTGGAGTTCACTTCCAGCCATCAATGAAACCATTGAAGAAACCTGGGCTCCACTTCTTAGGATGACTCTGGACTAAAACCTTTGCCCACTAGACTCTTGGCTCCAAGCCAAAGGGGCAGCATTGTGGTGGTGTTCACCTTAGTGGGAAGGGCTATGTGCTCTCTGTCCCTTTCTTCTTTCCTGCTGGGTGGAATGCCAATGTGACAGGGAGCCCTCTAGGAAATAGGAATGCCAGGGAGCAGCAAGATAAATAGGGTGGGCTCAGTGGCTCAGTGGCTCAGCCTGTAATCCTAGCACTTTGGGAGGCCAAGGCGAGTGGATTGCCTGAGCCCATGGGTTCGAGACCGGTCCAGGCAACTTGGTGAGAACTCGTCTCTACGATAAAATAAAAAATAGCCAGGTGTGATAGCGTGCACCTGTAGTTCCGGTTACTTGGAAGGCTGAGGTGGATGGATCGCTGGAGCTCAGCAGGTTGAAGCTGGGATGGGAGTGAACATGTATGCCACTGCACTCCAGCCTGGGTAAAGGAGTGAGACTTCAACTCAAAAAAATAAAAAATAAAAAAGATTAATGCTGACAGGCAAGAAAATTGTCTTAGTCAGCTTGTGCTGCCATAACAAAATATCACAGACAGGGTGTTGTAAACAACAGGAGGGCACCATGTACTTTTCTGTCTGTGGACCAAGGCAGAACACTCCCATCCTGTCTGGAGCTTAAGATTTTGGAGTCTGGAAGCACAAGACCAAGGTGCCAGCAGATCTGGTTCCTGGCAGGGGTGTTCTTTTTGGTTTGCAGATGGCTGAATTTTTGCCGTGTCCCTCACATGGCAGAGAGAGATCTCTGGTGCTTCTTCTCTTTATAAAGACACCAGCCCTATGGCCTCATTTCACCTTAATTAATTCCCAAATGCCCCATCTCCAAATGTAATCACATGAGGGTTAGGGCTTCAATATATTGATTTAGGGAGGACAACATTTAGTCCATAACAAAAATAATCCTCACAAGCAAGGTCTCCAGGCCAGCTTGAACTTTTACATGATTGAAATGTGAATTTTTAACATGTTAAGCCACATTCAGAGTGTCTCTTGCATCCAGACAAACTTGTCATTGTTTTTTGGAGTCTAGGATAAACACCCACTCAAGGAAAGCATGCAGAGCTTCTTACCACACACAGGCATTTAGGTAACAAGTGTGCGCTTACATATGGCCCTTCCCACATATGATAGAATGCATCCTCACCAGAAGGCAAATGTTGTTGGACTGTGAATGACTCACTGAATTACTGATTGCATAGTGCCCTTGGGGAGGGCACTGTGTACTGTCCGGCCCATAGACCATGACAGAACACTCCCACCTTATCTGGAAACCTTTCATTTTTGTGACTGGGAGGATGATAAGGAGAAAGACATGACATGGAGTGAGCAAAAGAGGGTATATTTGTTTGTTAGAACCATCATAACAAAGCACCACAGACTCAGTGACTTAAACAACACAAATTTATTGTTTCACAGTTCTGGAGGCCAGAAGTCTGAAATCAAGGTGTCAGCAAGGCCATGCTCCCTCTGAAGGCACAGAAGGATCTGTTGCAGGCCTCTCTCCAAGCTCCTGATGACACCTTGGCTTGAAGCAGCATAACTTCAGTCTTCACTTGGCGTTTTTCCTGTGTAGAGACTGTGTCCACATTCCGCATGTCTCTGTGTCCAAATTTCCCCTTTTGTAAGGACTCCAGTCATATTGGATTAAGGTCTACCCTAATGACCCCAGCTTAATTTAACGAATTACATCTTCAATGACCTTACTTCCAAATATGGTCAATGGGGATCAGGGCTACAACATATACATTTAGGGGGACATAATTCAACCCATAACAAAGGACAAGAACTGACAGAATACTTTAACAAAATGGTTCCACCCAACCACTAGGAGAGGGGGTGAAAGGGATGTTGGAGAACTCAGTGGAGAACCAAATTTGTGCCAACCCAAGAGGGAGTGATAAGACAGACCTTTATGGTTTCCACAGTGAAGGCTTGTTCTCATCTAATGCTCTCTCCATTCCAGCACGACCCACCATGGCCAGGTCTGCAGAGCTTATGTGGGATGCAGGACCCAGAAGCCAGCTGCCCCAGCTTCTTGTTGGTGCTCTGTGCACTGCATGCCAGATGTCCCTCCATCATTGTCTGGGAGACATGGGGGAAAACAGTTACCAGCTGTCTGGAGGCCAAACACCAGAGGCTGATGATGTATTTTAGAAAATACAATTTATCCCTTTTCAATGATACAAATAATACGTGCTCATTATAGCAAAGTTGGAAATGACACAGAAGTTGAAAGCTCAAGGGAAAATCACTCCTAATTCCAAGACTCAGACAAGCCCTGTTAAATTGTGACTTAAATTTCATTCAGTCTCCTTTTTCTATGCACATTTTGCAGTCTGGATCATAATCTCTACATAACTACATACTTAGATTTTACACATAGTATAACAGATATTTTCTGTTATTACAAATTATCCTTAAACATTCCTTCAGTAGTTGTCTAATGTTGACCATTACAAATAACAATAATTCAGAAAAGCTGATATTTTTAGCATTCCAGACACCATTCCAAACAATTTACATACATTTTTTTCCACGTGATCCTGATAACAGCGCAGTGAAGTAGACATTAGTCTCATCATGAATAATTGATAAGAAAATTGAGTCTTAGGATTTTAGTAATTTGTCTAACATTGCATACTTATTAAAAAGTCAAAGGGGGACTTATACACAAGCTGGTTTGAATCCACTTTCTATGCTTCTAATCACTCTTAATTTCTCTATTATCAGACATGGAGTCTGCCTCCAAATTTTTACCGTTATGAATACTGCAATGCATATCTTTGGACAGAACATTTCCTCCCTGTATTTTCTGAGGATATACTCACAGAAGTGGGATGACTAGAACTAAGAATTTAACAATCAAAAAGCTCCCGTCATTTTTGTTACATTATTGCCAATTTGCCTTCCAAAAACGTTGTGCCAGTTTACATTCCCATTAACACTATGAGAGGACACTTATATATCCTCCTATCCAGCACCTAACAGTTATAACCTGTTAGCACCTCTGCTTTTTATAATAGCTAAAAATGAATTGCTTTGCTTTTTATTTCCATTTATTTGATTATTAGAAAAATCATGCATTTTTCTATGTTTTAAGTCATGTGTATTTTCTATTAATGATTCGAGGCTATTTATGTTAAGGTTTTGGTGTTACATTGAATCATGTGTAATAATGTCTTTTTAGGCTAAAAAGCTGGTGAATATTAGCTCAAATATTTGTTCAAATGCATTAAGAACATTTACCTTTAGTTATATTGGTTATAAATATTTTGGTATAGATGTTTTTATTTTCAAAATGAGCATCCAATAATCTGGAAAGCATTTGAGTAATGAAGACGGCATGCTACTTATTTCCATGGACCAATTTTTAAAAAAATTCCTGCTTTTGTACTTTATTTGTCCCTTTCACACTTCCTACTCTTTCTCTCACCCCATTCCCTGGGATTGAATCCAGAAATAAGTATCTGTATGAGGTAGATCAAGCCTGGGCACCAATATTGGAGACTGAGCAGGAAATGCCATTGGAAGAATTATAGATGCCAGTAAAACAAGTAAGAATAGTACATCTTCATTATGGTTGATGCCACAATTAAAACTGTAGCTTGAGAGCATTTGGAGGTGTAGTTTTAACTGCACAACTCAGAAGATCTTAAAGGAAGGAGCTACTATAACTTAGGTGTACCTATACACCCTGCGTGACAACTCACAAAAACCGTGTCAGTGGAGAACTCAGATTGACTGTGTCTTATTCTTAGCCAAAACAAAGACAAAGCCAGACCATCTGGCTCTGAAACAATTTAATATCTTCTCTTTCCTGTAGGTAGACAGAGAACCATTTGAAAATTAACTGTCATGGCTGCATGTTGCACACACATTTTAAAGCTTCTAAAAAGGAAAAGGGAACTGCTACTATTAAAAGCCTCACATTGCTTGTCAAATCTAAGCCAGTGGTGAGAGGAAGAGATGTGCTACTTCAGCAACCGTGGGCATTTCAGAAATTACTAATAAGCATTTGCTTTTAACATCTGCTGTGCAAGACCCTCATTTGTGGAAGTCATTTCTGTTTGCTTCTTCTCCACAATGGAGGAGGATTCAGAATGCATTCAGGTTCCGTGAGCCTTTGGTCAAAATGATTCACACCAAGTCTCCCTTGGCCTCGACTACTTCTTCACATAAAATACTGATTATCTCTCATGAAGTTGGGAAGCAAATCTTGGCTCCACCGGTGTCCAAGTCTTCGATCAAGCCCATGGATCTTGTTGCCTTCCTACAGCATAAAAGGAACTGCATTTTGTTTTTAAGGCGTGACTCCCAGGAGGAGACCTGAAGCTGTTACAGATGATGTGTTTGCAAATACAATAAAATGATCTTTGTGGATGATATTCTTGACCCACGTTGCAGAGTAGATGAACTCACTGTTGGTTTTCTCAGGAAGAACACCACTATTGTCACTTGGCTCCCACTTGATGGATGCCGGCTAGGCTGAGTGCAGTTAGTGAAGAGGAACAAAGTTTTCCTCTGTGCAAAGCTAATTGACCCGTTCCTGAATCAAACCTGCAACCTCAGCCTTCCTGGCACCAGCCACAGACGGACTGAGCTAACGGGGACAAACTGTTTCCAAGTCATGTAGGAACAAATCCTTCAGAGCACAAGGCGCCTGCCGCCCGGTGCAGGCTTCTCAGCAAGACCTCGGTGAATGGGCTGGAATCTCTGCACATAGCAGCCAACTGGCATGGACTCAACAGCCGCTCGCCATTCGCACACAGGGTCTTACTTGAGCTCTACTTTGTTTTACTGAAGATGACTTATTCACACATCCCAGATGTTCCCTGTAACCAAGAGCCCTGGAAACAGTGACCTAAAAACGCATGATTTTCTAAAGGTCTAACAAAAATAAATGCAACCAAATGGCCTGGGGTTGTTGTCTCATTACCAGGCAGCTTGAGGCCCAACCTGGTTTCTTCATTTCCTTCTCTGTACTGCTGGACCTCACTTCTATAACTGGGCAAGATCCTAACTGCTTCTAGTTTTAGGGTTCATTGTAAATACTTTGAGTGTAACAATCAGACTCGCACAAGAAAGCTAAAATGTTTAAAAATCAAGCAAGAAGAACAGAAAAAGAAAAAGCTGGTGATATCTTGAAATGAATATGTAGACAATGCAATTAAATTTTAAAAATGATAGCATTGCCTCATATTTGCTTTCTATTAAAATGTATATATGTATTTTTCCCTGACTGGAACCTAAAGCTCTTCCTTGGAAGAATGTCAGCAATGACAACGAAGCTGGTCTATGGCAGCTGTGGTGTAAGCTTAAGAAATCAACTGCTTGGATGCGTCTATCCTCCCCATGGCCCAGAGCCCAATCACACAGGATGTGCAATGTCTCTCCAAAATTCTCTCAGCATCTCCCCAATTCTCTCAGCAAGTTCCCTTGCTTCCACTTCCTGTCCGAATCCATCCTGCAATCTGTCATTAGGTAGATCTTCCTGGGGCCTCACTAGCACTAAGTCATGTCCCCACAGATGTGTTGGCTCCACCATGTGAAATGCATGGGGAATAAGCAGCAGTTGCCTCTCCTTGGCTTTCAAGACCCTCCTTATCTGACATAATCCTACTTGCCAAACC
Source organism: Carlito syrichta (assembly GCF_000164805.1). Taxonomy (NCBI): domain Eukaryota; kingdom Metazoa; phylum Chordata; class Mammalia; order Primates; family Tarsiidae; genus Carlito; species Carlito syrichta. The sequence goes on along the minus strand of NW_007253365.1, from coordinate 33,626 downwards.
CTTTATCAACACCACCAGTCTGCCCCAACTCCTCCAGACTCTTGCTGTCTCCTAGACCAAGCTGGACCCCCTCAGAAGCTCATGATGTTCTGCATCTCTTCTCCCCACATATCCTCACAATTCTAGTTCTTGTTCAATGTCTTGTCTATTTCTATGAGCTTCATAAAGGCCAGGTCTCAGCTGTCCTCACTGCGTGTCTATGGTGCCCATTAAGTAGGGGCTCCATAAGTCATTGCGGATTGAAGGGCACCAGATGGGCACTGCCTTTTGATATTGTACATTCATTCTCTGTTTTGTCTTTCCTCTCACCAGGCCTCTACTTATGTTGCTTTCTCTACCTGGAGTGCTCTTTCTTCTTCCCATCCACATTCTAGTTACCTTTCCTAGCCTTGCTCAGCTTTTTATCCTCTACAGGGCAGCCCCTGATCCATGACTTCTTGTCCATCTGATCCAAACAGAGTTCTACTTCCAGACTCCTAGGGTGCTCACTGCACCACAGACATAGATTTTACTACACACTGTCCTGCAGCATGACCTGAATTTTCCCCATGTCTGAACTACCTTATCAAATTTGTATTTACCTTCCTCTATTCCTCAGAGTCCTGACTAGAGCTGAACACAGACCAGCTGCTCAAGAAACATATAGACATATGACTAATTGTGACTGAACAACTTCTCTGCTTTTTTCCAGTTATTGACATCCTACCCATTGTTCAAAGTCTGGCTTCCTCTGAGGTGGATTTATGACATTCACATTGGTCTCATGGCCGGCTCATGGTGTAAATCTACACTTTGTGGGTCTCTCATGCCATTTGTGATGACATATTTGAGCATATGTAGTCAATTATCTGTAAACTTGACATGTGTCCTGTTGTATCCTGACTCTCTAGACTACTAGTTTTCTCCCAGGGGAATACAGGTCCCACATTGGAGACCATAGGACTCCAACACACCACTTGACACTTTACTATAGCTTATCTTGGCTTATCATTTCTTCATGAACCTGAACACCAGAGGATGTAATTGCTAGGTGTGCTTCCCTTTCGGGATGACCTCCTATGCAAGTCACAACTTTTGCTTGGAGTTTGACTTATGTCTCTCTCAGTATAGGAGACTGATGGCAGATCCCCTTGAGACCAGGCAAACTGTCACTGGGATATTGGACATTTTACTGAACACAGACAGATGTGCATAGTTTAAGGAAGACCCACTGTGGCTGGCAGAGAGTAGGGACATAATATATGTCAAATTAAAATAAAAAGAGATTAGAGGATTAATATGGCTGATATGAGGCAGCTAGAATGTGTTTCTCTTATGGAGTAAATTAAGATAGATTTTCGTCAGCACTCAGAGAGGGACAGGACCAGCAGCATGCCCAATGACTCATCAAAGAAGGGATAATAATCACATAGTGCAGAGAAGAAGAAAATCAAATGACCTGACCTGGAACTTGCCAGAACATGTCCTCTGGATCATGGCACAGATCACCAATGGACTCCAGACACAGTGGGGAAGGTGAATGAAGGGAATTCAGAAGATCTGTGCTCCAGCTGCAGACTTGGAGGGCCCCTGAGCCTTGTGGGACTCCAGTCTCTCATGGGAGATTGCCTTAACCACAGCCATGCTCTGCCAAAACCCATGTGGATTCATGAAGGAAAATAGAAATCCATGAGCAGTTCCAGCCACCATATCCCAGGAACTCAACCCTTGTGGGCAGCTGCTTTCTCAACTCCTCCAGGCAGAGAGTTTCTAGCTGGGGCAGTTGGTCTGAGCCCAACTGCACTTTGACATTTAAAAGTCAAACTATCTGAGACTAAGGTAGGAAGCTGGTTGGAACTCGTTGCCATAACAACCCCTCACTCCCTGTGTAAAATCTTCTGTGTCCTCCCTGCCCAACAGCATTATCCCAGTGGCCTGGGACTTCCTCCTAATCCCCACTGGGGTAATCAAGAGTGCATGCAAGTGGAGTGCTTCAGCTCCTTTTCCCTATACTTCCCTTGAAGGCTCAAAACAGGCAGAGAACTTGGGTAATACCTACAGCTCTGCCCTTCACCAAGGTTGGCTGGGTACTTTATTGGAGCAACATAGACCAGGCAGAAAGCCCACAACCATCATGGCAGCTGGCTTCCTCTCAAAAACACCACTTCCTGGCTGGAGGTCAACAGCACAGCCCATCACATCTGATATAATATCTCATCTTTGGGGAAGGCCTGATCTCAGACCCCAGCTAATACCACTTTCCAAGTCACTTCAGCCACTTAGGATGCTGTGAGCCAGTTCAGGTACCTAGAACAGGACTTCCACAGCTGGAAATTGAGGAACTCACCACACGAAAGCTATATATAGCCAAGGGAATCTTGCAGTGCCTGCAAAAGCTCCTGCCAACCCTAAATTAGGAGAAATAGAAATAATGAGAAGGAACCAGGAAAATGATTCTGACAATATGCAAAACAGAGTTCTCCAACACTCCAAAAGACCACACTAATTCTTCAGCAATGAACATAGCAAAAATGAAATCTTTGAGATTCCAGACATAGAATTCAAAAGAAATTATAAAATTTCTCAATGAGCTTCAGGAGAAAGTTGAAAACCCACATAAATACATTTTAAAAATTATTCAGAATATGAATGAAAAATCCTCCAAAGAGATAGACATCTTAAAAACCAAACTGAAATTTTGGAAATGAAAGAATTATTTAGGGAAGTACAAAATACAGTGGAAAGTTTTAACGGAAAGGATCTCAGGACTTGAAAACAAGACTTTCAAATTAACCCAGTCAGACAACAATATAAAAAAATCAAGAGAACGGAACAGTCTCCAAGAAATGTGGGATTATGCAAAACATCCAAATCTAATAATTATAGGTGTTCCTGAGGAAGAAGAATAAGCAACAGGTTTCGAAAACCTATTTGGGGGAATAATGAAGAAAAACTTTGGCGTTGCCAGAGATCTAAACATCCAGATACAAGAAGCCCAAAGAATCCCCCAGAAATTTCATTGAAAAAAGGTCATCCCTAAGGCATATAATCACCCGGTTATGCAAAGTTAATGTGAAGGAAAGAATTTTAAGAGCAGTGAGACAAAAAACATCAAATAGCTTACAAAGGTGAGCCTATCAGACTAACAGCAGACTTCTCAGAAGAAATTCTACAAATCAGAAGGAATTGGGGCTCCACCTTCAACTTCTTCAAACAGAATAATAGTCAGTCAAGGATTTCATATCCCACAAAACTAATTTTCATAAATGAAGGAGAAATGAAGCTTTGTTCAGATAAGCAAACACTGAGGGAATTTGTCACCACTACACTATGAGTCTTCATCAATTCAAAAAAATCAAAATCATAACAAGTAAGTTCTCTACAAGAAGTTCTCTACAAAATCATAACAAGCAAGGCTCTACAAGAAGTTCTCAAAAGTGTTCTAAATATTGAAACAAAAGGTTAGAATATGCTAGTAGAAAAATGCTGGAAACGATAAAGCTCACAGGCCTTATAGAATACCAACATAATAAAGAAAAATAAATAAAGCAACCAGATAAAAACCAATATGATGAATGGAATAATATCTTGCATATTATTAACTCTAAATGTAAATAGTGTCAATGTCCCACTAGAAATATATAGACTGGCAGAATGGATTTTAAAAAAACCCCTAATATCTTCTGCCTTTAAGAGATACACTTAACACACAAAGACTTCTATAGACTCTAGGTAAAGGGGTGGGGAAATTGTTCCATGCAAATGCAAATGAAAAATGAGTAGAAGTAGCCATTTTCATATGAGATAAAACAGACTTTATATTAACAACAGTAAAAAAGTCAAAGATGGTTATTATATAATGATAAACAGATCAATTCAACAAGAAGACAAAGCAATTTTAAATATATATGCACTTAACACCAGAGCCCCAGCTTTATAAAACAAATTCTGCTGGATCAAAAAAAGAAATAGACAGCAATACAGTAATAGTGGGAGATTTCAACACTCCACTGATGGCACAGATCATTAAAGCAGAAAGTCTACAAACAAATACTGGAAGTAAAATGGACCCTAAAGAAAATGGAACTAGCAGACATCTATGGAACATTCCATCCCCAAACTATAGACTATACATTTTTCTCATCAGCACATGGAAAATTCTTCAAGGGTAGACTATATGATAAACCACTAATCAAGACTTCAATTCAAAAAAATCAAAATCATAACAAGCAACTTCTCAGACCACAGTAGAATAAAACTAGAAATTAAACTTAAAAAATAACTCACAAAACCAAACAAAAACATGAAAGTTAAACAATCTACCTGAATATCCTTGAGTCAATTATGAAATCAAGATGAAAATTTTAAAATTCCTTGAAATGAATGACAACAATGAAGCAAGTTATCAAAACCTCTGGGACACAGCCAAAGCTATGCTTGGGGGAGCATTTATAGTGCTTATGGTCTACATTAATAAGACTTACAGATTGCATATTGATAACCTAATTAATGTCATACCTCAAGTAACTAGAAAAACACAAACAACCAAACCCAAAGGTAGCAGAAATCATACCAAAACTTAGAGCTGAAGTAAATAAAATTGAAATTAAAAAATACAAAGGATCAAGCAAAAAGTTGATTCTTTGAAAGATAAACAAAATCGATAGACCTCTAGTTAGATTAATTAAGAAACAATGAGAGAAGATTCAAATGCCCTCAATCAGAGATGAAAATGAAGACATTAAACTGAAATAAAATTTAAATGATCATCTGAGACTATTATGAACACCTCTGTGTAAACAAACTAGATAATCTAGAGGAAATGGGCACATTCTTGGAAACCTTCAATCACTCAATCTTGAATCAGAAAGAAATAGAAACCCTGAACAAACCAATAATGAATAACAAGATTGAAACAGTAATTAAAATTCTCCCAACACCAACAACAACAACAAAAATCCAGGACCTGATGGACTCACAGTTGAGTTCTGCCAGACCTTCAAAGAAGAACTGGTACCAGTTTTACTGAAACTATTCCATAAGATTGAAGAGGAGGCACTTCTCCCTAACTCATTCTACAAAACCAGGATCACTCTGACACAAAAATCAGGAAAAGACACCACAAAAAAGAAAACTACAGACCAACATCTCTTCTAAATACAGATGCAACGATCCTCAACAAAATATTAGCAAACCGAATTCAATAGCACATAAAAAAATTATCCACCACAACCAAGTGGGTTTTATCCCAGAGATGCAAGGGTGGTTCAACATATGTAAGACAATAAATGTGATCCACTACATAAACAGAATTTAAAACAAAAATTATATGATCATTTCAACAGATGCAGAAAAAGCGACCCTTCATGATAAAAACCCTCAGCAAAATAGAAATAGAGGGAACATTCCTCAAAGTCATAAAAGCCATATGTGACAAACCCACAGCCGAAGTCATCCTAAATGAAAAAAAGTTGAATGCATTACCTCTCAGAACTGAAACAAGGCAAGAATGCCCACTTTTATCACTCCTATTCAATATAGTACTGGAAGATCTAGCCAGAGTAATCAGGCAAGAGAAAGAAATAAAGTGTATCCAAACAGGAAAAGAAGGAATCAAACAATCTCTGTATGATTGTACAATATGATCTTTTTTTTTGAGTTGAAGTCTCACTCTGTCGCCCAGACTGGAGTGCAGTGGCTGCTCCCAGCCACCGCAGCCTCGACCTGCTGGGCTCCAGCGATCCTTCTGCCTCAGCCTTCCAAGTAGCCAGAATTACAGGCATGTACTACCATGCCCGGCTAATTTTTTGATTTGTTGTAGAGATGAGGGCTTACCAAGTTGCCCAGGCGGGTCTCGAACCCACGGGCTCAGGCAATCCACTCACCTTAGCCACCCAAAGCACGGGATTATAGGCTGAGCCACTGAGCCCAGTTACAATATGATCTTATAACTAGAGAATCCTAAAAACTCCTCCAAAAGGCTCCTGGACTTGATAAATGAATTTAGGATACAAAATCAACACACATAAATTAGCAGTACACCAATAGTGACATAGCTGAGAATCAATCAAGAATCATTTCCATTTACAATAGCAGTCAAAAAAGCTAGAGACACAGGAATACATTTAACCAAAGAGGGGAAAGGTCTCTACAAAGAGAACTATGAAACACTGATGAGAGAAATTGTAGAATACACAAACAAATGGAGAAACATCCCATTCTCATGGATTGGAAAAATCAATATTGTTAAAATGACCACATTACCCAAAGTAATCTACAGATTCAATACAACCCCTATCAAACCACCAATGTCATTTTTCACAGAAATAGAAGAAAAAAAAATCCTAAAATTTATATGGAACCAAAAAAAAAAAAAAAAAAAAAAAAAAGAGCCATAATAGTTAAAGCAGTCCCAAGCAAAAAGAACAAAGCTGGAGGCATCATATAACCTGACTTCAAATTATACTACAGGGCTGCAGTAACCAAAACAGCATGGCACTGGTACAAGACCAGACACATGGACCAATGGGACAGAATAAAGGATCCAGAAATAGGCCAGACACAGTGACTCAAGCCTATAATCCCAGCACTTTGGGAGGCCAACGCAAGAGGATTTTCTGAGCCTGTAGGTTTGAGACTAACCTGGGCAACATGGTGAGACATCATCTCTATAACAAATCAAAAATTAGCTGGGTATGGTGACACATGCCTGTAGTTCCAGCTACTTGGAAAACTGAGGTGGAAAGATCACTGGAACCTAGCAGGTTGACACTAGGGTGGCTGTGAGTGTGCCACTGCACTCCAGCCTAGGTGACAGAGTGAGACTCCAGCCCCCCCCCCAAAAAAGAGTCCAGGAATAAACTCAAAAAACTACAACCAACTGATCTTTGACAAAGCAGACAAGAGTATACACTGGGGAAAGGACATCCTATTCAACAGCTGGTACTGGGAAAATTTGATAGCTACATGCAGAAAAATGAAACTTGATACCTATCTCTCCCCATATATGAAAATTAACTCAAGATGGACTAACTTAAATGTCATACCTGAAACCATAGAAATCCTAGAAGAAAACCTAGGAAAACCTCTGAACACCAGCCTAGGCAAATAATTTATAACTAAAACCCCCAAAGCAAATGCAACAAAAACAAAAATAATTAAGTGGGACTTAATTAAACCCCAAAGCTTCTGCGCAGCAAAAGAAATAATCAACAGAGCAAATAGGCAACCTACAGAATGGGAAAAGATATTTGCAAGCTATACATCTGACAGAGGACTAATATCCAGAATCTACAAAGAACTTAAACAAACCAGCAAGAAAAAAGCATTAGAAAGTAGGCAAATTATATAAACAGACATCTCTCAAAAGAAGATATACAAATGACCAGGAAACATATGAAAAAAATGCTCATCATCAGCAATCATCAGAGAAATGCAAATTAGAACCATAATGAGATACCACATTATGCCAGCCAGAATAGCCATTATTATTATTTTTTTCATTATTTAGAAAAAAATCACAAAACAATAGATGCTGGCATGGATGTGGAGAAGAGGTAATGCTTACTCCCTGTTGGTGGGACTGTAAATTAGTACAACCTCTATGAAAGTAAGTATGGAGATTTCCCAAAGAACTAAAAATAGATCTGTCATTTGATCCAGCAACCCACTACTAGATATCTACCCGAAGGAACAGAGGTTGTTACATAAAAAAGACACCTGCACCTGCATGTTCATCACAGCACAATTCACAATTGCAAAGATGTGAAACCAACTTAAATGCCCATCAGCTGATCAGTGGATAATGAAAATGTGGTATGTATACACTATGGAATACTATTCAGCGGTCAAAAATAATGAGATAATATATTTTGCAGCAACTTGGATGGAATTGGAAAGCATCATTATAAGTAAAATAAGGAACAGAAAACTAAATACCACATGTTCTCACTAATAAGTGGGAGCTAAACTAAATTACAAAAACATAGAGAATAATATAATGAACATTGGAGAGTCAGAAGGGGGAGGGGAGATGTGGTGGAGGGATGAAAAGTCAACTATCAGGTACAATGTGCACAGGTGGGGGTGGTGGGTACACTTAAAGCCTAGACTTCTTTGCCACCATACGATGCAACCATTCATTCAAAAACTATTTGTACCCCCTAAAGCTATTGAAATAAAAAGTAAAAAATAAAGATCATTAATGGCAAGTTTCCTACCCCAGTGCCCTAAAGAGTTTGCTGTGAGCCTCATACAATTTTTTTTGAAAATTAATAATACTTCTACACATTTTAAAATTGATAACTAAAATTTTTATTCATAATTTTACTACTTATTTAGAACTAGGGAATGTTAGATATTTTATATAGTAAAGTAAGAGGAGAGTGGCTATAACTGGAATACACATTTCATAATATTTTATAAAACAGATTTTTATTACTTTATTGATTAAAGCATGACATATGTGAAAGACATCAGGTGAAATTGTTGTGTGTTTATTTTATTTTGAAAAATTCAATTGTCCTGCAAAAATTCCAGTTACATTTATTTAAATGGATTAGCATTAGAGCCGAATATTACTTTGGATATTCTGAATTATAAGCCCTCAAGGGCCATTATGCCTTCTCTCTTGCAGAATTATGACTAAGATGGGGGAGAACAGAAAGCCGTATGAGCTCAAGGGCTTTGGTTTATCATTAATTTAAATTTGTCCCATTGCTTTATGTTCCCTTCTACAGCAAAGCACCAACACAAGATTTGGGATGGACAAGGAATATAACTTTCTTTTCTAAAGTGAGTAAAGGTATATTCTGCACATAAGCTCATTTTCAAGCCAATTAATATCAGGCAAGACTATCAATGAACATTGAGACCCTTGTAAACTATCTTCACCTGAGTATCATTTGGAGAGTCTTTGGGTACTCCAGGTAAATGTATACCCCACTTGGAGGAACACTGGTCAAGTATGCCAGCCTTGTGATGAGACAGGTAGAGTGATGTGCAAGCGCTGCCCCAGGCTGGGGAGTGAATGCTGCCCATTGACTCAGTGAGAGGACTTCACAGGGAAGCAGGCTCATGGGCCTGCCAGAGGCAATTAGATGTTGAATAAGCAAGCATTAGAAACGCCAACAGCATCGAAAGGGTTGCTAAGCCAGGGACATGCAACAGAACACGTCAGGTGTCAGAGAAGTAGAGGGCAGTGTGGTGGGCAGGTAAGACTGGGCACAAAAGCAGGAGGGAGCAAAAGACCAGGCACAGGAGCCTGGTTGACCTTGTGGTCAGTTTACACTAGGTAAAGTGCACCACAGTTCTGCAGTTCTTTTGTCAATCCTACACTACAGAACTCAAAATGGAATCTACTTCAGTGCTAGCATTACCTGGGATTTTTGTGGGAAAAAAGAGAGTAAATTCCTAAGACACATCTGGAGATGATGATTTGGTAGATCTGAAATTTGAATGTATAATAATGGAACTCCTGTGCCAATACTAAGAAACCTGCATTTTTATAAACTACCCAGGTGCTCTCATGTTTTCTAGAGCTTGGGATCACTAGGGTGCAGATGATGAGACCCTCTCAGGATCCCTGGGATTCCTTAATATCACTACTGTAGCAGCCACTACATCATACAGTAATTTATTTGTTTACCTACCTGTCTCCACTAGTCTCCAAATTCTCAAGAAGAGAAATGTTCTTCATCTTTGTTGACTCTATACCAAGCACAATGCCTGGTACATAGTGGCGTTTAATTGCTTACTTGGTGATTGCTGTGGTTTGAATGAATGTTTATGTCCCTCCAAAATCCATGTTGAAACTCCTCACTGCAATATATCAGGAGGTGGAGTCTATAGGAGGTAACTAGGCCACGAGGGCTCAGTCATTAACAGTGGGATTAGTGTGTTTATAAAAAGACTTGGGGGAATTGGTTCATTCTTTTTTCCCTTTCCACCTTGTGAGGGCACAGCAAGAGACACCATTCATGAAACAGAGAGTGGGTCTGCTGGTGCCTTGATATTGGGCTTCCCACCCTCCAGAACTGTGAGAAATAAATTTCAATTATTTATAAATTACCCAGTCTAAGGTACTTTATTGTAGTGGTAGGAATGGACTAAGACAGTGGTCAAGGTACACAAGAAAGAATGGGAGTTTTGTCAGAGTTCTCCTTCCTGGGGAACAGTATCAATGAGCATAATGCTTTCAAACTCAGAAAACCACCTGCTGGGATCTAGGATTAAGTTAACTGGCTTTGCAGATGTGAGAGGCAGACTCAGGCAAAAACAGGTGGTAAAACATCTCGCAGCATGGAGCCAACCTTAGTGTCTTTGGACTTCAGCTGACCTATGAGGTCTGTTGGGGTGATGGAGATGTCTCATGTGGTGGTCATGTGTGGTGAGGGAGAGCTCTGGATTGCCTCCCAGAGCCCATAAGCAATGAAAAAACACCTACACAGTCTAGACCGACTAGTCTCCAAAAGTTAGCTGTAAGTTTATGCAGTTTATTGGATTTTTTATGGAGCAGTGACAGTAATGTACTACCTAACACCCATTCCTTCTTTCTTCCTCAGTAACAGCATCCAAGTTTATGGAAAGAAACAATGTATTCAGATGAAAGCTACATTTCCCAGACTCCCAGTTTCATGTGTGGATAGGGTAATTGATGGGATTTAAACAAAGTCAAAGTCTGCTCTTCCTTCTTGTAGCTGGGACCACGGACTGTAGCTGCAGAACCTATCCTACAGCCAAGAGTGGATGCCAAGAGCAGGGTGCAGAAGGTTAGACAAAGTCAAAGTCTCTGTTGACATCATTGAACCAACATGTTAACTGTAGATTTCTTGCCTTTAGGCTTTTTTTATATGAGAGATAAAACAAGCACACCAAAATCCTTTATTGTTTAAGTCACTGATAGTAGACATTTGATCTACTCTTGACTCATTCTCATGGTTGGGGTCATTTGTTTTGTGAACTGGTCACTAAATATGATTTTCTTGTTTGCTGTCTACATGAGCTGTTAGGGATTCACCTTCCACTCTCACAATTGCTACGCCTAGTTCCTTGGGGTCCCTGGTGCTCTCTGCCTGAGACTATTCAATCTTTTAAGTTACCTGAGGAGCAAGTAGCTGAACTCACTAGCCAGTGTGACATCAACTAGATGAGTCTTCAAATTCTTTGTTAAACCACTATTCCTGGGGAACTTTGGAGGATGGTTTCCTAGGCTCTTTACTTTGCACTCAGAAGCAACACACAAATGGGAAGTTATTACTCCTAGGATTTTCTTCCTCAAAGGCAGTCATCTTTGAGTTTTAATTATGTAAGCTTAAATATTTCAGTTTGTAGTTGACACAAAGATTTTCTGGGTAGTGAATGCCAAGCTTATAAGAGAAAACCAGGAAAACTTCATCACGCTATAGGAGGAAGAAGGAGCATGTGCAAAACTACAAATTTTGGGGGGAGGGACTTCAAGGTAAAATAATTTCAAGTCTCTCAATATGAGCAAATGTTTGATATACACAAGGTCGGATACCACCAGCAAGACAATCTAGATAAAGCTGTTAGCATCATTCCAGTCCCATCATTCAATTTCTTTACACGGTGGTAACTTTCTCTCCCTTGAAAATGCTTTAGCCTGTCTTAAATACAAGGAACATTTCTTTCTCTCTTTCTAAGAACTCCCAGGCATAAACCATCCTTAAGGAGAATTTTCTACTTAGAAGTGATTTGTAAGTTGGTGTCATAGTTCTCAGAAGTTCAGTAAGTCAAGGACCAAAAACCAGGCATGGTAAAGCTTGGCAGTAGCAGAAGTGCTATAGGGGTAATTTTGCCATTACAGTGAATAAAGAGAGAAGTTGGTTTATTGAGGGAAGAGAATTAAAAGGGAAACTTGAACACTGAGTCACAAAGAACACTGTTCAGTCCTGTTCTTGTTAGATGTCAAGAAGATCCTTAGGATTCTCGTGACCAAAAAGTGTCACAACAAATTGACAGCCCGATTAGAAATAACAAATCCATCAGACTTAGGCAATTCAGCTGCACCTCCCAATGACTTAATCCTGTCCCACTCATGATGCTACTTTTTGGACCCTCTAGTCTTTAACTTGGCATCGTTCCAATTTTTAAAATCTCTTTTGTGAATTTTGTTGCCAGTCCCCCATACCATCCCTTCAAATGGTGTACCAGCCAGGTCTCAGGTTCCATTGCCACCCAGTTGGTCAGGTAGGGCAGACCTCCTCTTCATTCATACAGTGCATGCCAGCTGAAAATCAGCTAGTGAATCAGATCATGTGGGAAGCAGTGGTCAGTACTAACACCACAAACTGTAGGACGTACTTTTGAGTATATATTTTTGCTTGAGGTTCTTGTTCTTGAGATTTGTTGCATTTCTTAGATCTGTGAGTTTATAATTTTCATCAAATTTAGGAATTGTTCAGTCATTTCATCTTCAGATATGTTTTCTCCCTCCTTCTTTCTGGGATCTAATTGCAGATATTTAAACAACTTGCTATTATTCCACAATTTTCAGAGGCTCTGTTAATTTTATACAGTCTTTTTTCCCCCTCTATATACTTTTTGAATAGTTTCTACTTCTATGTCTTCAAGATGATTAATCTTTTTTCTTCAGTGTTTAATCTGCTGTCAAGTTCATTTAAAGCTTTTTTCTCCCCTTAGATATCGTATTTTTCAGGTATAGGAGTTCCATTTGGTTCTTTTATTTTGTTCATTTTTTAGTCAGGTCTCACTCAGTCACTCATATTTGAGTACAGTGGCATGACCATGGCTCACCACAGCCTCAAACTCCTGGGCTTATGTGATCCCTCTACCTCAGCCCCTCAAGTAGCTGGAAATACAGGCATGCCACCACACCTGGTCAATTTTTAATTTTTTTTTGGAGAGACTGAGTTTCACTATGTTACCTAGGCCAGTCTTGAACTCCTAGGCACAAACATTCCTCCCATCTAGGTCTACCAATTTGTTGGCATTACAGGTATAAACCACCATGCCTGGCCCCACCTGACTCTTCTTTTAATATGTCCCTCTTCTCTACACATTATGTTGATGTTTTACTTTAACTACTTGACCATATTTATAATAGTTGTTTTAAAGTCTTTGCTAATTCCACAATTGATGCCAATTCTGGTTCTGGTTCTGTTGGTTGATTTTCCCCAGGTTATGGGTCTTATTTGCTACTTCTTAACATTTCTAGTAATTCTTTTTTGGATGCTGATCATTGTGTTATTAGGTTGTTGAATGTGTGGATTTTATTGTCTTCTTTTAAATAGTATTGGACTTTGTTGTGCCAGACAGTTAAATTATTTGCAGGCAGAAGGATAGTCAGAGCCCAGCAGGTCGACACTGGGTTGGCTGTGAATGTGCCACTGCACTCCAGCCTGGGTGACAGAATGAGACTCTAACTGAAAAAAAAAAATTTACAAATTAGTTGATGCTTTTGAGGACTGTTTTTAAGCATTATTCGGGCAGGAATAGAGTAGACTTTATTACTACCCCCTCTGGAGACTCTACTGAACGCCTCAGTTATTTGAAATTCCTCTCCTCTGGGTTATTGGAATGCTAATATCTACTGCCCTTCCAGGAATTGTTGAGCTTATAGTTCCCTAGCAATTATTTGCCTGGCCCTGGAGGTTCACCTTTTGCAGACCCAAGGGATATCTAGACAGACTACTCTAATAGCTGTCTCTTTTCTGGTACTCTATCACACAAATTCCAGCTACTTTGGGATCCCTGAACTCTAATCTGTGTCTCCTTAATTCATAAATACTGTTATACATTGTCTGAGTTTTCTCTCCCCACCTCCTACTCTGAAAAGTGTGTTCAGGTAGAAGTTTCATTTGATTGTAAGGCTTGTGTCTTTTGTTTCCTTTCTCCCAGGGATTATAGCTCTGTGCTGCCTTTTGTCTGGTGTTCAAAACAGTTGTTCTATATATTGAGTCCAGTTTTTTTTACAACCAGTTACTACTCTGTGGCTAGTAGTAAAGTTTCCCTTTGCTTGCATTTTTAAGTTAAAGTAATATGGTAATATACACATTTCATTCTATAATTTACCAGTTTTTCTTTTTAAAATTCAGAGCTATGGTTATCAGATTAATTCATGTTGATATGCTTACATTTAATTTGTAACTGGTGCATGATAGGAGCTTTATTTTAAAAAATTATGCTGTCAACTCTATGAGGGCTGAATTTAAGAAGGGACTTGTCCTATTTATTTGCATCTCTACACTTTTTTTAACTATTATTTTTTGTCAGAGTGTCACTCTGTCACCCAGGATGGAGTGCAGTGACATGCCTCAACCTGCTGAGTTCAGGTAATTCTTCTGCTTCAGCCTTCCAAGTAGCTGGAACTACAGGTGCACACCACCATATTCAACTAGTTTTTTAAAAATTTATTTTAAGATGGGGTTTCACCAACTTACCCACCCAGGTTGGTCTTGAACCCCTGAGCTCCGGAAATCTCGCCTCTGCCTCCCAAAGTGCTGGGATTACCACATTTTCTTTATCCAATCATCCACTGATGGACACTTAGATAGAGTCCATATCTTTGCTACTGTGACTAGCACTGTGTTATACATATAGGTGTGGGTACCTTTTTGATAAATGATTTATTTTCCTTTGGGTAGATACTCAGTAGTGGGATTGCTGGATTGAATTTCTTCTATTCTTAATCATATTTTCTTGTCTTCATGTCACCTTTTGCTGACTTTATCAAATTGAGAAAAACTAAAGTCCAATTACACTAAATGTGGTAAGAATATGGGGAAATGTAATTTCTTAAACAAAGTTGGTGTGAGTGTAATTCTGTACAAATTCTTGGGAGATCAGTCTTAGAACCTAGTGTTGATGAGTGACCAAATCATTTTGTTTAGTTAAGAACTGTCAAAACTACTTTTATTTGGTTCTAGTTTTCTGTAAATAGTTTATTATTCTAGCCATGTCTTAAACTGAAAATTACTCTGGAACTTTTATGCTTTTGGGGGAAAAGAAACCCCAAGGGGCTGAAAAAGTTTTAAAGTATTAAAAAAAATTTAGCAAGTTTACTGTATGCTCAGCTTAAGTTGAAATTATTAATATAAAGTAACATTACTGACTTCTTGCTGGTGATGCTTTATGACTTCCAAAGTTATTTCAAACATGTTTTATTTAACTGAGTTCTTCCCCTTACTCTGGATGTGTAACTTCTTCAACTTGCACCTCCTCTTTTCTCTGATGGGGTTGCTTTCTCTCCCTCTGCCATTCAATACAACCTTTCTTTGATTATGAAACAACTGTAGTAACAAACCCAGTGACTCTCAACCCTGGTTGCTGTTTAGAATCATCTAAGAAGCTTTTAAAAATGCCAATTCTTGGGACTCATCCCCAGAGATTCTGATAAAATTGGATTTAGAGTCATTATATCATGCAATTCAACTTATGTATAGAGCTTTACACAAAACATTCAATTAAAAAAGTATATATCTATATAATACATGTACATGTCTCTTTTATCTTTCATTTTCCTTTTGAAGTCCATAGTTGGGGCAAACTTTTCCCAGGTACCACTCTTACTTTAATTCCCACTGACTGTGTAAATTTGGAGAAATTACTTAATTTTGGTATTATTTTTCTTCTCATCTGTTAAATGAATATAATGATCATACCACACTTTTCAGGGCTATTGTGAGTATCAAATTAAACTACATATGTGAGCAAATGAAAAGCATTTCACAATTGTTGACTATTATGAGTTTCCATGCTTTATATTAGCATATGCTATTTGAATTACATCCCCACACACTTCTGTATAGGTAGAATAGTTGTAATTTCTTGTCTATTTTTTGTATGTATGCTTATATAGCCTAAATCATAACTTAATTAAGATTTTTCCCTCATTTCTGAAGACACAGTGAGAAGCAAAAAAAATTGAATTGAATATAATACATATAAAAAACATATGACAGGAGAAAATTTTTTGACATATTAACCACTGATCTTTTTCCTCTCTGCATTTCTCCTTTTCCTTTCTATCATTCTCAATCGAGTAACTTGGTCCATTAATACTTGCTTCATTTCTGAGGGGAAGGACATATCAGAATCAAAAGTAGAAATATCCTGTGAGTTTTTTAAAATTTTAGTCTCTGAACGCCTAACTTCAGAACAGGTAAGAAGATTTGGGGCACAAAATGTCTTACCAGAATATGTGGAGCACAGAATGTGCACATCTCCAGGCAAGAGAAAACTTACCCAGGCTTTGGAAAAGTAAGGTGAGCAGAAAGAAAGGCAGTGCTGGGAGATGGCAAGATCCCAGAGAAGGAGGCTGGGAGGGGTTTCTATGCAGATGGGCCACTTGAGAAGATTCCAGAGTCCCAAACATGACTCAGAAAAGGTAGGCAGCATCTGGACCTGAAGGAGCTGTAGTGCTGGGATGGGGACATTCCCCATGGCAACTTGTGTGAACAGATGACCAAGGAAGGGGTTTGTCTGTAACATCCTATGCCTCGTCACCTTATAGGACCCAGAAGCCATGTACAACTTTGGCCATTGTGGTGAAGGCAGAAACTCATAAAGGTCTAGACCAACATGTCGTCATCATTTAGTAGCCAAATGGGAATCAAAGTATTTAATAAATTGAAGAAAATTCTATTTTTTGCATATTTGGAAATGTGAGCTGTGATTCATACTTACCACATTTATGCATATGCATGTACAGCTATTTGTATTTCACATTCGTGTTTACACACACACACACACACACACGCATGCATAACACCACACAACTCAGGACGTCCTGCCAGAAGTTACATTTGCATTTTTTGCTCTTTTCTAGAAAGAAAAATGTTAGACTACCTTGGAATTTCTGGTAGTAGCCCCACTATTGGGAAAGACACTTTGGTGTTATTGTGGAGACATCAGTACAAGAAACATGCTTGGGGAGACACCTCTTGTCAACAAGGGTGTCTGAATGAAGCATATTTGTATACCTAACCCTTAACTGCACCCCACAATATTATAATAAAAAATATTGATTATGAAAAAAAAATATTGATTATGAAAAAGAAAAATGCTGTCTTGAAATAACTCAGGAAGGTGACAGCCTTGAGTGAAGAAAGCATATATAAAATTCTCAAAGAAACTCAGGCATATTTTGTCAATGACATAATAATATTACTAAACGACAATGCTTTACTAATGTTAACATGTTCCCATTGCTGATATGTTTTTGCTGATAAGAGAGTTGACGTACAGCTTTATGGTACATTACGAATCATAAAACCAATGTTATCTTATTAATGATGACAAATTGACATGATGACAACAGCAGCTAGTGATTTCCACAGCAGGGCATGGCTAGGTTGTTTTTAATGACTCTTAAAAAGAAGATGATTCAGAGTTCCTCATGTGTAGCCTAGAGCATACATCCTCAGAGACATGGGCACTTAGTTCCCAAGAGAAGGAAGATAAAAATTGGGAAATAATTGAGGACACCTGCTGAATAAGAAATCTGCTTGAAGGCCAGACTCGGTGGCTCAGCCTGTCATCCTAGCACTTTGGGAGGCCGAGACGGGTGGATTGCCTAGACCAGCCCGGGCAACTTGGTGAGACCTCGTCTCTACAATAAAACAAACGAACAAACAAACAAAAAACTCCCCAAAATACAAAGAAATCTGCTTGAAACGTGGAATTACATCGTGCCATAGTATTCTTCCCTTTTTCCCTTCTTCCTGTCTGCAGTGCCGCTGAGATGTCTATTAATAGAGACACCAATCTGTAATGTAGCAGCTGTCTTACAACCTTGGAGACAAATGTTACCTGGTGAGGAAAAAAGAGTTAGAAGAGAGAAGGGGCTTGAGTGCAGTGGCATGCTCATGGTCACGGCAGCCTCAGCCTGCTGGGCTCAGGAGATACTTCCACCTCAGTCTTCCAAATAGCCATAACTACAGGTGCTCGCTACCATGCCCGGTTAATTCTTTATTTATTATAGAGATGTGGTCTCACCAAGTTGCCTGGGCTGGCCTCGAATCCACAGGCTCAGACAATTCATTTCCCTCGGCCTCCCAAAATGCTGGGGTTATAGGCTGAGACACCAAGCGCCTCCCTGAGTTCTTGTTAACTCCCTCAGGCAGTTGTCAATTGCCCCTGACTGCCCACCTCCAAATTTCTTATTACAAGAAGAAAATAATCTCCTTCTGTTTAAGTCACTGCTGTTGAACTTTCTTTTCTTTGCAACGGAACGCCTCCCTAATCAAACTTATGCGCATAACTATGATTGCCTAACATCATAAAAATATGTATACACATATGGCAGGATTTATTAATAACACTGTTAATAACAGTGAAAGTAAATCCACATTTTAGAAAGTTTTCTTGGTAATTTTAAAGATTTCTGCCCAAGCCCTTGTCAGATCAGATAGATCGTCACTGCTTTTACTCATAGTGAGGTTATGTATGAGCTCACACCAGCAGTGGAGATGATGACTCTGGCATTGTCTTGCTGTCCTTTAATACCTGCAGTATTACTGTTATTTTCAGTCCAAGAGGAATTTTTTTTTGTAGGAATATTTTTTGAAGTCACTATTTTATGAGAGTTAGTTTAATTAATACATTATAATGTACATGTCCACATAATAAGAGTTAAATAAAGTACAAAAGGCATATCTAATCTGAAAGCAAACAAGAGAAAAACCCAATTTTCCCAATTTCCCCTCCCCAATAAACATAAAAGTCTTCCGCTTTCCCAGGACACAGCAGGCTATATGTGTTGCAAAAACTGAGCAAAAGCAATGCTATTAGTCTGGAAGAAAACTGTAAGAGCTCAATTTATTTACTGTAGGAATTAAAATAGAGTGTGGTAAATTAGATATTATAAAGTCATATTCTAACTGAATCTTCTGTCACAATACAGCTAGATTTTGGACAAACTGTCCCCTTCCAAATTATTTTTGATCCATTGCTAAACTTGCAAGAAAATTCAATAAATTTTCAAGGAACCAGAGTTCTCAGATCTTTTAAAAAATATCAACTGAATATAAATCATGAACTTAAATGTAAAACATAAGACTATGACACAGAAAAATTATAGGAGAAAATTCTTCAGGATGTAAGGCTAAGCAGAGTTCTGAGACTTGACAACAACAGGATGATCTATAACAGGAACGTGACAAATTGGATTTCATGAAAATTAAAAATTTTGTTCTGCAAAAAACTCCATTATGAGGATGAATAGATAAGATAAGGACGGTGAGAAAATATTTGCAAACTGTATTTCTGGCAAAGGACTAGAACGTAGAGCATATAAAGAACTCTCAAAACTCAGCAGCCAAAACAGAAATTGTCTAATTAGAGAATGGTCAAAAGACATAAAGAGATATCTTACTGTGGAGGATACACAGATGACAAGTGTATACATGAAAAAATGCTCATCATCGTTAACCATTAGGGAGATACAAATTAAAACAACAACAAAGTATCACCTATCAGAATGGCTAAGATAAGAAATAATGACAGCATGAAATTGTAGTGAGAATGAAGAGAAATTGAATCACTCATACATTGCTGGTGGGAATGTATAGCCGCTCAAGAAAGGTTTGGCAATTTCTGAAAGAAAAAGAAAAAAAAAAAAAGAAGAAGACATGTAGTTACCATGTGATCCAATATTTGTATTCCTGGGCATTTACCCCAGATAAACAAACACATATTTCTATAAAGACCTGTACCTGAATGTTTGCAGAAGTCTTTTTTTTTTTTTTTGGTAATAACCCCTAGCTGGAAATAACCTAGAATTCTTTTGATTGAAAATTGGCTAAACAACCTGTGATAAACCATATCATGAAATAGTAAAACAGAATGATCCATTGATACATGCAACAATTTAATTCTTAAAATGACAAAATCATAGAAATAAAGAACAGATTAGAACTAGGGATTAAGCAGGGGTTATGAATGGAAGGAAAGTAGGTATGGATATCAAAGGGCAACATGAGGAATCCTTGTGGTGTTGGACATGTTCTGTATGTAACCATATCAATATTAATACTCCAGTCATTGTATTACACTGTAGTTTTGTGAGATGTCATTGTGAGAACCCAGGTAAAGGATGCTGGGATGTCTCTATATAATTTCTCACAACTGCTTATGAATCTACAATTATCTCAAAGTAATATGTTTAATTTTAAAAAATGAATAAATAAAACAGTGCTTTGAAACCAGAAGGTGAATGTTAAGCAAACTTTAAAGTTAGAGTTGTACAGAAAATGCAAATATCAACAGTTATGATCAACAGAGTGTATGTTAAGTTCATGGCAAAATGGGAAGCCTAGAACGAAGGAAGTTCTTCTGAATATCTTTAGAGTAAAGCACCCCAGTTTTGGCTGTCAGGATCCCCACAAATTAAGTTCAAATGAGTAGGAGCTCATAAAAATAATGTCAAATCCACAAGGAAATATGTCACCATAAAGCAGAACCAATTAATACAATAAATTCTAAATTTAGACCTCCAAGAACATCAGATTTTTTTACTTTTCTGATGCAGAGTATAAAGTGGCTCTATAAGGAGTGATTAAACTCAATAAAAGATGAAGATAAAAATAAAGAAAGAATCAGAATACAAATGGCTATGCAGGCTATGTAATTAAATCAAATTTTCAGAAGTAAAAAACTGTAATTGCTAAAGTTAAGAACTCAGTGGGTCACTGTCTCTATTCTGTAGTATATGGAGGCCTAATCAGAAAAATTAGGAGAGAAAAAGAACTAGAAGATATAAACACTGGAATAGAAGGAGCAGAACTGTCATTATTTGTAGGTGACATGACTGCATAGAAAACTCAAACTTACAGAAAAAATTATTAGAATTAATGAGAGTTTATCAAGGTGGCTAGAATACAGAGCAAAATCCAAAAATCAAATGCACTTTTATGAATCAGCAATAAGTAACCCTTCTTAACCCTTAGTCTTGTCATTGCTGTTTTTCTCAACTCCACCATGACTAATTTCATTATGACCTTTGTCTTACTATTGCTATTTTTCTCAAATCCACTATGACCAATCACATTTTGACCTTTGGTTATGTTTTTGTCAATTTCCATCATGTTTTTCCTGGGGCTCAAGACTCCCAGGTTACTAACCCTCAACTACTGTGTACTTAAATGCTCAGATAGCCTAAGCCAAAGCAGATCCTTTTATGTTCCCACCTTTCATTCCTCTCCAACTGAGATGAAACCCTGGCACTGTGTCCTCTGAAACACATTCAGAAAAATTTTTTAAATGTTTTATACCTTTTCACTGAACATTTTTCATTTTCTTGCTCTAAGGAAACCTGAATTTCCCTGAGTACTCTGTTTTTTCTCTAAGTGGTAGCTACTATCTCTCCTACAGTCCTTTAACTCCTGGGTATGGAGATGGTCTGAGTGTCTTCCTTACTAATCATTGTTCTCTCACACCGTTCTTTCTTCTTTCCTTTCCCTGAAATACTCCAGCTTTGAATATCATATCTTGGCTCCATAACCCACATGGTTACAGCTATTTAGTGACCCCGTAGGGTAACCTCATCTTATTTTGTATTAATTTTAGTTCTGGGTTGTCTGCCATTCTATTCAGCATTTACTCCTATCTGAATTCCTCATAATTTCAATATACATGAAGATGCTTTGTTCTACACTCTGAACTTTTGTTGTTTTGACTCACTCTCCTTCAGTGACCATGTCCTATATCCCATTTTGTCTCCTAATTCCTAAGGACATACCTTTGACTTTGTCATCATCAGTAGCTTCAACTTCAGTATTTTTGGTTTTCTGACATTAGCCACATGGTATAATTAAAATTTACCCCATTGAATTTAGTCTTGGCCATGAGGCTTGACCAGTGAAATAGACAAAAAAGCTTTAAGATGCAGAGCCTTATCTCTTTTCCTCTTAGCATGATGACCAGCAGCGTTTGATGTGATGGTTGCACTGTCAATCTGGGACCATGGACATTCGTTAGTGATGAACAGAGCCCTTCCGCTGACCTGTTTGGATTTGTAACCTGAGTAAGAAATAAACCTTTGTTATTTAAAGCTACTGAGAATTTGGATTTGTTTGTTGCTGGAGCATTTTGTGCTTGCTTCCCTTTCTCTGATCATTCCTCTATTCTGACATTTTAATTTGGCCTTGCCCTACTCCTTCTTCATTATGATCAGGAAGAAGCAGTCAGTTCCTGATTCCCTCTCCTGGGATGGAAGGAACAGAGTAAACCATATTTTCAATGTTCTTACCTATTACTTCCTCTAGTATTCATATCCTAACAAATTTGTGAAAGTCAAAAAACTGAAACTGACATATGGGACTTACCTTTGCAATTTTTTGTAGCTCTAAAACTATTGTAAAAAAATTATTAAAATTAATGTAAGGAAGTGATGTCAGTCAGATGGTTAGGAATCTCCAGACTCTTGTTTTCCAATAAAAACATTTTTAAAAACCTGAAACAACAAAATTATAAAGACCGTCTAAAATAATTTTATAGAATCTCTGAAAATTAGCCAAAGACCTATAGCAACCAAGGGAACATTTTTAAAAGCTACATTCAAAATCATAGGACATTTTATGGCATTTTTACTTAAACTTGCCTCATTCCCTCTCCAACATGATCTGAAAGAAGCAGTCAGTTCATCTTGTTTGGTATAGAAGGAACAGAACAAAACTTATTTTCAATGCTCTAACCTGTTTATAGCCTGCCCCAAAAACTGGGTTTTGTTTTGCCTGACTTAAAGCTCAGGTTAAGAAAGGTGGCAGAGCTTGGATCTCAGGCTAAGAATGGCCATGGAGAAAGGGGGTAAGGGCTATGGACTGTAAAAACTGCAGTTGATTATAGACCTTCAGACACATGAAGCAAGAGAATACAGGTAGAAAAATACAAGTAGAACATTTAAGATGCCAAGAAAAAGCTGGGGGTATGAGTATTTGGGAAATTAAAACATTTACAAGCAGTCATGAATTTGGGGATGGGGGAGGAATTAAAAAGACACAAAGGTCCAGGAAGAATGCAGATTCAGAAAAATATTGAGAAAACCTTAAGCCTTCACCATCACCCTGGTCTGATCCCATAGCTCAGAATATTTTCTGGTAACTCATAAATGTCTTCCCTATTAATCTGCAAATACTGGGAGAGGTATCTGTTTTTCTATATGCTCAATATTAAACAAAGGATCAGAGAGCATACAAAGAAAGAGGAAAACAGCCCATTCAAAGAACAAAGTAAGTCTTAAGAAATAACCTCTGAAGAAACACAGACATCAGATTTACTAGACAAACCTTTAAAACAACCATCATAAATATTCAAAGGAACTAGAGAAATACACAGATAAAGAGCTAAAGGAAATCAGGAAAACAATATGAACAAATGAGAATATCAATAAAGAGATAGAAAAGAATATATAAGCAGAAATTCCGGAGCTGAAAAATAAAACAAATGAATTTTAAAAATTATTATAGGGGGGTCAACAGCTGGTTTGAATAGTCCGAAAAAAGACTCATCAAACTTAAATGCAAGTCATTTGAAATTATCAAGTTTGAATAATAAAAAGAAAAAATGACTGGGTTCAGTGGCTCAGGACTGGATTCTCAGCACTTTGGGAGACTGAGGCAGGAGGATTGCTTAAGCCCTGGAAGGATTGCCTGAGCCCAGGAGGTTGAGACTGTGGTAAGCTATGATTGTGCCCCTGCACTCCAGCCCAATGAGACCAAGGTGGAGGAAGAGGAGGAGGAGAAGGAGGAGGAGGAAGAGGAAGGGAAAGAAAGGAAGAAAGAGAGAGAGAGGAGAAGAGAAGAGGAAAGAAAAGAAAGATAATAAAGAAAAGTGAACAAAACTTAAGAGATTTAGAGAACACCATTAAACAAGCCAACATACAAATTGTGGCCAAACCAAAAGGAGAAGATGGAAAGAAAGTGGTAAAGATATTATTTGAAGAAATAAAAGCTGAAAACTTCCCAAATTTTAGGAAAGAGGTGGATTTACATATCCAAGAAGCTCAACAAATTCTAAGTAGGATTAATCTAAAAAAAACACATATTAAGCACATTATAATTAAACTGGCAAAAGACAAAGAGGATCCTGAAAACAGCACTAGAAAAATGACTCATCATGTACAGGAGATCCTCAATGAAATTATTAGTGGATTTCTGGCAGGAACCTTGCAGGTCTGAAAGCAATGGGATGATATATTAGAAGTCCTAAAAGAAAAAATGTCAACTGAGAATTCTATATGGGGTAGCACCATTCTTTGAAATGAGGGAAAAATTAAGACACTTCCAGATAAACAATAGCTGAGGGTGTTCATTATCACCAGATCTGCCTTATAAGAATTGCCAAATGGGGGTTCTATAAATTGAAACAAAAGGATACTAAACAGTAACTTGAAGCCACATGAAAATACACAATTATCCAGTAAAGGTAAATACATGGAAAAATATAAAAACCTGTGTAACTATTCTGATTTGCAACTCTACTTTTTATTTTTTACAGGATGTAAAAGACAAATGTTTCAAAATAACTATAAGTCTATGTTAAAGGATGCACAATATATAAAGATATAATTTGTGACATTAAAGTGTTACAAAGTGTTAGTTATAAAGGGAGAGTGGAACAGTAAAAGTAGAGTTTTTGTATGTGATTAAAGTTAAGTTAGTATCGAATTAAAATAGATTCTTATAACTTTAGGATTTTACATGTAATTCCCATGGTGAACAAAAGGAAAATATTTATAGATTATATACAAAAGAAAAATTAGAAGAAATAGATGCATGTCTCTATAAAAATCAACTATAAAATAAAAACAAAGGAAGACAATAAGTGAGAAAATTAAGGGCAAAAATCTAAACTACATGAGGAAACAAACAACCAAGTAGCAAAAGTAAGTGCCTTTGTAACAGTAGTCACTTAAAATGTAATTAGATTATATATTCACCAATCAAAAGACACAGATTTGCATAAAAAAGAAGAAACAGTATCCAACTCTATAATGCCTGTAAGAGACTCATTTTAGATCTAAGAACACAAGTTAAGCATAAAAAGATGGGGAAAAAGCATTTCATACAAATAGTAACTGAAAGAGAGAAGGAGTGGCTATACTTATATCAAACAAAAGCGACTTTAAGTCATAACTGTTACAGGAGACAAAGAAGGGCACCGTAAAATGATAAAAGAGTCAATTCACCAAAACAATCTAATATTTATAAACATTAGAACTCCAAGATGTATGAAGCAAACATCAACAGAATTGAAGGAAGAATTACATAGCTTTACATCTCACTATCCTACTTTCAATAATGAACAAACAAAACCAATCAGAAGATCAGTAAAGAGATAGAGGGCTTGAATAACACTTTAAACCAATTTGGACCAAATGTACAGAACGTTCCACCCAACAAGAGCAAAATATACATTTTCCTCAGGTGAACATGAAACAGTCTCTGAGACGGGCTATAAGTTAGGCAAAAAACCAAAAAACGAAAACAAGCCTTAATACATTTAATAAGCTTGAAATCACAGAAAGTATTCTTCTAATCACAATGAAGTGAAATGAAAAATAAATAGCAGTAGGAAAACAAAAATCACACATATGTGGGAACTAAACAACACACTCTTAAACAACCAATTGGTCAAAGATGAGATCACAGGGAAATTAGAAAATATACTGAGACAAATGAAAATGAAAATACAACATACCAAACTTATGAGATTCACCATAAGCTGTAATAAAAGAAGAATTTATAGTAGTAAACATAGTAAAAAAAAGAAAAAAAAATATACCACACTAACAAAACGAGGGAAAGAGAACACATGCAATCATTTCAATTAATGCAGAAAAGACATTTGATAAAATTCAACACACTTCCATGACAAAACACTCAACAAACTAGTAATGAAAGAAAACTACTTTGACATAAAGACTGTGGAACTAGGAATAAAAAGAAGTTACCACAACTGAAAGACCTTGTATGAAAAATCCACAGCTAACATCATATGCAATGGCAACAAAACAGAAACCTTTCCCTCAAAAATCAGGAACAAGAAAAAAACGACCACCTTTATCACTCCTATTCAACATAGTATATGGTATGTCCTACCTAGAGCAGTTAGACAAGAAAAGTAAATAAAGGTATTCAAACTGGAAAAGAATAAGTAGAATTATCTCTGTTTGCAAATGACATGATCTCAAATGCAGAAAACTCTAAAAATTTTACACAAACTACTGAATTTAGCAAAGTTGCAGGATAGAAAATAAACACACAAAAATCAACTGCATTTATATACATTAATAACAAGCAATCAGAAAAAAATTAAGGAAACAATTGAATTTACAATAGCTTCAAAATAATAAAGCAATGGGAATAAACTTAAAAAAGGAGGCAAAATATTCATACACTGAAAACTAAAAAAAATTTTTGAAATGAGTTAAAGAAGGCAAATGGAAAGACATCCCATGTTTATGAATTAGAACACTTGGAATTGTTAAGATGTCAAAACTACTCAAAATAATCTATAGATTGGATAAAATCCCTATAAAAATCCCAATACTTTTTTTGTTTCAGAAATAGAAAACTCCATCCTAAACCTATATGTGATCTCAAGGGGTCTACATAACCAAAATAATCTTGAAAAATAAGTTTACAGTTGGAAGTCTCATACCTTATCATTTAAAAACTTATTACAAAGCAACAGTAATCAAAACAGTGTGGTACTGGCATAAAGACAGACCAAAAGAATAGAATAGAGATTCCAGAAATAAGCCATACCATATAGGGTCAAATAATTTTTGACAAGGGTGCCATAATAATTCAATGGGAAAATTGATTATCTACATAAAAAAGAATAAAGTTGGACACTGGATTTGGCAAATTTTTTTAGATATGATATCAAAAGCACAGGCAGCAAAAGGAAAAAAATAAATTAGAATATAGTGGAGTTCCGGTAAGATGGCAACAGCATAGGTGGAATTGTGAGATTCTCTGAACGTGAGTTCCCAAAAAGACTCTTACTTTTCTTCCTCCACTCCCCTGCCCACCGCCAGCCACACTGGTCCAAGCCCTGGGAACCCTTGGTCCCACGCAGGGCTGGATATTGCGGCCCCCAGCTACTGCTGCTCCACTATACGTATCTCCCGCCTGCGCAGGAGTCTCGGGTCTTGGCTCCCTCCCTGGCTACATTGTCTCACCCAGCATCCAGCACCAAGCCGCCAGTCACTCAGGGAGGCTCAGGGTGCCTGCCCTTCAGAGATACCGATTCCTTTTCTGGCTGAAGTACCCTGTGAGTGGTCCAGGGCCACTATCGCCGCCCACCACCTGACCTTTGGAGCTTTGGAGCTCTGCAGCTCTGGGGCCACCCTGGCTGAGGCACTCAGCGTGAGACCCCATGCTTGTGTAAAGGGACAGCATATCTTAAGGAGGTGCTGATTGGAGGCTGTCAGCTCCAGGGGAGGGAACTCCCAACCCCCTCCACCACTCCAGCCTGCTGGTGGCACCCCGGATCCAGCGCCCAGCTGTGCAGCTGATCTCCGGTGCCTCCCATGCCACCACAGTCCACCATAGTGGATCACCCAGGTACTCAGATGAGTGGAGAGAAAGTATCTGCGAAAGAGAAACTGCCACTTCAGCCATTCTACAGGCAGAAATTTGCATTGCCCCACCCACCTATGTGCAGCATCCACCTTGGTTCCTAAGGTAACATCGCTAAACAGGAGACAAAATCCCTCCTCTATGCAGAATCAAACGCAACTAAGCATCGCAGACCTCCCAGACAGCAGGCTAAAAGAAAACACAAGCAGCGAGTAAATTCAGCTGTCTGCAATGAAAACAAAGGGGAGAGGCTGGAGATCAGAGCTGAAGAGACTTTAGACACTCAGGAAAGATTCCAGAGCTAGTCTGATTTCTTATTTTGACTTTTGATTTTATCATTTTGACTGTTTTGCTCACTTTTGTTTGCTTTTAGACTTAGACTATGGGTTTGTGTTAGGCAAAATGCATCAAAGGTCATGATTTTATTGGTCTGTCTTTGCATAGTTACCAGTATTCTTTAGGGAATTTTGCTTGCATGTTTTTTTCACTTCTCTCCAGCCTTGTGTCTCTTTTTCACCTGTTGTTATGTATGTCTGTTTTCCCTCTCACTCTTCTCTCTTTCTAACTTCCTATTGGACTCTCCCGTCCTCCATTATTCTCCTCTTTTGTACCTCCTTTTGTTCCAGTGACAAAACCTACATACTGCTGCACAGACAGATTATAAGGCAGTGGGAAATAGGTTCCAGTGGGCTCATACAGCAGTTGGTGGATGCTGGAATCAGCAGATAGATTCAGAATCACAGCTTCCTCCTCAAGTACACCTCAAAACTGCAAAAAGTACACCCACAGCCCACATTCCAACCTCAAAAGTGAACAAAGTCAGAGGATTCTCATAAGGAAGGACAGGAGATTGCACAAGTGAAGCAAAAGCAACCCCACCTTCCCTGAGAAACAGAATTAAAGAAGGGGAGGGACAGGGGGAGAGAGAAAAAAATCTACACAATTGAAGAAAAAACAAAAGAAGAATATGGGTCTCTCCCAGACCCCTGGGAGGGCAGACACTGAGAAAACTGACTTTGGAATGCAAACAATAAAGAGCCCCC